>NC_135612.1:18731785-19043214 GCF_053574225.1 Canis aureus
TTAGAATTTGTGAGCCAAAGAGAATAATTCCTGCAACACAGGGATCAGAGAATCCATCTAATAACTAAGCATACTTGAAGCTGACATTCTGTTCCCAGGTCAGAAAACACAAGTATTCTTGAACCTTTCGAGAATACAAAGCCTCAGAAAATCTGAGCGATTCTTGGAACACTCTCACACAGAGCTAATCCTTGGTGTTACCACTTAATTGAACACTACTCCAAACTGATTTTCATTTAACTCTCTCTTGCTTGCCAATACATAAAAGCCTACAGCCTCTGAGCTGCCAGACCTTGCTTTTCCTCTTTTTCAGATAATACCATAGTCCTGCTGGCTGCAATGCATATTTTAAATGAGTACCTATCTAACCAGAAGTATTGTAGACACTCTGAAAATGAACTTCCCTCCTGTAGCCTGCTTTGAATAGGGGAAAGAGATACAAAATTGTGATCACTGAAAGTACAATGTGACCAGTGCTGTCAGAGCATATAAAGATGGTTCAGAGAAGGGAGAGATGAAATTATTGGATTGCATCCAGTTAACTTTCCTCTTGTCTCTAATAGATCGGTCACACTTGCCCTGATTTGGTTCCCAGGACTTATTGTAATCCTGCCTCACAGAACAGACAGTGCTCCCAGTTAGCTCTGGATCTAACCTAGCCATGCTGTGATCAAGTCACATTGAACAGAAAACATATATAAAAATAATTTTAAACCTTTACAGCAGAGGTCAGAAAACTTTTTCAACAAAGGGCCAGACAGTAAATAATTTAGGCTTGTGAGCCATGCAATCTCTGTCACTAATACTCAACTCTGCCACTGTAGTGGGAAAGCACCCAAAGCCAATATGTAAACAGATGGGCATGGCTGTGTTCCAATTAAAACTGATTTACAAAAGCAGGCAGCGGCCAGAAATGGCTGAAGGGCCAAAGTTTGCTGACCCCTGCTCTATGTAGAAGCAAAGGTACTTTAGTTATCAGGTTCTGTTTTGATACTTGTATTTGAAATTGATTAATTCACTCACCAAACACTTATTGCCAGTGATATATGATGCTTTGGACATGTAAAGATGAATTGGCATGTGGTCCCAGTCCTCAAGAAGCTTTCTTTTTTTTTTTTAAGATTTTATTTATTTATTCACGAAAGACATAGAGAGAGAGGCAGAGGGAGAAGCAGGCTCCACACAGGGAGCCTGATGTGGGACTTGATCCTGAACTCCCAGGATCATGCCTTGAGCCAAAGGCAGACCTTCAACCATTGAGCCACCCAGGCGTCCCTCAAGAAGCTTTCTTAGCTGACTTTGCTGTCCTGTTCCACAAGGACATATTATATATATTCTAGTCTGATTCTTTGTAATTAATCTGGACTATTCCTTGTTCTAGGTACTCGTTTTGTAATATACTGTTTCTTTTTTCTCTGCCTAGTTTCTGATCAATATTTTCTTTTTTTTAAGATTTTTGTTTGTTTATTCATGAGACACACAGAGAGAGAGAGAGAGAGAGAGAGAGAGGCAGAGACACAGGCAGAGGGAGAAGCAGGCTCCATGTGGGGATCCCAATGCAGGACTCGATCCTGGGATTCCAGGATCACGCCCTGGGCTGAAGGCAGGTGCTAAACCTCTGAGCCACCCAAGATTCCCCACTGATCAATATTTTCTATGAGCTTCACAACATCTATATATTCAGATCCTGGCTAAACTCTTCTTGCTCTAATCTAAATTCTTACCCTTAACAGTCTTGCCTGGAGTTCTTCATTCTCACCCTCTTTGAAAACAACAGCAAAAACAAAAAAAGGAAAGAAAAGAAAAAAAGAAGCAGCTAACAGCTATTATCAACATATGTACCAACTGGGGCTACTTGTTCATTTGCTTTGAACTCTGTACAGTATTATAAGTCAATGTACTGAATCGGCCATTTTCATCTCCCCTAGAACTGGGGATTTAGCCCAAGTTGGAACCAAAGAAACAAATACCTGACTTCAAAAGAAAGCTGCCAAACACTGAGACCAGATTCTGCTCCCAGGGCTTTTTAAGAGGTAAAATGACAATATAGGACAATTATCTACCTCCATCGTCACCCCAGGGGAAAGAAGAATCACCCATGAGGAGAGGTAGGCTTTTTTTAACTCTCCTCCTCTCCAGAGAGGGAGGACTGGCAACTTATTCTGCTGTTGATTATCAGCTCAGGTCCGGTAGATTTGTTGATTTGCCCTGCCACGAAAAGGAAAGAGAACTAGGAAAGAAAGATGTTAAGAGAGAGAGAGAAAGAGTGCAAGTCAGCAGACTCACTCTCACCTTTGTACAAGAGTGTGTACAAAGATCTCTGTAGATCTCCTATAGATTGTGATAGCACAGAAGCTGCAGTGCAGCATAATCCTGCCAATACCTGCCCCTAGAGATGGACAGCCTGTGCATGCAGTTAGAAGATTCCAGCAACAAGAGGCTGTATACTTCAGGTAATAACTGAAAGAAAATGCTCAAGGAAGAACTCACTTCAAGGAACCATGCAAATGGGAGGGCTCACAGAATGCACCAAATTTATCCATGTGCCTTTGAGAAAGTCAGCATGCCAGTCACACAGGGGTTAGCTCATCTGCTAGAGAATAGCCAGAGCCATAAAAAAGGGCACTATGTCCATTATGTCCATAAGCAGTCAAAGAGATAGTTGTGCTCCTGGCCTGCCCCTCAATTCTCAGTATTAGAAGAGCTAAGCCTTGAGTGTTGAGTCCTAACCACTGGACAACCAGGGAGTCTCAGAAGAGTTAAGCCTTGAAATGAAGTAGGTAGAAAAGAGAGATAATTCTAAAATCAGAATACACACACACACACACATACACACACACACACACACACGCTCTACACATACTCTAACCCTGCCTCTGCCCCATTTCAGGTAATGAACAGGAAGAAGCTTAGGATATGATCTGAGATTGCCATATAATGAAGTTGTGGAATCTCCCCCACATAGTGGAAAAGAATTACTTGACATGGAACAGATAGGGAAGAGTCTAGAGACGATAATACTTTCATGTATATGTTTGAAGTTCATGTTTAAACTCCACTGAATTAAAAAAACCCCAGTAAACTAGTTAGATAAACATTTCTGAAAGCGTGTACTATGGATTTCAGTTACCCCAAACTTGCAAAGGGCAAAAGTCAGAATTAAACCAGAAATATAGGGAACATCCTTAGAAAATCATGAAACATGATAAAATAGTAAAAAGATCTCACTATTATAAAAAATAAACCGATTTAAATTTGTTTAACTCACTGTTTTGGGGTTTTGGGGTTTTTGGTTTTTTTTTTTTGATCACAGAATTTTTTTTGCCCATGTGATTTCCATTAATATTCCTCAAAATGCATCATTTTTGGCAATTCTGTTCTAAAGAAGAATGAAAGCCTGGCTATGGATCTAAAATCAAAGTCAAATAAATGCCAACCGGGCAGTTAGTGGGGAAGAAACTTATTTCTTTGGGTTTGAGATCCTTCTGATTTGGGGCCATGCCTGCCTGTGTCATTCCCTCCAGGGATGCAGGGGTTGTGCAATTCTTGGGATCCCCCTGGAGTTGTTCCAACAATGAGGACCCCACAAAAAAAACATGTACCTTATTAGAGGATTGAAAAGTAGAAGGTCTTGGAAAATTGAGGGGAGTAAGTCCTTCTAGCAGGTTCAAGTCTTATATCAGAAAAGAGCTTAAAGTTGGAAGCCTAAAAGAGCTGGAAGGTTTCAATTCCATGGCTCCTAAGAGGCATTTTTCACATCTTTCCTATCCTATGCAAGACTTCTATGATCAAACTCGTGCAGACTAAAAACAAAACAAAATGGATACTAAAACCCCAGAAAAGGTGACATATGTACAGTTGTGCGAGGGAGGAGCCAGGACAAAGGAGAATTGCAGAAAAGGCTCACACACAGCTCCAGTGGCTGGGGAGGTGGCTCCCCATCTTCTCAAGCAAAGAGGAGTGTTTTAAACCCTGGTTTGTTCTGGTTTGGCAAGTTGGGGCCGCGGACTGCCGCTGTCCAGAAAACTATACAATAAGCCAACTGAAAGAGGCTGAACAGCTCACAGGAGTCACGGTCTCTATATTTTACTGGCTTGCCAAAGCCTTTGATTATCCTGGGTCTTTTCTAGAAACTACTTAACAAGTTACCTAGAGGTGGCCAGTTTGTCATGATGTATCATGATTGTTTTAAAATCTCTAACTTTCTGTGTCAGAGGCTTCTCTGTAAATGATTTGGTCTTTACATAGATGGAGTGTAAAAAGATTAGTTCTTCCTTAAGATTGAGGTTTTACCAAGGTAGCAGTCAACCTAGACCGTCACAAACAACAGAAGTTGAGAGGGCATTTTAGAATTTTAAACCAGATATATGATGACAACAAAACAAGACCCAATAACAACATCAAAACCTTTCTATCTCTTGCTTTTTGTATAGGAAGTTAATATTTCACATAAAATATTTTTTGTACTTAGTTATGTCTCCTGCTTAAAATTTTCTATATTCTTGATAATTTTTTCTAAAATTAATAAATAAAAAGCAAAGAGTCAATTAAATTGCATGATTTTTATGTTCTATTATTGCGAAGTTTTTAAATCTTCATCTTCCTAGATTAAAAATGTTTTTCCTCAAGAAGTAGATTTACAGAACATATCTGAGATTTTGTAAAATCAGTAGCACAGTTTCTATTTCTAAAGGCATAGAAGAGCAAAAATGAAAGCATTTTCTTATGATTGGGTCCAGATGATGCAAAAAGATAATACAGTGTAGATAAATTGAGCAAACTTAGATAAATGTATTATTCTTTCACACTTTAGTTTCCTTATCTGCAAAATGGAAATTTTTATGATACCCACTACACAGAATTGTGTATAGGTTTAATGAGATAGTGAAGTCTGATATGTAGTAAGATTTCAATAACTGGCTGAAAAACATTGAAATAAAATAAAAACAATTATTTCCTTCTAGCTGTATTATAGTGTAGTTGAAAAAGTTTTTCCTCTGAGTTAGCCAATCTAATACACCACAGTGGTATTTATATACAAATAAATTTACAACTTCATAATTATGTATTTTAAAGCATTTTCCCATTAAAATTTTTAAACAATTTCTTTTCATTGCTATAATGTGACTGTCTCTGTATTTAACATAACTGGATGTCTTTTATACTAATAAGGAAGCAAATATATATATAATTGTTAATAGCTCTAACAAATGAATATTAAGTAATAGCTAAGTGTACATATTGCTCTGTAAAAAAGTCTCAGCTCTTTACAAATTTAAAACATATGCAATAGCATTTGATTATAGATATGTATTTTATTTTTATTATGGCCATGTACAATATTTTATTACATTACTTAGCAAAGAATAAATTACATACAATTTTATGTCCTCTGGGAAATATTTTAATTCTTTATCTTCCCAAGTCAAAAATATTTTTCCTCAAGAAATTTATTTCTAAAACATTCACAGAAAATGCTGACCTTTTTTAGATTAATAATGGTTTCTATTTCTTGACAAGAAACATGTCTCAGAACAGTTTTTCTCATATTTTAAAAGGAATTTCCCCATAAATCAAATGTGAATGTATATGGAATCTTTAATCCTTTAAGAACAGCTAATTAAATCTTTTTTCCCTAGTTGCCTCTGGTATAGGCCCGCTGTGTGTGGTACTTCCCATGGTTTGTCATTTTGTTTTAATGGCAGGGGAAGGAAACCCGCGAAGCTCAGTAACCACACTGCATATCAAAATGTCACCATGGCAGCATTTGTCCACTTGTCAGAGTCCTTCTGAAATGACTCAGCCATTCATTTTGTTGAATCAATATTGAAGCTTTTGAGATTTATTACTTGAGGTTTGGGAGCAGGCGAGGCAAACAAATCCTTCATTCCTAACATTGAGTTCTTGTTGGGCTGAGATTATGATTTCTGTCTGCACTTTATTTATGGGGATAGATTATAAGGTTTCCACTCCTTGCATAATTATCTTGTAATAAGCCTGCATTTACAGGCCTGATAGTACAGTGGAAAAGAATTTAAAGTTTCCAGAAACACTCTGTGGGCTGTGGTAAACTTACCAAATGCTGAATTCAAATAGCTAATTCCTTGGGAGGTGTCAGGGAAGAGGGCAGGGCGGAGAGATGTAATGCCTTTGATATAAAAATATTTATTTTTTAAGATTTATTTATTTATTCATGAGAGACACAGAGAGAGAGGCAGAGACATAGGGGGAGAAGCAGGCTCCATGCAGGGATCCTGATGCAGGACTTGATCCCAGATCCCAGGATCATGCCCTGAGCCTAACTAAGGCAGACACTCAACCGCTGAGCCACCCAGGCATCCCGATATAAAATCTTTAAGATTCTTTAAATTATATATATATACACACACACATATATATGTATACATATACATATATACATATCCTTTTTTTGAGAGAGAGACAGAGAGAGAGACAGAGAGAGAGAGAAAGCTTGAGCAGGGGGGAGTTGCAGAGGGAGAGAGAGAGAGAGAGAGAGAGAAGCAGACTCCACTGAGCAAGGAGCCCAACTCCAGGCTTGATCCCAAGACCCCAGGATCATGACCTCAGCCAAAGGCAGACACTTAACTGATTGAGCCACCCAGGCATCCCTGTATATCCCATCTTGAAGCATAATTAACAAGAACCAGGATAAGCATATAATCTATTAAATCTATTTAATCATGAACATTTACCAATACTTTCCCCATTCATCAGAATTCTAAAACTGGCCTGTTCTATTTAAAAGTACTGAGATTTCTTCAAAGATGGTTTTATAACCACATATGTTTCTAGTGGATTGGGTCACAAAATGAATCTGATTTGTCAATCCAAGCACTCACCGTGTGTATTTTCAGTTAGCAATGGACCAAATTCAGTGCAGAGGTCACCATCCAAAGATGAAATTACGAGAACTTTTCCTAGTTATAGATCTTTCTGACAAGATCCTGAAGTGTCATTAAAGCATCATTGACCTGTCATGCCAAGCTAAAGTGAGATAGGGCAAGCTTCTCATCATTATTTTTCCTTTAGATCACTTCTCAGAGCTGAGGACTCTATGGTTTAACATCCCATGACCTAGACTGGTCCTATTGGGATCTGCACAGTATGCTGCAATGCAATTATCCTCAATGGGGTGAGTCAAAACCAGATAACATGATGAAGTCATCTGTGTTGGGTTATAGGATCTGCTCTCCCAGGACCGTCCCCCCCCCACCCTTCTACCAAGGACTTATGCACTGAGGTAATGTTTATTTTACCAATGGCTGCAAGCAAACAAAGCCACTGCGAACAAAGCTCCCACTGTCTATTTCCCACATAGAAGAGAAAATCAAGCCCAGTGGGAAGACAGGTTTGGCTGATGGTATGTTTGGGCATCATGCAGGGCCTTGAAAACTTTGTACAGTTAGGGGTGCCTGGTCCGCTTAATACAGACATCTCTGCCAGCAGCATAAGACTTCCATTTGGAGTACTCTACCTTCCAAATGTCCAGTAAGTTTTACTCAAACAATTTTATGTAGCCATAGGAGTTTCAAATCATATTGAAAGGCATATAAGAATATTCTCTGTAGTTTCTGTTTACGGTTACAAAAAAGTTTTGAAGGGCACTGAGGTGGCTCAGTGGTTGAGTGTCTGCCTTCGGCGTAGGTCATGATTCTGGGGTCTTGGGATTGAGTCCCCCATCAGGTTCCCTGCTCAGCAGGTAGCCTGCTTCTCCCTCTATGTCTCTGCCTCGTTCTCTGTGTCTCTCATGAATAAATAAATAAAATATTTTAAAAAATTAAAAGCTTTGGAAGTAGATCATGGTTGTACAACATTGTAAATGTAATAAAGTCTATTGAATTGTGGAATTAAAATGGTTAAAGTGACAAATTTCATGTTATATTTATTTTGCCACAATTTTTAAAAAACTCATTTTGTTATACATAAAAAGAATTGAATGGCACATTTCAAATGAGTCAATTGTGTGTTATATGGATTAAGTCTCGAGTAAGTGGCTAAAAAGAAGAAAAGAGTATTCTGAAGAAAGCTTTAACGCTTTGCCTGTAGCTTGTATGTAAGTCAGGTCATATCAGAAAACTTACACTGGCATGGTCTCACCTTTCAGAAAATCAAATTTCTTTTTGAGTTTTCTTCTTTGTAGGGTTCTGAGAAAGTAAAAAGGCTTTTGAGACGATGCTTGAAAGAGTACCATGCAGACAAATACAGATTTAGCATTCCATTAGAGCAATCCCACATGGAATACTCCCAAACAAAATGGAGTTCTCTAATACTTTTTAGTTTTTTTTTTTCCTGCATTCTTTTCTCTTTTTATTTCTTCAAAAACCAAGGGAGTAAATTGTGAGTATTTCCTACCAGAAATGCTGAGCTGGTTAATTTCCGATAATTATAAAATCACGGGTGGTCAGTAGTTCAAAGAAAATCTTCCCCAAACAAAACCAATTATGAGCAGAGACTTGAACGGTGTCCCTTTATCCACTGCCAAAATGCAGTATCAATAGAACAGAATGTGAGAGCTGCAGCTTTGATATGAAAGGTACTGAAGGTATTCATCTTTTGGTACTTGTTCTGCCACCATATGGAATGGAATAAAAGGAAAAAGAATTATGCAGTATCAACTTGAATTATGCAATTGGAGAAAAGGAAAAGCAAATCATAACCAGATGCATCTATGCATACATTTTATTATAAAAATTTCCTTTGATATCGCCAGGCACCCAATGCACTCTACTGGTGGTGTGAAGAAATTGAAAATAATATGAAAAAAGAACTTGGACTGACATATATTATCATTCAAATAGAAAAGCATTTACAGCGGAGAACTACTATCAAAGACGTCTAAAACATCAATATTAGGCCAAACCATATGAAACTGGTACTTTCTTTTTTTTTTTTTTTTTTTTTGAAACTGGTACTTTCTTATGTTAAAATGGTCAACCATGGGCAAAATGGCTGAATAATAGAAATTTCATGTGATTCAACCTAATACTTAATTCTCCTCCTGATTTCAAACAGCCTGTTCTCTTCATCATCATCACTCAATGGAATTAGAGTCATTTATTTAATTTTTATTCCGTTTTAGGTAATTTATCTAATTTTAAGTTGTTTAATGTTCTTAGCCACCTCATCTGTAAACATGTGAGTCAATTAATGTTCCTTTTCTCCCCTTAATCAAGAATTGTTTAAGTTGGATATACCAAAATTTCTCACTCATTAGTCTTTTGAAGCCTACTCTCAGCATCAAAAGGCACTTTAAGGGAAACCCTTCCTCACTTGAGATGATAATAGGAGGAGGATGCTCTTCACCAGACCAACTCTGCTTTTATAACCCTTGTAAGAGCTAAATGCCAGGGCTTCTCCCTCTGGGTACCTTGAAGGTCCCAGGGATAGGTACCATGGGAATGTTGACAGATTGAAGCATCTCAGAGGGAAGTCCAAGGCTGGTGGAGTGGAATTGAGTAAAGCTTGATACTAACAAGACTAGAGGCCAGAGCAAATCCAACACATGGATGATCATCCTATCTACAATCAGAAACAATGAGTCTCCTGTAGGGTTTAAAAAGAAAGCCTCATGACGGAAATAGAAGATAAGACAAAAAAGATTAGAACCTAGTTCATCTTGGGACCACCCTTGAAAGAAGAGGAGAAAAGAGGGAGGCAAGAAGAGAGGCAGAATGGGACTGAGTTGAAAGACAAAAAAAAACCCCATGCCACTCAGGGATGCCTGTACAATCTAGATTAAATATATAGTGCTGGAAGGTCTCCTGGGTGGCTCAGTTGGTTAAGTGACTGCCTTTGGCTCAGGTCATGGGATCTGGGATTAAGCCCCATTTGGGCTCCCTGATCAGTGGGGAGTTTGCTTCTCCCTCACCCTCTGATCCTCCTTCCCCTCATGTCCTACCACTTGTGCTCTCCCTCGTGGTCGCTCGCTCTCTCAAATGAATGAATTAAAAATCTTAAAATAAAAAATATAGATAGCACTGGAAGGGGGATGAGGAAATGGATAGGCACTGCCTGTGTGCCAGAGCTCAGCAGCCAGAGTGGAATCAATATCCAAACAAATGCTTAGCCTATGCTCAGACAATGGCATTTGACTCCCCTGGCAGGGGCAGAATTTGGGTGCCATTACTGAACATTTTTCATGTTGTCAGTGATAATCTACTCCACCCAGCAATCAGAAGGGTTCTGTTTGCAGTTCACACAAAGGCAACATAACACACAATTCTGGTCAATTTGACAGGAGAATAACCATTAAACAATGTGTTCCAAATCAGAATCAAAGATCAGAAGCACTCTGGCATTGCCTGAGAAAGTAGTTCTTTTCCAGTGTTCCGTATGTGACTACCCTGAGGAGGAAATACTGGAAAGGGCTCAATACCTAAGTAGCCAGTTTACTGAATTAACACAATCCTGTTCTTTCTCACCACTGACTCATTAAATGTGAACTGTTCAAGGGGTACCTGGGTGGTTCAGTTGGTTAAGTGCTCAATTCTTGGTTTTGACTCAGGTCATGATCTCAGGGTCCTGAGATCAAGCCTTGTATCAAGCCCATCAAGATCCCCACTCCCTGCAAGCTCCTCATTTAGTGGGGAGTCAGCTTAGGATTTATCTTTCTCCCTCTGCACCTTTCTACTGCTCGCTTGCTCTCAAATAAATAAACAAACCTTAAAAAAAAACCACACACACTGTTCAAAATTCTTTTCTGTCCCCAGGATGAGATCTTGGGTGGGCCCCACATTTCACATTCATTTTCAATTATTAACAAATAGTCTCATTCTCAGATAGTGCAGAGCAAAGCTTAACTTTCCATTTAAATTTTGCAAATTCTTCTCTTGCTTGGGCCTGACTCGGGTTACAAAGCCTGCAGTGAGGAAGGAAGACACAATCACTCATTTTTTCTGTCCCTCCCAACTCCTCTACTTTTCACTCTGTTCTTTAATGGCTCATTCAGCAGAGGAGATATATAGAGGTAAAAAAAGGTTCTTTCATGAATGAGTTCTTTGGAGATTCTCATCTATGGGGATATCTGACATGGGTTATGTTTCTCTGGGCAGGCCACTTGTAAATAACCTTCCAGTCTCTACCTTCCAGTCATCAGTTGGAGTCAACCTCATCCCTCTAGACAGATCTCTTGGGTATGGTCTCAGAGACACAGAGAGAGAGGCACAGACATAAAGAGAGGGAGAAGCAGGCTCCCTTCAGAAAGCCTGATGCGGGACTTGATCCCAGGATCCCGAGATCACGACCTGAGCCAAAGGCAGATGCTCAACCACTAAGCCACACAGGTGCCCCTCTTTAGACAATTTAGATCCTTCTGTTGTGTCTACAACTGACCCTTAGAACATCGCATCTTTCCCCGGCCATAGCTGACAGCAGGACAGGATCAAACTCACCTTTTGACTTTTTCAGGATGAGTCAGCCACCTCTAACTACAGGTCAAGGTTTCCAAGTGATTCTCTACTTCTCCACCACTTTAGCCTAGAGGTGGTAGAGGGAGAAGGTACAACGACAGATCTCTTTAAAAAAAAAATTCTCACTCCAGGCCTCAAGACCAATCTTCTAGCCTCCACTTGTATACCCTGAAGGTCAGTGAAGAACCAAGAATCTCAAAGTCGGTTATCAGTCTTTTTACAACATAGGGAGTGGTGTGGTTAATCTTGCAGATTCTGGAACAACTATCTGAGTTCAGAGCTCTCTCCACTATTGCCAACTATGTGATCGTAGACAAGATACCTAATGTCTCAGTATCTTTGAACTTTGTACTTATGTACAAAGTATTGAAATCTATAAGAAATAAAACCAACAAGGGCACCTGAGTAGCTCAGTGGTTGAGAGTCTGCATTCGGCTCAGGGCGTGATCCTGGGGCCCTGGGAATGGGTCCCACATTGCACTCCCCGCAAGAAGCCTGCTTCTCCCTCTGCCTATGTTTCTGCATCTCTCTCTGTGTCTCTCATGAATAAATAAATAAAATTCGGGGCAGCCCTGGTGGCGCAGCGGTTTGGCACCGCCTGCAGCCTGGGGTGTGATCCTGGAGACCTGGGATCAAGTCCCACGTCGGGCTCCCTGCATGGAGCCTGCTTCTCCCTCTGCCTATGTCTCTGCCTCTCTCTCTGTCTCTATGAATAAATAAATAAAATCTAAATAAATAAATAAATAAATAAATAAATAAATAAATAAAATTCTTTAAAAAAAAGGAAATGAAAGCAATAGCTACAGCCTACGTTGTTTAAAAATTAAATATATTAAGTACCGAGGTGCCTGGTTGCCAACAATGAAGCAAACTGACAAGTGTACCTTTTGGTCTGATGCACTGAGAAGTACCCAACATCATCAATGTGGAATTCTTGCCAAAAAAAATTTAACCTGAATGTAATCATGAGGAAATAATCAAACAAATCCAAATTGAGGTACACTATGGAGAGCAACCGCAGTCCAGATTTTTCAAAAATATCAAAGTCATGTAGGACCAAAAACAGTGCAATGGGGGAGGGGAGTTTGTGAACTTTCTGGAATAAAAGAAACTAAAGAGGCGTGACAACTAAATGCAATCTGTAAACTTTAGTTAAATTCTGGATCTCATTTGAAAAGAAGTAAATAAACACAAAAAGAAAACCCGGCAAAGAACAAAATCAGAACAATCTTGGGTAAATGTAGACTGAATATTAAAGAATAAGATTTTCTCAGTATTATACTTGAGGGATGGTTGTGGTTTTATAGAAGAATGTCTTTGTACTTAGGAGACATATGCCAAGGTATTTAGAGGTGAAGTGTCATATCTGTAACTTATTCTCAAATTAGTCCTTAAAATACTGTCTTACAAATATAAATAATAGTGTTATACACATCATAAATCTCTTAGAACAATACCTGGCACATAATAAACAATTCTGTAAGAGTAAATTATGGATTATTAGCACAAACAACCAGACAATGGGAAAAAATCTCATTTAAAATTAGTATACATTTGTCAAATTGAGTTAATGTACTCAATCATAAATTACCTAATACACTCTTCACCTACTGCTCCCCTTTTCCAATCCTAATACCTGTTTTTCTTTAACTTCTCCATTCCTCCTTGCAAACCATGTCTTCCACTAATAAAATAGTTTCCAAACTTCTACTTTTACACTGTGTTAACTAATATGGTCAGAAGGATATTTTTACAAGTTATACTTTAATCCGTAACACTTAGATTCACAATTGACTTATATTAGAAATTTTTGTGCCTTAAAACTCACACAGTAACTTGGCTTTAATAAGGCTTCACTTTACAGCACAGCTTAGTGGTTCTCAAATTTTGAAAAGTCAGGACTCCTTTAATCTCTTAAAAATTGAGGACTCAAGTTTTTAATTATGGTATAATAGCCATCAATATTTATAATATTTATTTATAATATTTAACAACTAAAACTAAGAATGATTCAAAATATGCATCTATTACTTTAAGTAAAAGTAAATCCATTTCAGGTTAACGTCAATAATTTATTTTTATGAAAACCGTATTTTCCAAAACAAAAATATTTAGTGAGATCAGTGGCATCAGTTACCATTTTACAAATTTGTCTAATGACTTCTGACACGTGTATTTTTTTATAATTGTGGTAACACACATGTAACATAAAATCTACCATTTTTATCATTTTAAAGTGTACAGTTCAGTGGCATTTAGTATGTTCACAATATTATGCGATCCTCACCATGACCAGCATTTTCAACCCTCCAACAGGAAAACCTGGAGCCATTAAGCAGTCACTTCCTATTCCCCCCTACCCCAGCCCCTGGCAACAACTAATCTGCTTTCTGTCTTTTATGGATTTGTCTATTCAGGATATTATATTACATACAAATGGAATCATACAGTATGTGGCCTTTCTTGTTTGGTTTCTTTCATTTAGCATGTTTTCAAGGTTCATCCACGGTGTAGCATATAGCAGCAGTTCATTTCTTTTTGTGGCTGAGTAATATTAAATTCTATGTATATACCATATCCTGTTTGAAGTATGTGCTTTTTTTTAAGATTTTATTTATTTATTCATGAGAGACAGAGAGAGACAGAGAGAGAGAGAGAGAGGCAAAGACACTGGCAGAGGGAGAAGCAGGCTCCATGCAGGGAGCCCAATGTGGGACTCGATCCTGGGTCTCCAGGGTCATGACCTGGGCTGAAAGCAGGAGCTAAACCGCTGAGCCCCCCAGGGATCACCTGAAGTGTGTGTGCTTATACCAGATTTTGTTTGGTATGAAGTGGCATCTCATTGTGGTTTTGATTTATATTTCCCTGATGACAAATCCTTCAGCATCTTTTCCTATGTTTGTTGACAATTCATGTATCTTCTTTGGAGGACTATCTACTCAAGTCCTTGGCCTATTTTTTCATTGAGAGTTTGTCTTGTTGTTGAGTTATGAGTTCACCATATATTCTATATGCTAGACCAGAAGTGTGATTTACAAGTATTTTCTTCTATTCTGTTGGGGTATCTTTTCACTCTCTTGATAATGTCCTTGGTGCCCCCAAATTCTTAGTTTTAATAAAGTCCAATGTATCTATCTTTCTTTTGTTGACTGTGCTTTTGTGTCATATCTTTAGAAACCATTGCCAAGTTGCAGGTCATGAAAGTTTATCATACCTATGCCTTTTTGTAAGATTTTTGTAGTTTTAGGTCTTATAATTTAGGTCTTTGATCCATATGGAGTTATTTTTGTATGTATGTAGTATGAAGTAGGGGTCCAGCTTCATTCTTTTATGTTTGGATAGCCGGTTGTCCTATCATTTGTTGAAGACGGTCTTTCTCTTTAGAATGCTCTTGTCTGGGACGCCTGGGTGACTCAGCAGTTGAGCATCTGCCTTTGGCTCAGGACGTGATCCTGGAGTCCCAGGATAGAGTCCCAGATGGGGCTTCCTGCATGGAGCCTGCTTTTCTCTCTGCCTATGTCTCTGCCTCTCTCTGTGTGTGTCTCTCATGAATAAATAAAATCTTAAAAAAAAAAAAAAAGATTGGTCTTGTCACATTGTCAAAAATCAACAGATGTATAGATTATTAACATAGGTCTTTCCTCATGCCAGTATCATACTGTTTTCATTAGCGTAGTTTTAGAGTAAGTTTTCAAATAGGAAGTGTGAACTGTCCAACTTTGCCTCTCTTTTTCAAGATTGTTTTGACTAGTTGTTTGCCCTTTGTTATGTATTTCAGGACCAGCTTTTCCATTTCTACAAAAAAGTCTGTTAGGATTTTCACAGGGATTGCACTGAAATTGTAAATTGCTTTGGGGAGTACTGCCATTTTTACAGTGTTAAGTCTTCTAATCCATGAACACAGAATTGCTTTCCATTTATTGATATCCTTTCATTTCTTTCAGCATTGTTTTGTAGTGCAGTTTCCTATGAGCAAGTCTTGTGTTTTCTTGGTTAAATATGTTCTTAAGTATTTATTCTTTTTTGATACTTTTGTAATGGAATTATTTTCTAAATTTTCTTTTCAGGTGCTCACTGCTAGTGTATAGAAATATCAGAGATTTTTATGTGTTGATCTTGAATCCTGCAACTTTGCATTCTGCATTTATTAACTATAATGATAGGTAGATTCTTATATTTGCTTTGCATTCAATGTGTTTCTATATATCATTTTGGTTGAAGTATTTTAAAAAATCCAGACCCTCATAAATATTTCGTTAAGATAGGGAGGAGGATTTTCAGTGGTTTTTCAGATAATTGTGGATATTCATCTTTGATACTATATCAAGACTGAATAAGTGATAGTTTCTTAAATGTTCATTGCAATGTGGCATCTGAATCATATTTTTTTTTTGTTTTTGGTTTTTTTTTTTTTTTTTTGGCATCTGAATCATATTAAGCATTATTTAGTCACATTGAAATCCTTTGGCCTTACACTTCGAATGGATCTTTCATCTCTGCATGATTTTATAACACTGTACATTTGGAAGATATTTGATTCTCTGAGTTATGCAGATTTTCCAAGTGTTGACACTTTTCATTTGATGATATTTTAAAAACCACTTTATTATCACCACCAATTTTATCACATAATTCTTTCAATTTTAGGAAGCCTATAGGGGCAATAAAGTTCTCTAAAATCTAATTTTTGCTTGAGATAATACTTTAATTTTTATCAATGATAGCAAATTCTTATTTTTCTTGAAGTAACTGACTTATTCTGTTCATTTTCAGGAAAATGGCTACCATATATTTAAGTCTTACTGACCATAGTTTTTCTGCCATTCTTTCTTTTTTTTTTTTTATTTTTTAAATTTTTATTTATTTATGATAGTCACGGAGAGAGAGAGAGAGAGAGGCAGAGACACAGGCAGAGGGAGAAGCAGGCTCCATGCACCGGGAGCCTGACGTGGGATTCGATCCCAGGTCTCCAGGATCGCGCCCTGGGCCAAAGGCAGGCGCTAAACCACTGCGCCACCCAGGGATCCCTCTGCCATTCTTTCTATTAAAAGTTGTGCCCTGGGACGCCTGGGTGGCTCAGTGGTTGAGCTTCTGCCGTTGGCCCAGGGCATGATCCCGGGATCCGGCATTGAGTCCCACATCGGGCTCCTTGCAGGGAGACTGCTTCTCCCTCAGACTGTGTCTCTGCCTCCCTCTGTGTCTCTCATGAATAAATAAAATCTTTTAAAATTTTAAAAAATTAAAAAAATAATAAAAGTTGTGCCCTATGATAACAATGGATTATTCACTTCCCAAATCAAACAAGGGCACAAGAGTTTTTCCTCCAGCCTGACAACCATTGTTATTTTAATATGCAGTAAAAAGAGGTTTATGCGTATTTCCCCTTTTATAAGAATAATTTTTTTTAAAAAATTTTATTTATTTATTCATGAGACACACACACACACACACACACAGAGAGAGAGAGAGAGGCAGAGGAAGAAGCAGGCTCCATGCAGGGAGCCCAACGTGGGACTCGATCCCAGGTCTCCAGGATCATGATCTGGGCTGAAGGCGGCGCTAAACCGCTGAGCCACCTGGGCTGCCCAGAAAGAATAATTTTAAAAATGCAGTCAGGGGTTAAGATTAATAATCAACAAATATTCTCAAGAAAACCTTTTTTTTAAATGAGTATGTAGCATTGGACAATATAATGACTACTGATACAATTTGGTGCTACTGCCTTGATTTATGCTATGGATTTAGTATGAGTGCAAATGATAACACAGTGAGCAAGGCAAATAACTTCTTAGGATTATTGCAAAAAAATTTTTGACCTTGAAGACTCTAAAGAAGACTCTCAGGAATTGGCAAGACCACACTTGGACAATGGCTGGTACAGCTTTGAAATGTCAGTTTTACAGACTTTCTCAAATTCAGAAATGTTAAAAGAAGTAAATGTTACTATTCTTTTTTTTTTTTTTTTAACTGAATAAATGTTACTATTCTTATAATAATCTCCTGGATGAAAATTTCCAGTCCCTTAGCAATGCATTTGGGTGTTTTCATTATACCCACCCAACGAGGAACAGCAGTCCCTATGTCCAGTTCTTATGAAACTAGAATTCTAATGGATAAAGGGCAATATTTAGAGAAAGGCTAATATAGTTCATGGAAGGCAGGAAGAAAAAAGAATTTACTATAAACCTTTTTGTGTATTCACATCACATTCACCTCCCAATTCTATCCCATCTAGTTGTGAAGATCAAATAAAGCAGGACTAGCATATCTATTTTATGAGACTAGTATTATGTAACACTTTTATGGATTTTGCCTTATGAGCAACCATAATATTTTTACACAAAGAATAATTCCTTCTCAAGCTAATGCCTTCTTTTGTATCAGTATTAATTATAAGGCCTCTATAAATTGTTTTTCACAAAGCCAAGAATAACACACAAGGAATTTTCTTTTGAGGACTGGTGTAGTAAAATATTTATCTTTCATTGAAATGAGTGAAACAATAAGATCGAGAGACCTGTACAAGCCAAGCATTCGTTTACATTATGTTACACTACTGATAACCAAATCTCTAGTACAACTTTAAGGACAAAGTAGTGAGAGGGAAGCAAGTGATCGAGTTTCTGTTAACACAGATTGCTTCTCCTGCAAAATAACAGATTATATTTAGAATTGAAAAGTACTCTAAAGGAAAGTAAGTCCTTTTCAAAACAACAAATAAAAAAATGTTTCAATGTGTTTCTTCTTACAGACTGCGCACTGATCAGCATATATCACTGCCAAACACACCATTCTGCATAGAAAGAAAGGTTTCACTACTTGCTCTATACCCCACCAAGTAAATCCAAGTGTGAAATTCTCTTTGAAGTCAGCAGGCATTTTTTGCTTCAAACAATTCAGAAGGGATTTAGAAGCCAGATAGGATTAAAGCTTGGGGAAAAAAGGGGAGGAAAAACAACCTTAACTGTAAATAGAAGAATTCCTGGTGAGGAGGGAGAAGGAAAACTTTGCTTAGATCCAGCAATTGCTGAGGTGGTAAATCTTGCTTATTCAGAATTAACAGGGGAAAAGACTCCCAAGGACAGACTCACGAATCAAAGTATACAAGAAGAAACCAGTGCAAAATATCTTCAAAGCCAAAATTGTGCAACCTCATACACTCGGGCCCTTTGAAAAAATATTTTTAGGCCAAGTATTTTTAATCCAAATCATTTGGACAAATTTGACATTCTCTCTGATTCCAGGCAACCTCCCTCTTGCCTGAGTTACTGCAGTAGTTTAACTAATTTCCCGGCTTTCACCCTAGCCATCCTAAGTGATCTTTTTCAAAGGTAGTGTCCTCCTCTGCTCAGAACCCTCCCCTGCATGGTTTCCCATCTTGCTCACAGTAAAACCCGGGTCCTGGTAATAATGGTCCACAAAGTCTCATCCAATTTACCTCCTTCTAACTTCATTTCCTGCTGCTCTCTCACATTGTGCAGTCCGCTTGAGCCCTGCTAGTCTTCTTGCTGTTTCTCTAATACACTAGGCATACTTCCTCTCAGGGACCTGGCAGTTGGTTGTTCCTTTTGCTGAGCAAGTCCTCCTCCCAAGTACCAACATGGCTTATACTACTTTCTTTAGGCCTGTGTTAGTCTGTTGCCTTTTCTTACGCACCCCATCATCACAAACACAAATTCCCCCCACCCCAAACCCTCCAACACAGTTTCATTTACTCATTTTATTTTTCACTCTCTTCTACCACAAGAATATAAGCTCCACGAGAGCAATGATTTGGGCTTGCTTGTTTGAGTACCTATATGAGTACGTATGCCCAGTGCTTAAAACAGGGCCTTAAATACAGTTGATACTTAATTAATATTTGCCAATTCAATAGATGTAATTTCTTTCAGTATTTCCTCAGAGACGCACTACTTCATTTAGGCATATACACCTCATTGTCCTATGATTCTTTTTTTTTTAATTTTTTAAAAAATTTTTATTTATTTATGATAGTCACAGAGAGAGAGAGAGAGAGACAGGCAGAGGGAGAAGCAGGCTCCATGCACCGGGAGCCCAATGTGGGATTCGATCCCGGGTCTCCAGGATCGTGCCCTGGGCCAAAGGCAGGTGCCAAACCGCTGCGCCACCCAGGGATCCCTGATTCTTTATATTAAGGGCATAAAGGTTTTACTTTTGAACTTCTAGCTTGGTTTTTCAGATACTGTTGGTCAAGCGGAGGCTAGAATGAAAAGACATTGTTACCTCTTCGATTCTCCCGTTATGCTTCCCCATCCTCTAATCGTCCTGACTCCATGAGCACTCTATTGACTACCTAAAAAAATCTAACCGGATGTCCACTATCTGGACTCTGTTTTGACTTACTCTCTACTTTCAGATAATCATCTTCTGCCCTCGCCAAATTCTATAAGCTGGGTCACTGTTTTAATATTTTCCTTTGCTGAAGTGGATTTAATTGGATTCTGTCTGACGATCCAGGTCTCTGCAGGAGAAGGCACAACAGCAAGCAGATTACAGGTTCCTGGGCATTCACCTGCACCAATTTACCTATGTGACCACAGTGACTGTAAAGTTTATGGGAAACAGTATTTAAGCTATAGCCTACTTGTGCTCACTTCCTTGGCACATATACTAAGTTACAGTCTACCTAATTCTAAACATGTAACTACTCATTTTTATATGAACCAACTACCTGGCTAATGAATTTAAGAATAATATTTGTGAGACTAGTTTTCATCTAGTAAGGCTGTATGGACAGAGACATTGGAATGCTTGTTTTCAAGTCATAAATAATATCCCTGAATTACTAGTATTTCTTTAAAAGATTTTATTTATTTACTCATGAGAGACACATAGAGAGAGAGAGGCAGAGGGAGAAGCAGGCGCTATGCAGGGAGCCCCATGCAGGACTCGATCCTGGGTCTCAAGGATCACACCCCGGGCTGAAGGCAGCGCTAAACCGCTGAGCCACCCAGGCTGCCCACTTACTAGTATTTATAAGCAATTCTAGACTCTTGAAGTACCCTTGGTTCTTCTTTCATCCACATTATGGCAGAACTGTGATTATAATAATCACTATGTTTTAAAATCACAGGGTGAATGGCAACTAGGGAGGTCATCTGGTTTGTCTCCAGCAGAACATATCTAAATCATGCAGTCTTTTTTTTTCCTCCAAGACTTTTAGAGAAGAGACACAATAATTTTCTCTATATATAGATCATATATATATATATGAAAATGACAGAAGAGGGAAATAAATTTTTTTTCAGGTTTCACCCATAACACAACTTTATTTTTTATTTTTTATTTATTTATTTTTTTTCATAACACAACTTTAAATTCACTAGACTTGAAGCATTTCCTTAGTGTACAACGGTTGTTTCTTTTTTTTCCAGTTTTGCTTCTGGAAAGTAGACCTATAAAGCTAGATCAAAAAAAGGATATAGGAAGGAGCAGAGAGTAAAAGAGCATGGATGAAAGAAATCTGGCAGAGGGAAATCAAGAAAAATGTAAAAAGAATTCAGTGTTCTGTTATCCTTTCATTTTCCAAGGGACTCGATTTGCTTCTTTTCTCCAGGCACTCACTACTTGAATATATATATATTTTTTAATTTTTATTTATTTATGATAGTCACAGAGAGAGAGAGAGAGGCAGAGACACAGGCAGAGGGAGAAGCAGGCTCCATGCACCGGGAGCCCGACGTGGGATCGATCCCGGGTCTCCAGGATCGAGCCTTGGGCCAAAGGCAGGCGCTAAACCACTGCGCCACCCAGGGATCCCTCACTACTTGAATATAAAAGGACAAACAGACTCAAGAGTAACTAGGAAGAGATGGATGGTGGACTATTGGTTAAATGTAGATAAAACAAGTCCAGTTATTCAATAATGAAATATGTTCAGTAATCATGTGGTAATAAAAATTCGGTCTATACAGAGAGGTCTAAGAAGAAAAGGCAGAGTCTTCTCTTTATTCCCCTGACACATCTACTTCTTTTCAACCACTGTTCAAAATTCCTTTAGTAATATTCCAGAAAGAAAAATTAAATGCATCTCCCTGCATAGATATATGAATGTATAGGGGTAGGGATGGGAGAGATATATTTAAAATTTTAGTCCAAAGGAATAACCTCATACTTTTTTTAAAAAATATTTTTATTTATTTATTAATGTGAGATAGAGAGAGGCAGAGAGAGAGAGAGAGGCAGGCTCCATACAGGGAGCCTGACGTGGGACTCGATCCTGGGTCTCCAGGATCATACCCTGGGCTTGAAGACAGGTGCCAAACCACTGAGCCACCCAGGCATCCCCAACACCATACCTCTTATATGTATGTAACTTACTTTTTCTCTTTAAAATACACTTGAGAGATTTTTCCATGTGCCTAGTCATGGAAGCTCTATGAGCAAGGAAACTGTCTTTTTAAGCACCGTGTCCCCATTGCTTTGAATACAGGGTTTGCATACACTTTTCAACTAACAAAAATTTGTTAGGTAAATGAATAAATAAATCAGAAAGTACAGATTAACTTCATTCTTTTGACGTTAAACATTAAAAGCATAGCATTACATCATTTAAATGTACAAGAAGTATCTAGTCCGCTATTGATGACCATTTAGAATATTTTCAGGTTTTGGGGGTATTACTTACTGTAGGAACGCTTTCATTCCTGGACATATCTATTAAATTTTATACATATGTAATCTCGAAGTGAATCCAAGGTGATTACTTAACCATTTAATAGTTTAGTCAATTACATTTTTAATTTGATAGATATTGCCAAGTAACACTCCTAGCCAGTTGCATCAATTTATACTCTCATTGCAATACTGTTTTTATTCTGGAGCAAATCACAAAACCTTAAAGTTAGTAACAGAAACACACGTTCTTAGGAACTACATATTCTTTCATGTATGGCCTTTTAATGAAAACTGTGTCAGATGTGATCTCAAAAAAACTGAAAACCCTTTTGGCTTTGCTGAGCTCTGGGGACATCCTTTTTCTCAAAGACAAAGTACTTGTTCCTACCAGCCAGCTTTTTGGAACTTGGCCAAAATTCATGGCTAACTGACTCCTTTGTATATTTTAATAATAAAATACAGTTCTATTACTATCTTTTTATAAAAAGTTCAATAACCGCACCTTTGGTTAAACATAAATAACAACTCAAGATCATGCAGATATTGGAAAAAAATATATTTATAGAAAGGAAACAGGTAGCAGTGCTGTAGAAATGCTTGAAATTGTATCACTCAGGCTCTCACATGGATTCCACTGCCTATTGACATTAAAATAAGAAAAGTAACCTACATGCAGAAAGAAGGTTGTATTCACATTAACATTCATGAAGGCTGGGCAGCTGAAGCCTTACATATCAAGTAGGGAATATATCTTTTGTCTACTGATGAGAAAACGTCTCCGTGATAAATGGTTACAGACGGGTGTCACAAGGGCAACAGCACACAGAACAGCTCCAACAAACTTAAAAAAAAAAAAAAAAAAAGTCTTCTCCTGCAGTTCTTTTTGTAGCATTGTGGACCCCAGTGCCTATCTCCTTAAATAAAAGAAAAACACTGCAGTGCAGAATTCCTAAACTTTGCGGAAGGCATTTTCCCAGCAAGCAAAAACAAACTCTTTGAAAGTAATTTAAAACAGAGCTTCCTAATGCATAAATATTCGTGATGCATAAATAACCCAGACGTTCTGAAAACAAGCGCTCTGCACCCTGCACCTGCAGCTGTTTGGGCCTAACCTGTACGTCCTCGTAAGATGCCAGTCACCCAAGTCTGCAAAGTCTGTGACGTCAACATCGGGAAACGCTGCGCACGTCACTAAAACGCCTTACGTCACTAAAACGCCTTACGTCACTTACGTAGGTTCAAACAGATGATCGTACTCCTTTAGTAAATTTGAGAAAACTAACGTACGAAGTCGTGAGTTTTGCGATTTAACAGACTGGTTTCACAGACTTGCGACTTTCAGTTAATTTTCAAAACCAAGTGAGCTAACAGCCTGCAGAGAAGCGTCGCGTCCGTGGGGAAGAGCAAGCCTGAGGGCCCAGCTCTCCCGGGGCCGGACTCTAGGGGGCTCACTCTCCTCGCCTATAAACGCAAAGACTGCAGCCACCCTACCCCGCCAGCCAGACTTCTCTCCAGTATGTGGCCTCTTCCGCACATCGAGAAGCTTCCACAGGAAGAAGCAGCAAGGCGCAATTTGCCAAAACACGGATGTCAACACCGAGCTGCGGGGCTCAGTCCTCCACTCTACAGAAGCCTCCAGATGCAGAGCAGGAAGAGATGTACAACAACGCCGTCAAGCCCTTAAGAACCTCCCTCCTCCCGGCCCCCCGCGGCCGCGTATTTCCTAGACAGTCAGTGGGGCGAGGGACAAAGGCGCAGCCCGCGCGCCCCGGGGTCTCCGGGAAGCCCTCCGGCTCCGCCCGCCGCGCCGCGCCGCTCCCGGGGGCGGAAGGGGCGGGGCATCGGGGAGGAAACGCGGGCGGGGCCGGAAGTCGGGCCCCCGCCGGCCTCCCTGCGCCTGCGCGCCCGGCGCAGCCCGAGGCTGGGGGAGCTCCCGCCGGCTCCGGTCCTCGCCGCGCGTCCCCTCCCTCTGCCTCCTTCCCCGCCCCTCCCCACCTCCGCCCTCCTCCTCCACCGCTTCCCACCTCCGCCCACTTGACGCGATGACGCACGGCAGGTTTGCGGACGTGGCGGCGGCGCACGGCCCGGAAGGCGGAGACGTTGGCGGCGGTGGTGGCCGGGGACGCGGGACGGCCCCGGGCGGAGGCTCGGTCATGAGTCTGCCCGGGTCTGGAGCCGCGGCGGCGGACCTGGCAGCTGGCTCCCTGGTGCGTCCCCGCTGCTAACGGAGCAGGTAAAGATGGCGGCGAGAGGTCGCGGGGGGCGGGGGGCGGGGGGCGGGGGGGGGGGTCCGGCCCCCGCTGCGCTCTCGCGGGAGATGGCGCGGAGCCTGCGGCCGCAGGTGTAGCCGCGGCGGCCACACGGGGCTCGGCTCCCGGGGCGGGGTCGACCTTCGCGGCGCGGCCGCACCGAAGCCCCTCGTCACACTCTCGGGGAAACTGAGGCCCGGAGGAAGGACTCCTCCCACCTGCCGGATTCCCGGGTCGCCGCGTTTGGAACCTAAGCGCTTTCTTTTCCCCACACAACGTGTTGTTGATGCTGAATACACGGCGTGACATGAAAATCTGAGGTCATCTCGAGGAGTAGACAGAAATAAGGCCCCTAGGTGCGTGCAGTGGAGGAGGACGGGGGAGCGGGAAGTGAAGTCTTTAAAAACTGGATTGGCCCAGGCGGATGCAGCCCCTGTGATGGTATCGCGGTGCGGGGCCGCTCGCGCCCTGCGGCCCCTTTATTGCTCTCTGCTTAAGGGAAACCGAAGCGAAACACCCGGCAGAAGCCGCTGCAGATAACGAAGGTGTGTGGGAAGCCACTCTCAGTTCAGAGCGAGCTGATGGATGCTTTATTTAGCAACGTATCCATTGCGTAAGTTTTTGCGACTGCTTGGAAATCTAGGCAGCATGCAGGGTTGGTCCCCCCCCCCCCCCCCCCCAGTTTTCAGAAGAGAGAGTTCGTGCATTTTTTCCTACCTCTAAGAGAATTAAGACAGGTTGAAGAAAATCGAGCCCGATGACTTGAGTACTGTGCCCTTTGTAACCTGTGTGTGGTTGGCTTAGGTAATTACCTGCTTGCGCCGGAATCTAGCTTTTCCGCTTCGCTCGGAGGCGCAGCCAGTTTTTGGTTATTCAGAGAAAGGTACCCAGTTTGTGGGGCTCCGCTGCTTGCATTTGATTACACAGGAGCGTGAAGAGATAATGAGATGAAGTGCTAGCCTTTTAAGTATTATGTAGCGGTGCACCACGGAGAAAGTTTGATACAAATGTGTAAAATGGCTTTTGGGCATTGCTCAGTGGATTTCAGCCACTCCAAGCCAGTTTGGTATTCTAAGAACGAATAATTAGGGAGACAGTCTAAAAGGGCAGCCTACGTGTGTCAGTATAACCACGTGCAAATTGCTGTATATTAGATGGCTCTTAAATTTTTAAAATCATAAAACCCCTCCTCTGAGAACAGGAAAACAAATATTAACCCCCTTTCCCCCCAGAAAAATGTACATGACTGTAAAGTTTTGCCTACGAATGCACAGGATTCACAGACATTTCCGACACTAAAAACACAAGATAGAAAAGACCTGGTTAAATAAGTGGAAATAAAACTATTACCCATTTTAGGTGAAGGGGAGATACTTTTTCAACTTCTTGAAAATTGAAAATAAAGCATTGTGAATTACGGTATAACAAGTTTATAACAAGTTTAGTCTTTAAACTTGTTAGACTTGTCAAAACTTGTTAGACTTGTCACTTAGAATTCCATGAAGGAATAGGTGTGATCAGGACTTAAAACTGCTTTAGAGATGTACAGTGTTGGTAACTTTCTTCAGTTTGGTGGCTGTGAATTTAGGAACCCCAGTTCACGGTAAGAGTACCCGAGGGGGTGTGGATGGGTGAAATAGGCTACTTAATAATTAGTTATTAGTTGTCTTTGTTACCCTCATAGAAATCCGTGGGTTTTAAAAGCAATCCAGTGTTACTGTAGAGCAGGATTAGAAACTGGTTTTCAGGGGTTGGATTCAACAATCAATAAATTCAATGAATTAAATAGTTCGTTAATTATATATGTATGTGCCTACATGCAGAATGTAATCTGTTGTCATCCATATTACAAATTCAGACTTTTGAAGGGTGTTTGTTTTCTTTTTCACTTGGTATTTGTCTGTAGTATTTTCAACTGAACGAAGTCCTTTAAGACACCCTTTGGGCTTGCCTTCCAGGACACATTTTTTTGATGCTTTCTTCCTCTTCTGAATAGCCTGTTGTATCTTCTTTGCAGGCTGATTTTCCTTCACTCACATACCAAATGTAGCAACTCTTCAAGGCTGTCTTCACCCCTTCTTATTCTATACTTTATTTAGGTAATCTCATCTATACCCACACAGCTTCAGTTTCTACCAATGCACATGAGCCAGGAAATTATATTTCTAACCCTTTCTGAATTTGACTGTATAGCCCACTTGGCTATTTGGTATTCTTTGGGGCTGTATTAGAGGAATTTATGATTTATTGTTCAGCCTCCCCCCCCCCCCCCAGCTTTTCTTCCAGTGTACGGTATTTTAGAGAATGGCATCACCATTTACTCAGTGATGCAAATCAGAAATCTTGGCATGATCCTTAATGTCTTACCTCTCTTCAGTCTAAGTCACAGTATGAAGTCTTAATTCATAATTAATTTGGACATTTTATGTCCAAAATGCCTTTCACTACTTGTCTACTTCTTTCCATCTTTCAAAACAATAACTGAAAGCAATCTAGGTCCTTTCTTATGTGAACAATTAATATGAAGCTAGCACTGGGAATGTGGAATTAGTTTTTATATGTTTTTGTTACATTTGTTTTTAATGAGAACCAGTTCAGCTTGATGAAGGGGAGTGGAGAGTGCCTGTGCCAGTAAGCAAAAAGTATTCATTGATGTATGCCTTTCCCTTAAGTCAGTGCTTGGTCTTAGAATGTCTTTTCTGAAATGGATGTAGTGACATAAAATTTGTTCAGTCTTTATGGACCATAAATTGAGTTGGACAAGGACTTTGATAGAGGTTGGTGAAAAGCTTCCAAGGAATAAGAATCCTTGGTTGAGGGCAAAATTATGACCTATATGAAGGCACATACTGTACTAATTATGAATACTGAAGTAAAAAAAAATACTGAAGTCATTGTGATGCAGGGAGGTAGGGAGGTAATAAAAAAGATATTTCAATCCCACAAGCACTTAAAATGCAGAACAAGCCAGGATATTCGGGTTCATTAAAGTGTTGTGTTTGTACATATAAAACATTCTTTGAGTCCATCAGAACTATAAATTGTAGTATATGATCACAGGTTTTTAATAATACAAAAATATTTCCTTAATTTTATTCATATTCAGAATAAAGGAGCTTAGCTTTTTAACCTTAAAAAAATAGCAATTTACTTTTGTGAAAATGTTTATCACCCCCCATGTTTTGGGATAGTCTGTAAGAATAAATTACCTCTTCTTCCTGTCCCATTGTCTCTGCTGTCAGATGTTAATTGCAGTTTAACATCTGTAAAACTTCAACCTAAATTTTTAAATAACTAAAATCATTCTTTTTTTAAAAAAGGGGTCCTGAATATAAGATTCTTGTAACTCAGTTAAATGGATGAGGCACATTCTAAAGTTTTTTCTGCCTTCTTTCCTTCTCAGTTTTTGACATGGCAGGGAGACATCAGAACCGTAGTTTTCCTCTTCCAGGAGTTCATTCAAGTGGTCAAGTACATGCATTTGGAAATTGTACAGACAGTGATGTGTTGGAGGAGGATGCTGAAGTATATGAGCTTCGATCCAGAGGAAAAGAGAAAATCCGAAGAAGTACATCAAGAGATAGACTTGATGACATTATAGTATTAACAAAAGATATACAGGAAGGAGATACTTTAAATGCAATAGCCCTTCAGTACTGTTGTACGGTAAGTCTTAATTTGATTTTGGATAATGCCGTCCAAAATAATTTGTTCATTAGCACAAACAAATAAGTTTTGTGCTCTTTTATCTTGTTTTTCCCCTTTTTCCCATAGAAATCTGTATTATGTTGGTAGATGTTACTTTTTACATTTTTAAGTGATTACTGTAATTAAATTCTTGATTCTGTTTTCAGTATTGAAAAACACCTAATTGTGCTATCTCTCCTCCTTACTCAAGTTGTAAGAGAATATAGAAATACATAAGGAAAAGTTTTTCTCTTCCTCAGCTCCTGAAATGATACACTTTGGTGTGTTTCTTTTCATACCTTTTTTGTGCTGTATAAAAGTAAAATACGTATATATATATAAGGTATTTCATTCCTTTTTTTGTGCTTTATAGAAGTAAAATACGTACATAAGTATAAATATTTACATATATTTAAACCACTTGGGGCATTGGTGATTTTGTTTTTAAAAATTGGTTTATTTTTATGTCTATTACTCTTCAAGTTGCCTTTTTCATTTCTTAGTATATCATGGACATCCCTTCATTGTCTTACAAATCTAACTTATGTTTTATGTAGCTATATAATATTGCATGGTATGAACGTATCATAATTATGAAGCTGTTCTATAACATAGTCGGGATTTTCTCCCATGTTTTGAATAGTGTGGTGAATATCATCACAGCTCTATCTTTAAAGGGTGGTACCTTTATTTTTGTGGAATAGATTCCCAAAAGTAGAATTGATAGATAGAAGGAAAGGTGTATTTTTATTTCAGTAACATTAAACCCATTTTATATATGTCATTATGTCCATCTTGCATCCTTAGCATGAAATCTTTTCACGTGAACACATTTATATGGAAATTGTTAGAATATTTTTTCAAACATTCTTTTCTCATACTTCCAGCAGAATTTTGAAATGTACATACTGTGTATCACCTTACACATTTTAAAGGAAGCTTAAATACTTTTTAATGATTTAAAGGATATAATTTCCAGAATGTTGTCAATATTGATATTTAAAAATATGACCGTTAGAAAACTCTTTAAATGTACTTTTAAAGAAAGAATTTATTTTAGAGTACATGAGTGGGGGGAGGGGCAGAGGGAGTAGGAGAGAGAGAACCTTCCAACAGACTCCCTGCCCAGTGGGAAACCAGACAAGGGGTCAACCTCATGACTCATGAGATCCTGACCTGAGCCAAAACCAAGAGTCAGATGCTCAACCCACTGAGCCACCCAGGCACCCTATATGCACTTTTTTAATAGCATGAAATTTTTATCATTCCTTTTTCACCTTGATTATTTTTATCCTCCCCCCCCCCCCAGTCTTTCATGATGTGTTATATTTTTGTATTTGAAAGCCTTTTATTGGTTATCTGTCATAGTTCTCTGCAATAGAAACATAGATTTATAAATTTATTTATACAATAAATATGTAAATATTTACAATATATGTAAATTTAAATTGAATTTTTAAAAACTTCCTCTGGCCATGAAGTTTTGTGTATTATTTTTCTCTGAATAGGGTAATTATTGCAATTCAGCTGATCAAAACAGATATATATATATTTAAAAATTTAATAAAATATTTTATTGGAATGCCTTTCTTGATGAGGTAATAAGAGCTAGATTGGGGGGTTGCAACTTGTTCACATATAGCAACACTATTTATTATGAGGTCTTAGTATATCTGATTTCATTTTTTAGCATAAATAACCATGTGATACATGTTTGTAGAAAAGTTACAGAATGTGCTTTAGAAAGTAAATAAGTTATAGAAAATGTTTAAGAAAGTTGATAGAAAGTAATCAAGATTTAAAATTAGGGATAAGGCTAAAATTATCAAAGTGGAGGTCCAAGAGAAGAGTGTGGTCCAATAGCTTTATTAGAGAAAGACATAGGTTTTCCTTTAATGAACCTTTTAAATTATCTTAGAAGAATACAAGTTTGAAATGCCATCTCAATGATTAAAAATAGGTCATATTTCAAATGAGGTGAACAAGAAAAAGTATATAACTGTATGAGTATATAAAGAGAAAGGTATAGGAGAAAATAAGAACAACAGAGGAAATTTAATAGATTTCCACTCATTTTTCCAGAAATGAGTGGCATAGACTGATGGGAAGAAGCACTTTGTGTTACCTGAGGAAAAATTTGATCTGTGTAGTTAAGAACACCATTACAGGGTTTTAAAGAGTGCTGCAAAATGGTAGGGAAGCCTGCTGGCAAGTTGGAGGGGACCCAATGAGACGGTTAGTGGAATGATTCAAGTGAAGATTGATCAGGGCTTAGACTAAAATATGTGCAGTAAGTATAGAGAAATTTACAGAACATCATTTGGGGGTATTCCCAAGATGTTTTAGCTGGTTCCTCGTTGAAAATGAAGAATGATGAAAGGGCAGTTAGCTTACCATTAGAGAAAAGAAGGCACTATCCACAGTAGGGAAAATTGACATAACAGGGAGTTAAACAGTGCTCCCTTTTGCCAGGAGCTCAACCAGCGAAAATGGTGAACCTTACAAAAAGATTTCTCACTTTACTTATTTTTTAAAGATTCTGTTTATTTGACAGCACGTGAGCACAAGCAAGGGGAGCAGCTGGGAGACAGAGAAGCAGGCTTCCCACTGGGCAGGGAGCCTGATGCAAGGCTTGATCTCAGGTTCCTGGGTTTATGATGCGAGCTGAAGGCAGATGCTTGCAACCTACTGAGCCACCCAGGCACTCCAGGATTTTTCACTTCAGAGTACTTAGTGCTGTATTCCACTTATAAGTACTCAGTATTAGACGTTACTAAACATAATGCCATATATGTCATAAACATATGTCATAAAACAGTGACAAGAGGACAGAGTTCAAGGTTGGAATCCTGAATGCAACAAGGAAGTCAGTATAAAAGAAAATAACAGGGATATTCAGAGTGAGAACCTAGGTAGACTACTAAAAGTTGGAAGCCTGGTTTAAAAACAATATGAAGCAGTTAATAGAATAGACAATGTCAAACAAATGAACATTTAAAGAGAATGGGGTCAGACTTTGGGGTTTATCAAATGAATCTTTATTTGCTCTAAGAAAAAAAGTCTTGAGGTTGTAAATTTGAAAGCATCCTTTTTCCTTATTGTCTCATATAGTTACTCTGAATCCTCCCTCCATCCTCCTTCCACACGTACACTTCCAGGGAATTGATTTTTCGAACAGGAACTCTCATTCTTCAGGATGCCTGGGTGGCCCTGTGGTTGAGGCTGCCTTCTGCTCAGGGTGTGGTCCCAGGGTCCTGGGTTAGAGTCCCACATCCGGCTCCTTGTGGGGAGCCTGCTTTTCCCTTTGCCTATGTCTCCGTCTCTCGGGAATAAATAAATAATCTTTAAAAAAAAAACAAAAAACCAAAAAACCAGGAACGCTCTCATTCTTCAGTGGACTTTGTGATCAGGAATCTGCAGTTGATAGTTCATCATTCATTTCCTCCTAAAAGCCCTCTTCAGCCTCCTTGATTTTGCATCTTTTTTATTTTCCTGCTAGTAATATTTAATTATACTTAATATATTAAATATAAATACTAAATGTTAGAGTTATTACAACACACTATATATCACTATTCTAAATGTTCATACATTTTAATTTATTAATCTTTGCAAAACCCTATCTGGTAGATAGTGTTATTACGGTCATTTTACATACATGGAAATTGAATTGCAGAGAGGTTAAACAACTTGCCCCAGATCATATAGCTAGAAAGTTGTCAGAGCCATCCTTCAAACCCAGAGAGTCCATACTTCTAACCACTGTCATATTGGTTTCTTGGCCACTCTTTTTTTCTTTTTAATTTTATTTTAAAGTAATCTCCACATCCAGCTTGGGGCTCGAACTCCTTAGATCAGGAGTCACATGCTGTCCTGCTAAACCAGCCAGGCACCCCTTGGCCACTCTTTCTTAATCTCTGGTATGAATTCTCTTATTCAATATATCCCTCAAATGTTGACATTTCTCAGAGATGTTTTATATGTCACCTTTTTCTCCCAGTCTTCTTTGGTGAACTTGTCTACTTTTGTGGTTTCAATTACTATTTTTGCTGGCAATCCATAAATCTATATTTCTACCTGAGATCATTCTTCTAAATTTCAAACATCCTGTAACTGTCTGTTGGATAGCTCCCACTTGGATATTTCAATCACCTCAAAGTCAGCATATATAAAGTCTGCGTTTATTTTCTTTTCTCCCTCCAGAGTGTTCCATATCTCAGTAAATGGCATCATCCATTGAGTTGACCAAGCCAAAAAAGTTTTATCCTAGACTCACTTTGCCTTTCTGACATCAGTCAGGTGATAAATAATCAGGGCTTAGGTTAAGCCATTGATAGAAATCATGAATGGGACTAATCACTTAAAGATGGTGGGAGAGCCTACCATTATAATTGGTAATTGAGGAGCACTCCCATGATCTCCCTCTTGACAGTGGCTGGTGGATAGGATATACAGACAGGTTGGAAGATTATATAATATATAGAAAAAGCTTAGAAAAAAATGACTGATCTTGGGGGTAATTGAATAATGCATGAACACTGAGAAGTTAGGGGAAATGTTATCAACACAAGTGAGGGAGATAAATTATAGTATCATTCCTGAGGTGCATGTTTTTTCAAACATTTTAACATCCTTGAAATTGGAATGGTGGCATCCTCATTATTTGGTGTTTTGGTTTTTTCCCCCCTAAGCAATATGTAAAATAATGGCACATCTTAGAGTTGATGGCATCTTAGTTTTGATAAAATACAGTAGTTTTAGTGTAAGTTGACATTTGCCTACACTTTTAATTGCCAGACTGGAAGAAAGAACATATTTGTAATCCTTCCTTCCTAGATGGTTTAAAAACAATAGAAAGTGTGATATTTGTGCATGATATACAAAGAGAAATATCAAATGATCCCACAACCTACTTAAATACCTACCATTAGTGCTAATAATACATGGGTGATAGTAAAAAGTAAGTAGTGATTTCCTAAGACTAGTAGATCAAAAGTGGTGTAGAACTGTTATCTACAAAATCTCTCTGGGTGTGATAATACTACTAATAATTAAGCTCCACTATTTTTTCCCTTCCAAAGTAACTAAGATAAATGACTATTGCTACCTCTATTTTGATGGAGAGTTCAGTTGAATGTTGCCTTTTTTTCTTTTTTTTTAACAGGTAGCAGATATCAAGAGGGTTAACAATCTCATCAGCGATCAAGACTTTTTTGCCCTTAGGTCTATCAAAATTCCAGTTAAAAAATTTAGTTCATTGACTGAAACACTTTATCCTCCAAAAGGAAGACAGGCTTCACGTCCTTCATCTGTTCAATATGTTCCAGAACAACAGGAAATTTTGCCACCTAATGATTCTCTTTCTTCCAGTGAGTCAGCTGATAACTTTTTAAAAGAAGTAGACCGAGACATAGAACAAATAGTAAAATGTACAGACACCAAAAAAGAGAATCTTAATGAGGTGGTATCTGCTTTAACAGCACAACAGATACGTTTTGAACCTGATAACAAAAACATTCAACGTAAGGATCCTTATTATGGAGCGGACTGGGGAATAGGGTGGTGGACAGCTGTAGTGATAATGTTGATAGTAGGTATAATAACGCCAGTATTTTATTTACTGTATTATGAAATTTTAGCGAAAGTGGATGTTAGTCACCATTCAACAATGGATTCTTCACATTTGCATTCAGGAGTGACACCTCCATCACAACAAAGAGAAATGGAAAATGGAATTGGTCCAACTAAAGGAATACCCTTTGGCCAACATGATCATAAACTATATAGTCAAGATTCTCAATCACCTGCTGCTCAACACAAGACATAGCAGTTAGCTCATAATAATAACATTGTTAATGATCATGTGTATCTGGAGTGTGGTGAATCAGTTATATTCAATAACCACTTTAAGGGCAGAAGTTAGGGAGATTGAAGATGCTTTTGTTTTTCGCCCTTTTGGGGGAGCCATTTACAAATTGAGTATAAAATTCTTACAGTTGCTAGTTGTTGATATTGAGAGTTGTGAATCCATGTATCTGTTGTATCAATGCTTAAAGCAGAAATGAATTTAAATATGGGTCTAGGAAGTTCTTAACTTGGAAAATGCATCATTTTTCTTATTCAAGGTTGGTTATGTTTAAGTTTTATTTTCCAAGGAATTATTTTTTGGCTTAAGTCCCCAAAATAATGTATTCTAGTTAAGAAGTTGCCGTTTGGTCACTAGAACACTGGATTGGGTCAAGACCTAAAAGTATTCTTTGTCTCTTAAAGCTCACTGCCTCTGCTTCTGTTTTTTAAGTGATTATATTTGCCTCTGTTATTTGAAAGCACTTTTGTAATTCTTTAATGAAAAGTGTTAGACGAATTAGCATTATTTAGGAAATAAATCCTTACATACTGTGATAAGTTGTTGCTGTGTTACATGCAGTAACATGCCTTAATTACATTTAATGCCTTATGATAATTGCTTTACGTAAGCTAATACAATTTTTAGAATTAAAATTAAGTATTATTTCATATGGTCCAACAGGATTCATAACATATGCTGTGTAAGTTCGTCTCCACCTTCACTATCAAGCACAACAGTATAAGTTTATTAAAACAGATTTTCATGGGCTGCCTCAGGTATGTTGCAGAAAATGATTAATAAGCAAAAGCAAAGGTGAAAGAGCCCTTTTGCATTAACAGTAACAAATTATTTCTTGATCCGTTAACCTGGTTTTCAAAGAGAAAATGTCCAACTTAGACCTTTTTTTCCCCTCTGAACTGTAGCATTAATTTGGGGAACAGAGGCCAGAGGTGTGTGGATCAATTGAAAGGGCTTGATAGTGCTACTTCTTAAGATTTGCGGGGATCAGACATAGTTTGGCTAACTAAGCATCATTTGCCTACTGATTTCCATCATTTAGTTTTATAAAGTATGTGTTTTAAAAATGTTAACCAAAATGATTCATTAGAAGAAAGATTTGGTGGAGTCTGAATTGTCTGTTTTGTGTATAATAAAGTATGTATCTTAAGTTATATAATACCACCTCATTTTCTGGGCATTATTTCCTAATTTTTAATGTTTCAGGTTTTGACCAGTCATTTTATATTTGCAACTCCAATATTGATTTTTAAAAAGGGGGAGGAGTGAATAAGTATGGTAAATGAGGTTTTCATGTACTTTCAGGAGGAAAGTATCATAAAAAGACAGGACAAAGAAGTCAAGAATTAAAGCCCTTGCATGTATTAGAGGACCTTAGACAATTAATGAAAAATGTTAATATAGAAGTTGTAGCAAAATCATTTTTTGAGTAACTCTTTTAATTTGGAATTTAAAAAATTATTTTAATGTGCCTTGGTTTCTTAAAAAAAAAATGTATGATCTTTCTAATCTATGCTCAGTGTTAACTTGGTCAGTTTACATTGTATTTATTACACTTGCCGAAAAATCAAGTTTTAGGGAAGAAAAATGGATTATTTTAGGGTAGAATTTAGAACTTTGTTTACATCAAATTGATGAAAACACAGAGTCAGTAATTCCTTTTTGCTAGTGCTACTTTGAAATTGTGATAGGTCTGATTTCCAAAGTAAGTGACTTAAAGTGGTGAAGTGTACTATGTACTTGATTTAAAACCATTTCTGTCTTGCAGTGTCTGTTCCTTGAAGGAAATTTAACATATCCTTATGACACAATCAGGCAGTTTCCCTTCTCTATATCTTTGAATTCTTTATAATTCTATATATGTCATATATATAGAATTTTAGAATTTAATCTTTAAGGGTCATTTAAAAATTTTCCTAAGCATTTAATAGTTCTAGAATAATTTTAGCTTTTAAAAACGACTCGTATACATCAAAATTTATAGCAAATACAGATGACTTGGTAAAACTTAATAAGTTATTATTTGATATTGTGGGTTTTAATTGTGTTGAAACCCTTATTTGAATTTACTTGGACACTTTACATTAGAAGGTATGTATGTTATATATATCCTAACAAATCGTTCTGTTTGGTTTGTTTAAAAAATTGGAGTTGTAAATGAAGAAAAATCTATTTTTAGGACAGATTATTATTTCTCTTAAACCTGGGTATAAATGGTTAAGATTGTTTTGAACTGTTGAATGCTGTTTAAAGTTTTTGCCATCCTACTCCTAGAAAAGTATGGAATTCGTTTTTTCAAAAGACAGATTAAAAGATTATACAGTCTGCTGGCCGTATTAGAATTAGAAAGAAGATATTAAATGAACTTTTCCAAAGGACTTTGTTTTTTAAAGCTTTTCTTTTTCTGTACTCACTTGTTCAGCAAGAATTCTTTAAATGAACCACTACTTAGTAATTAGTTCTTTTTAAGGTATCTGTTTCTAAAATTACCTATATGGGAGTATGAAGGGTGTTTCAGAAATATCATGAAGCCAGGATCCAGTCAAAGCATTACAGGGTAAATGTGGAGGTTTTAGAAATCTGTATTTAAATGGTGCATTATGATGAGTATCATTCTTATTTTGAATTACAACATCGTTGCTCAGGAAATCAGTATTTTTCTTCCAAGTATGTGCATATTGCACTGTTAGATAATAGAAATATCTGAATGCTTTATTTAATTTTTATGTATGCAAATACTATAAATCTTTTGTATGATGTATTTTATACAAATGCAAAATGCAATTGTAGAACATTATTAGCATGTACATCTGTAAAACTGGTTTTTAAAACTTTCTGCCCCTTATTTTTCATGTTTTAAAAGATATGCAAATATAATAAAGTTTCTATTTTATTATTCAGTCTAAAATGGAAGCTGGTGAATTTAATTGAATAAAAGCAAACATGTTTTCTTTTCTAAAAACTATTTTATGTAGAGATACTGTGTAAGGTAAATAGAATTCCCCCTTGTCATACAGAAATAAAGTCCACTGGATTATTTATAGGACACAGATGAAGACAGATTTCAGATTGATATTCTTTGGATGTTCTTCGATATCAGGGAAGACTTTATGAGGCTTGGTTCATGGCTGCTTAGCAAGTTGTGGGTCGGGCATTTAACAAAATGCTCTATATGTAAATTTTATCATGAAACAACCTTTCCACTTCAAGGATACTTTTTTAAATTACCAGCAGCAAAAGTAATTGAAAAAGTTGTTTGAAGTTTTATTTATTGGAGGAATTTGTGATGTAATCCTTTTTCCCCTTAAAATTGTATTTAAACTCCTATTTTAATAAAAAGCTTTTACTAACTCCAGAGGCTTTAAGCATATTAAGGCAAAGCCATTGACACTACATTTGAATGTGGTAGGAATGGAAAGGTTAACAAGATCCTCTAAATTTCTTTGCATTCTCTTGTATCCACTGTAAGTCTGTGATACTAATGATCACACTAATATTATACTTCTGCCAAATCTCTTTATTTGTAAACACGACTTTAATCACCTAGAGTTTTCTTTTGTGGGTGGTTTATTCAAGAGTATTTGGTAACTGTCATACTTGCTCAATAAATAGTTATTAGGTAAAATTACTTTTCTCAAGCGTATTTAAGGAGGTTCAAAATAATGTTTGTATAAAACAAAAGGACACAACTTTGTTTTGTAAGAATTTAATGTGTAAACAGAAAAATAAGCAACAAAACAATTTTGCCTGTTAATATAGCAATTTTAAAGACACTTCACCAACAAGTACTTTTTTATATACAGGAGGCTATCTCTGCATTAAAGTTTACCTTCTTGTGGAATAACTAACTTCACAGTCTCTGAGATTTTAAGCCAGAAAGACAAGATTCATACTGGTAAAGCAACCTTTAAATACTCCCTGTCTTCACCGTTTAGTCTACTTTAAACTTATAAAAAAGATCTTCCAAAGAGGGAAGACCCTGCACTTAAGGCAGATGGCTGGGGCCTCCTGGGAGCAAGTCCTTGCCCAAATGGGTTGTCTTACCATCTGCTGGACTAACACTGGAGGCAAAATTGAGAGCTAGGAATAAAAATACCTAGATCTTTAGTGCATTTGACCAATTCACAGGGTTATCTGCAGATTTATATTAAAGCAAGTCAACAGAGCCGTTGAAATCAGGTTTGTATAAATTAAATGGTATTAGACTAAAGAGGTAAGAGACTAAAACATCAATGTCTTACTTTACAATCCTAAGTGATGTAATTTGCCCATCACAACTAGAAACTTGATTTGAGTTTCTCCTTTTAAGTCCAGCAGATTGCTGTTTTAACATGGACTTTTTATGTTTTCCATTTAAAATATTTAAAATTCCCCAGAAGCTTACTTCAACAGGTAACGCACATATGATTGATATAGCACTGAACTAACAATGGTCTTCACACCCACCTTGAATTATCTGAGGAGGTATTAAAATTGAAAGTGATGTTTTTCCTGAGAAAGTCATGTTACAAAATGGTCCAAGACAATATAAATTTTCTTCAGTCCTCCCCTCCAGAATATAAGATGGGAAAATCAGGTTATAATATATTTTGTGAGGAAAACATGTTAGTTTTCCAAAAGTTTGTTTTCAGTCACTTACAAGGCCACATCTTTTTTAGAGGGCAAGAACCAAACTAAGCGATCATTTCTGTTAAGGTATCAATGAATACACATGGCAAATTTTGTTTAGTGTGTAAGCAATTTTTATAGGAAATAGTTTACAGGTGGGGAAACTAAGGCACAGAAAACTTAACCAAGCTCATTTTCAAGTTGAGACTAATAGTAAAGGTAGAAATAGAATCTACCGCTTTGATTCTCAAGATTAGAGGGTGATGGGTAGTATCTTCCTAAAGGGGAAAAATTATTTTCTTTATTCTTTTTGGAAAGTAATACTAATAAATCATTAAAAAATATATAATACAAATTCCACTGAAAATCTTTGGCAATTGTGTGTCTTTGGAGGCTGGGGGTCTTAGGTATTTTCCCTGCCAAAACATAAGGCAAGGGAGCCAGTTTTTAATTGAAACAAGAAAAATTAATCTTAATTTTAAAATGACCTGAGTTGCATTTTGCATTGTTATATAAATCGGCTGGATAACTAGGAGTCCTGGTGAAATTTAGTAATAGCAACTACACCTCACAGATTTCAAACATGTGCATTCTGCAGTGAGATTTATATGACTAGCACTTTCTCTACACTTTGGTAAAATACAAATAAGATATCTTAATTTTTCATAAGCCCAACTATTCAAAGATATCAAACTTATAGTGGGATGATTAATCAATATATGGTACTGAGTTGGCTCCAAATTCAAGTATTTGTTAATATTCATCCCAGGTTTTTGTTAAGGGCTGAGATGTGAGCTGGGAAACCCATACCATTCAGATCAGCATTTTCCTGTGTGTGTCTGTTTTTGATCACAAAACTTCCACTCTCATAAAATGTGCAATTGTTAAGAGCTCAGGTTTCTGTAGTCCTAATGCAGCACAGAACGTACCCATGCAAAAGTAAAAGAAAATTAGCTTCAAGTTTCTTTGTTTTTAAAGTGCTCTCTGTGCAGTATGAAGTCCACTTTCAGATGACAGAAATCCACTATGATGACTAGTAACAGTTTTACAACAGATCGAGTTCAACAAGAATAATTTGTCCAAATGTGAATACACAGATTAAAAGATGCAAAAACTCTAGGCACATTGAAATCGAAATGATACCAAAAAAATCCATCTGAATACATAAGATGACAGAGGTGTTGAAAAGGAATGGGACAGTATCAGAGACTAATGGGTAAGATAACCAGTATGTAAACTCTAAGTGGTTCTGAGTATTTTGACAGCAAATATTTGTCCAACAAAACAAGAACAAAAATATCAGAAATAGAAAACAAGGCTGTCCAAATGTTCAGAAGTGGTATCAGAAAGATATTTTTGGAGAAATTTCATAGCTTAATAGGTTGCTTCATCCATGTTGTCGTCACTGTCTGCACCAAAATCATCTCCATCTTCAAAGTATGAATTAATGTAGTCATTTTCCTAAGTGAAATGATATATTATTCTTCAGTAAACATTAAAATGAATGAGTAGTAAGATAATTATTAAAAAATATAAGGTAGGCGATCCCTTTAAGTTTATCAATATCAAGTCTGGGTAATAAAACAGACCTTAAAAAGTCTCTATTTCGTGCTTAAAAAAAAACATTAGTTTTCACTCCCATCCACCTGTGCTGCTTGCCACAAGGCCATTACCTCCTACTGTTTTTAGGCACCAACTAGTTAAGAGAAAATGCAGGAATTTCCGTTACACTTTAGTAGAATAGACACCTGGAATTCCTTACACCTTAGTAGGATGGCACATGGGGTTTAGTTAGCTAAACCACTAAACACTCCAAACAAATGTACAGACGCTCAAGAAACAGCCAATTTATGTTAACGTTCATTAAACTACACCAGAAAGGAGGTTTTCAATTAGGCCATGTAACTGAACTCGAGTACAGGGATTTTTGCTTCCTATCAAAAAACAGGCTTCCAGACACCAAATCAAACCTAGAAAATGCCATATTCCATCGAGGGCCCCACAGTTTCCTTGAGGTTAAGAAGAACTAAGCACCTGGGAACAACTTAATTATTAAGATTGGGGAAGACTTATCCATGTAAATGATTCCTTCCTGATATTTCTGTGCTTTCTGTCAAAAATTCAAAAATCCATTTTGGATGTGGATTAGAAATTTAAAACCAACTGCAGTGTATGGGCTGTATTTGGATTTTGATTGGAATGAAAATTACCTTTTTTCAGACAAAAATTCATCATCTTAGGTGTAATAATGATAGTGTGATGTTGTTAAAGAGCCCTAATTTTTTAATACACACTGAAATATTTATGGATGAAATGATACAATGTCTAGGATTTGCTTTTTATAATAATCCAAGGTGGATGGGGAATGGAAGTGAGAGTGGATTGGGTGAATGAATGAGTGGTTGAAAGACTGGCTATAAATTGATGATTGTTAAAGCTGGGTGATAAAGTCTATGTTTTTTTATTTTACTCATCACTAGATTTTTATTCATCATTGAAATCTGCCATAAAAAAATTAATCTCTACATCTCTGCTCTCTATAGCAGGAATTATGATAGAGTAAGAAATAGAGACTATTCTGAAAAGGTCATCTGGATATCAGCTTTTTTAGTATCTGCATGGTGGGATTTTTTAATATATAAATTTATATAAATAATGCAAGATATATTATTCAGATGTAGATTTCATTACTTTGTCTTCCCTAAACACTGTAAGTTTCTGTATCCAGTAAGTTTCCATAGCATCTCTAGGAAGATGGCGTGGTTTCTCTGGTGCCGAGAAATCCAGTAACATCTAGAAGCCTGGCTGTAGCCTGGAGCTAGTGTACAGAGGAGGGGTGGCATGGCTGAGAGTTCAAATGAGATCATCTTGTAAATGAGATTGGAAGGTTACCTCACTATTCCAAATCAAGCATATACAACTTATGCTTCAGATGTGAGCACCTCCAAGTATGTTCAGTCATTCACCTTAGGTAATTTCATGATGTTAATAATCTTGATGCAGGTACAAAGTGAGAACTTCTTGAAACTGATGGCTTAAATGGTTCTTGGCTTTCATTTGAACCCTTGCTTTTTTCTTTAATTACATTATTCAAAAGACCGAAGAAAGAAAAAGTCTGCATTTCTCTCATTTTACATAGAGGTGTTACATAGATAATTTGTTCCATTTACTCTTCAAAAATAATGCTTATCAAATTCTCAATATGTCCAGTAAGTTAGTTAATATGAATTTTTCATTAATTGCTAAAAAGGGCCAAGATGATTTTAAATCTAGAAAGTCTTTAACTGAGCTTCCCTCTCCATCTCTCACCCAGCCTCATACCCAAAACCTATATCCTTTATTAAAGTGGAAAGGTTTTGTTTGTTTGTTTTGAATGAAATACATTTATATAAACTGTGCTTAGTACTCTGCTAAAGCCTAACATGGAATTCTGAAATTACTAGACCTCAAGCAGACTTTATAAACAGAGCATTCCAAAAGCCAGTCTTGTCTAGAAAACAGGCCACTACCTACTCAAAGACAATAGCATGGCACAACCCCTAAGACCAGTTGGGACAACCAAAAATGTTTCCAGATATTACCAAATATACCTTGGTTGAGAATCACTGGTTCATAGCAACAAGCTTTCAAGCATGATTTAACCATGGCTCCTTCCAATCCAAGCAACCGAGGTTTCTAATATACAAATATTTGATAAAATCACTCCACTGCTTTAAACCCTTCAAAGGCTCCAAAGGCTCCTCATAGCCCGCAGGATAAAGTCCTATTGCTCAGCCTGGTATTTAAGATCCTGTATTTGTCTCTTCCGCTTCACATCTCCACATACTCCCACTTGGACTCTCTAGTCCAGCCACATTGACTTACCTGGTCCACACTGTTAGGCTACACTCTCATCACCTGCAAAACTTCTCCGTGCTCTTTCCTCTATCTGCAAGTCTCTTCCCATCCATTTCTCATCTTGATCTGATTAAGTCTTCAGACTGTCTTCTGTGAGATATCTTTTTCATATCACTAAAACGGAGCTTGGTGCCCCTCTTACGTACCCCTATGGCATCCTCTACTATATTACACTATAGCATTATTCAATGTATTGTAAGGGTCTCCTTTCTGGTATGTCTCCTCACTATACCCATATCCCTGATGAGAGAACTGTATCTATCTTGATATTTCCCTTGCCTAGTACAATTCCAAGCATACGCTTGGTGTACAATTATTATACGGTGAATGAAGAAAAATGAGGACTAATAGGTGTATATACAGGGCAACTGAAATTTTGGCTAGGGATGCAGTCAGGGAGATTGCAGAGAGAAAAGGAAATCCAAGCAAAGAAGTCTGAAGAATACTGACATTTAAAGATTAGAAAGAGAAGAACTCAAAAGAGACCATGAAAAAGTACCAGAAATAGGAGAAAAACAAGAAGTGTTGTGTCACAAAAAGCAAGAAAAGGAACAATGTTTGCCTATGTCTTGGCATGCAGCACAATGCCTGGCATATAGTTGATGCCATAATTGCCTTAAACTGTTGAATTTAAATAAAGGAAATAATATTTTAATAATGAAGTTGTGAGCAGTGTTAAATGTTGCAGAAAAGTGAAATAAGGACTAAAATTTGTCTATTGGTGAACTTGGTGGCAATAATTTCAATGGCATGTACATGGAAATCACATTAAAAAGAACTAAATGGAGGAGGGTAGGGAGGAGTGAGCAAGTGAAGCCAGCTAAGCGGCTTTCCAGGAGATACCAGGACACCTGGAAGAGAATGTGGGCAACATACTTTATAATGAAAGATGAACATATTTTAATGCATGAATGGAAGCAGTAAGTAGTAGGTAAAAACCCTGAAAATATGAAAAAAGGAAGGGATAGAAGGATTATAGATCCCCCAAAGGCCAGACAATTAGCTCCAAATAAAATGAAGGCTACTTCTTCCACTGAAAACGAAGGGGGAGGAAGAAAGACATTTAGTTTGAAGGCAGATGACATGAAATTAGGGGAGTTCCTTCTATATGGCTTCATTTTCTGTATGAAGGTATTATCTACTAAGAAAGGCAGTCAAGGAGAGGGATTACGAAGAAAAGGGATGATCTAAACTGATGTAGACAAATGACTTGATAAGAGAAACAGAGAAACCAGCATGTGAGCCAGCCAACAGTGGCTAGTGAGTATTGTTTTTGTGGCATCAGTTTCTGTGACTCCTCAGAAAAGTTCAATAGGTGGTTTGGAGGGGAGACAGTGGAATTGATCAAAGGTTACCTTGTTCTCAAGGATGTGCTGAGAGGACAAGGGATGAGAGTAATGGCAAGGAAGCACTTAAGGGTGAGCAAGGGTCTAGGCCCCTTAGGGAAGGAAATTGAGACAGGTAACTAGTAAAGAGGAAATAGAGAATCAGAGGTCTGGCAGTCTCAATCACATCAGAGTGCAGGGATAAAAAAGTGAATGATCTGGAAAGAAAGTTGGAGACAATAAGACATGTTTAGTTTTAAAATGTTTAAAACTTATCTGGAAGAATAAAGAATACTCAGGAAAATTCTCCCTAGAAACATTAACAAATAATCAGAAGCTTCTGTTAATTGGAACAGCAGAGTGATAGTTCAAAAATCAGGTCCCAGAAATATATCTAAATAGAAGTGGGAAATCTAATAGCTGATACAGGGGAATTTCAAATCAATGAAGAAAGCAATTTATTTAATAAATGAGGTTAGCAGCTGGCTAGCCATTTGGAAATAGATAAAAATGGATCTGTACCTCTCCCTTTACACTAATGTAAATTCTAAAACAAACCAAATTTAATGTAAATGAATAATAACGATTTCATAGTTATAGCAGTTTCAGGTAAAGTAAAGATTCATTGTCCTGTGAGAGGCTAAAATGGAGTGAAGACAAAGTTCACTGCCATGGAGAAGAAAGGAGAAAGAAACTAGGGTTACTGCATGAGGTATCTACTAAGTCCCAAAGATGCTGTGACCAACAAAGTTACCCTGCTCAAAAATATCCTTATTTGCTCTAGCTTATTTTGAAATGCACCATGCATGTTTCTAGAAGTTAGAAATCCCAAATCCAAACTACTAAGTCCTAACTCAGTCAAATACTTGAGGTTAGATCATAACTGTTCTCTGGCAGGGTCCATATGAACTTTGGGGCTTGAAACATGATGATATTCCAAGGATTTCCTCTTCACACCCTAAATGACTAAGTCCTTAATTACAGTAATGGCATATTTAAATTTTTATGTAGATAAATCTTAAAATAATCTATCAATTTGTTTCACTTATGGACTTCCACTTAGGGTTGCCTATCAACTTATTCTCACTTCCTATATTCAGTTTGGTATCATTATTTCAATGCCATAATAATTCTCTTGAACTAAGGAACTGATACCAGGGATAATAACATATCCTTCATTGCCATTGACTTGGTTTTGGTTTGTTAATTTAATTATATAGCATATATCCAATTCCTTATTAGATAATCCGTAAACTTTGTAACTTTGTTACCCACCCCAAATAAACCATTACCTCTTCTTGCTCTTCTTCATCATATTCCTCTTGTTCTGCAGCATCATCGTCCTCCTCCTCATCACCTTCTTTACTTTTCTCTTTGCTTCCTTCTTTCTCTTCATTTTCCTCATCTGATTTTTCACCATCACCTCTCTTTTCCAATTCCTGGTATAAATGAACTTCATTAATTTAAATGGAAACCACTACACTTTGACCTCCCTGCTTAGCCTCAAGAAAACAGTTACCTATAACCTTATTCTAATCCTCCAGACCACTACCTAGGAAACTGTGAATTCACTCAAGAAAGGAGGAACTCTCTGTCCTGTCATTATACTAGTATTTTCATTGATTTTGTTACTTTATAATTAGGTCTCAGGTATTGTTGGGTATCGGCTCTAAGCACAATGACTTATTTTTATGGTTTCTATCCTACCTTCTTCTAAAATGTTGATTTAGTTTATAGAGAGAAACTTTCAGAATGCTACTTTGTTATCTTTTCAATATGAAAGGAGAAAATAAAATATAACGGTAACATTTCAAAAATATCTACATTTTAAAATTTTATTTATTTATTTATTTATTTATTTATTTATTTATTTATTTACTAACTTCTATGCCCATCCTGGGACTTGAACTCACAACCCTGATATCCAGAGTCCCATGCTCTACCAACTGAGCCTGCCAGGTGCTCCTGCTCCTATGTTTTAGTTTATAAGAGAGAGAATTTTTTTTTAAAGATTTTATTTATTTATTCATGAGAGATATATACAGAGAGAGAGAGAGAGGCAGAGACACAGGTAGAGGGAGAAGCAGGATCCCCACAAGGAGCCCGATATGGGACTTGATCCTTGGACCCCAGGATCACAACCTGAGAGCCAAAGGCAGATGCTCAACCACTGAGCCGCCCAGGTGCCCCAAAGAGAGATCATTTAAAACAATTAATACATAATCATTTGGTGTGGATTATCCTGCTTGCAGATTATCCCCATCTTTCTCTCTGTTCTCCTTCATTATTTACTTATTTCCAGGAATTTTTACTTCTTAACATATCTGGCAGATTGAAGAGAAAGAGATTAAAACTTTAATCTTTGCTAAAAACAAAACAAACAAATAACAGTTAAAACCACTGTCAGGCACCTGAGTGGCTCAGTTGGTTAAGCGTCTACCTTTGGCTCAGGTCATGATCCCAGGGTTCTGGGATAGAGCGCCACATCAGGCTCCCTGCTCAGCCAGGAGTCTCTTCTCCCTCTCCTCTCCCTCTGCTCCCAGCCCTAGCTGTGTGCTCACTCTCTTTCTTTCTGTCTCGAATAAAATAAATAAAATCTTAAAAAAAAAAAAATAAAACCACTGTCAACATTAGCACTTCCTAGCAACTCAGGAGGCAAAAGAGAGATGTTGTTAGGAAACCTTGATTGCTTGATGGCTTCACTTATTCACTGTTAAAATCACTGCTACTTTCTCGTAACAAATTTAACTTTACAGTTACATCTTTAAATTTCTATGACTACCAACATTTCTTTCCCTTTGATAAAAAAGGGTCTGTTTTCATTACTGTCACTATCCATTCACTAAATTGATCTATGCTTAATTTGCACGAGTGAGAGAATTCCACAAGCTTTATAGGAGTGGATACAACAATAATTTCATATATTAATACTCATACTTAAAGCACAGGATCACTTTAGCTAAGATATGATTATTCTTAAACAATAATCAGAACGTTAGTTCATATAGCTGCAAATGCTCCATCCTATTATATTTGCTTTGTAGACTACATATAGAGAGAAAACACATTTTGTATCTGGAGTGACTACAACTTCGCGATTCCTTTATTGGCTCTTAAATATTTATTTTTAAAATCTCTTTAATTACATTCAAGTTTGAATTTAAGGAGATCAAAGGCAATAAAAACACTACATCAGATAGATTCAATTTCTAACCAAAATTCAAGTTTCACCTTTCGTACTTCACTCCACTGAGGCAGAACAAATAAAGTCAAGGTAATGTAGACATAAGATGATTTATCTTCACACTGACCTATGCTGCCTTATATGAGTTATTACTACAATATACTGTGTGCAGTTTTTCTAACTGATAATCCCTTTGGGAAATTGCAAGTAAACAAAATAGTGTTTATAGATCTTCTAAAGTGTCTATAAATATATACATACACATACCCACACAGAATGATGCTACACCAATATTAACATATGGACTTTTTTCTTTTAATTTTAATCAAATTGCAGTAAAGAGGCCTACAACCCACAAATTTTGTGTAGTTAAAAGAGAATCATAGTGCTGTATTTATTAAGTACACTTTAAATGCACTGTGCAAGGTATATACTGTATCTGAAAAATCCTATTAGCTATTATTTCATAATTAACAATAAACTTATTTAACCAGTTATGGAATATGTTTTCAAAATATAAAAATCATTCACTGCTCTGTAGGACTAGGAAGTCTTTATTTCCATTACTGTCACCTCAAATATTTTTAAATAAACAACAACTTTATTTGTATCACAAAGACCCAAATCAAATCCATAAAATACTTAAATCAGTTAACCATAGCAGATTTATGCAATTAAAAAAAATGATCTCAGAGCCACACATATTGTCTTATTACTTTTTTCTTTTTGCACTTAGCAACTAGTTTTGGCTTATCTACTTATTAGTCTCCATTTTCTTCTCTGTGAGATTTAACTATATACTGGCACTATCTTACAGAACAATGTGATTAACACATCGTGGAAACACTTTGCAAACAGTTAATTTATAGAGAGGGAACAATTCTTCCAGTTTAAATAATAAGCAGCCACCCTGTAGAGACAGCTTCTTCTAAGTCAAGCAGATAAAAGCTCAAATATTAGTTTACTGCTGTCTGATTATTCACACATTAATCATGAGATTTGACTGTTCCCTTCCTCTCCACCCACAGACGTTTTATTACAATAAAACTTGCAACTACTTTTGCTGAAGAACAATAACAGTCAGCGAGATGCTAATTTTGCTCTTTAACTGAGAGAAAATAAAGCTAACTCATTTAGATTTCCAGATTTAAAACTCCAGTTTTAACAATGTGCAAAACGAAAAAGGTGTTCAAGTGTAGAAAATCGGGAAACACAATTTGTTCTGATGAGAAACCACATCAGATCAATCTTCCTTATTGCACAAGTCATCTTAGCAACTTCTTTCCGGGAAGCTTTAAAAACAGTAAGACTCTGTTCAATCAATACAGGTTGGCTAGTTCTGCAACCCCATGCATCATCACTCCACCACAGTTACACCTGACCGTTATCACTATTCCTTCAATACCCTCCTGGTATTATTTTCAGACATGTTACTTCCAGCTCAAGTACTGGCCAAAAAAAGCTAAAAAATAAGAGTTTCTGTTACTATATAGCTGTGCCAACTTGACCAGGCAAGTAAAAGTTTTAAAGCCTTGACCTCCTCATCTATAAATAAGGAAAAATAATACACACCTCTCTTTGTTGTTATGGAGTCCTCAGGACATAATGTATAGAAATAGCTTTCATCAAAGAGCCTGGTACATAAGTTCTCAATAAGCACTAGTTGCTATCATTATCATCATCATCACCATCAATGCAAGGTAATATATGCATAGAGAGTGGGAATAAATTGGCATAACCTCCATGGAGAATGATCTGTCAATATTTTTCCATATTATCCAATACATATAACAACTGACCCAAGAAACCCACTTCAAGAAATCTACATATGTAAAATGTCATATTTAATATGATTTCACTATGGCACTGTTTATAATAGCAGAACACTAGATGGAACATTATGCCCATCAATAGGGTACCGGTTACTTTTACTTTTTAAAATATTTTACTTATTTATTCATGAGAGACAGAGAGATTGGCAGAGACACAGGCAGAGGGAGAAGCAGGCTCCACCCAGGGAGACTGACGTGGGACTTGATCCCGGGTCTCTAGAATCAGGTCCTGGGCAGAAGGCGTGCTAAACCACTGAGCCACCCAGGCTGCCCAATAGGGTACTGGTTAAATAAATTAGGGTTCATTCTTATACTGCAGCTAAAAAAGGAAAAAAAAAAAAAAGAATGAAGCAAACTCTATATAGACTAGAACCATCTCTAATTGATTATAAGTGATAAAAATGCAGAAGAGTGTAATATGCTAGCTTTTGTCATTGAAAAAGAAAAATCTGGTATTGTTATGCAGAAAATGTTTTTGAAAGATCAATAGGAATTGGTAATACTGATTGTCAAGAGGGGAACTGGATGGTTATGGGCAGGGATGGGAGGGTAAATTTTCAGTTTACTAACCTTTAGGATTTTTTACCTTTCTATTTTTGAAATATGGACAGCAATGAAAGTAAAAAGTAAGTTCCATAAAATGTGTTTTTCTCAATAGAATGTTCTACACTTACCATGAGACAGACAAAAAAAGCATTTAAAAAAGTACATATACATGGGACACCTGGGTGCCTCAGCAGTTGAATGTCTGCCTCCAGCTCAGGATGTGATCCTGGAGACCCAGGATCGAGTCCCACGTCAGGCTCCCCGCAGGGAGCCTGCTTCTCCCTCTGCCTGTGTCTCTGCCTCTCTCTCTCTCTCTCTCTCTCTGTGTGTGTGTGTGTGTGTGTGTGTGTGTGTCTCTCATGAATAAATAAATAAAACCTTTAAAAAAATAATAAAAAAGAAGGATAGGATGAGACTTCTTCATCTCCCAGCTAAGAATGTTCAAATCTGTTCAGTTGCCCTGTGTGCGGGGCTTGGCTCTGCCAAATCCACGTATTATTAAAAAGTGAGAGAAGGTGGATATTAAAAAGTGAGAGAAGGTGGAAAGACTGAAAAAGGCGAAGGGAGGCACGACACTTTTTCAGCTTGCTTGTGTAGCAAGAAGGAAACCTTACCTCGATTTTTTTCAACACATCTGCAGTATTAGTGAGCGAGGTGCCTTTGCCTGTATCTTTCGCCTTTTCGGATTTGGGGCCTGCTGAAGTAAAACCACTGTTAACACGTTATTTCTATAATAGCAGCTGTCTATCATTATTTCTTTGCCTCTTTATATTCTGTGTAGCATAGTGATATGTCATGGTGGGTAGTCACAGAGTTTGCAGACTGAACTGATTTTCTTAAAGAATAACAAACCAGTATGCCTCACCAGTTTTCCATGATAAGAAGTAAATGATAATCACTTCATAGAATGTTTTCTAACACTGTAACCAGGTATCTTTTTACCAGTACTGAAAATTTGTACTGGCAAGTAATGTTATTAAGGCGTAAATACTAAAAACTTAAGTCCAATAGAAGCACCAGGGGACCAGCGAAAGACTCTCACAAATATATCATCTTATACTGGCTTCCTGTTCACTGATCAGCGTACTTTAACTAGGGCAATTGGACCAGGTTTGGAAAATAAAAAAAACAAGTGCCAAATAAATACACATTTGACAATGGTTAAAGAAATGACGAAGAAGTTATACTCATGGAACATAAGCCTCATCTTTGGAATGAAGATTAAAATGGTTAAACTCAACACACCTGTTACATGGATCTGAAAACTCAAAGCAATATAAATAAAATGTTTTAATGGCTCTGTGATATTTTTAAAGCCATATTAAAAAAATAATGCATTTGAAGCTATTCTACAACTGCATGGAATGGAGAGTTATTTCACATATAGATCCTGCCAGTCAGTTACCAAGGCATTAGGATAAGCTACAAAATTGTCCCACTGTGATCAAAAAGTATTATAGTCCTTCCCCCAAATCAAACTAAATACCTAGAAATTACTTGGTAACAGAGAGAAATATGGCTAAGAAAGATGTAATTTTGTTAAAGATTAACATTTAACCTATAGAAGAAGAAATTTCTAGATTGTGGTGGATGGCCCATAAGTGACGGAATTACAATTTACTGTGTTATACCAAATTGCCCCTCATGGAGTCACTGAGCTCAGAACCCTAAACATACATGTATTTGAAGTTTTGCTCAAAAGAAAGGTGACATTTAATCATGGGTAACTTTCTCTGTTCCCCTTGAGAGTAAGGGCTATTTAATCTGAACTGTAGCACATAAACTGTAGTATCATATACAGATGCCAGAAAACATTAGCTAAGAATGTAATTTACTCACATCATGAAGTCTTTTTTTCTAAGAATCATTTGTCGAATTATTTAAATTTCGTAACACATAAGTCTGTTAAATGGCTGTTACAGAACATGGTCAGATAAATAAACTTATTAAAAACTACCGATCTCTAGGGGTGCCTGGGTAGCTGAGCAGGTTGAGCCGCTGACTCTAGATTTCAGTTCAGGGTCCTGGGACTGAGCCCTGTGTTGTCTCCAAACTCAGTGGGAAGTCTACTTCAGGATTCTTTTTCTTCCTTTGCCCCTCCCTCCCTCTTGCTCTCTCTCGCTAATAAATAAATCTTAAAAATAAAAAAAAAATACAAATAAAAATAAACCCTACTTATCTCTTAAGTAAGAAAGTCAGTTGCCGAAGAGCCACTAAGCATTTTTTGCTACTTATCAATCTGGTTTTATAGAATCATGAATTCTTTTACCTATAACTGGGAGAGAAGTGTCAAATTACCAAAATTTGTTGGGACACCTGGGTGGCTCAGCAGGTTGAGTGTTCAATTCTTGGTTTTGACTCAGGTCATCATTTCAGGGTTGTGAGATAGACCCCAGTGTTGGGCTCTGTGTTCAGTGGAGCGTCTGCTGAAATGCTTGCTCTCCCTCTCCTTCTCCTCCCCCTCTCCCAACTCATGTGGTCTCTCGCTCTCTCTAAAATAAATAAATCTTAAAAAAAATTACCAAAATTTGTTAAAAGACTGTTTTAACCCCAAAACATTAACATGCATTTTTTCCCCACCTTTAGCCAGATACATGCATATATTTGAAATTTTTTTGGTTTCTTTCAATACCGGCCAATAGCTGGTTCTTCAAGAAACAAACTTTTTTTCAGCTTTGGCTCTTTGGGTACTGTTTACTTTCATGGAAGTGGAGGTCATTTTAACAAAAGAGAAAGTATAAGCTTATCGAGAATAAAACACAAAAAATTACACAATGTACAAAAAAAAAGCTCAGAATGGAAACAAAGTTTTGTGGTTGTTGCTTTATTTTTTCACAAATGGAAATTCTGACACATTGGACTTTCTCCTAATTATCAATGTGTATGTAAAGTTCCAGGGATGAGCAGTCAGTGGGATGTATTTGAAAACATTTATTTTTCCAAATCAGACACATTCTTTTTGACTCTTTAAGGTCTGCTACAAATTCGTGATCCACTAGGACATGATCCACCAGTATCATTAATGCATGTTTGTAAAAATAACATATTTGCCCAATAAAAGCCAAAGGTATAAAGACAGGAGATAAACTATTATATCTCGACATACAATATTTTGGGGTTTTTTAATATAATATTTTATACTCAAGCAAGCTAAATACTCTTATATATAGGGGATCCCTGGTGGCTTAGCGGCTTAGCACCTGCCTTTGGCCCAGGACATGATCCTGGTATCCTGGGATTGAGTCCCACATTGGGCTCCCTGCATGGAGCCTGCTTCTCCCTCTGCCTCTGCTTCTCTGTGTCATGAATAAATAAAATCTTTTTAAAAAATAATAATAAATAAATATTCTTATATATTGTAGTTCTGAGATGAAACAAAATAAAAATATTTCCACTTTAAATAAATATGTCAGAACTTAGCAAATTATATATTTCAGATATATGCATTTTATTAGATGTAAAATGTAACTCAAGCTGTTAAATAAGGGAGGGGCCTCTCTTTCAAAAGACACAAGATGAAGCAACGTTTCCTAACTCATTCTATGAGGCCAACATTACCCTAATACCAAACCAGACAAATATTACAAGAAACAAAATAGAAAACTAGTACCTCTCATGAAAATATAAGTGAAAATCTTCAATAAAATATTTCCAAATCCAATCCCACAATGTATGGAAAGAATAATATGTCACAACTAAGTAGGGTTTATCATAGGTATGTAAGGCTGGTTCAACCTTCCAAAATCAATTAACATAATCCACCACATTAACAGGCTAAAGGAAAAAAAAAAATCACATGATCCTATCAAAAGATTCAGTAAAAGCATTTGTCAAAATCAAACACCCATTCATGACTAAAAAATTCTTAGTAAACAAGGAGTAGAGGGGAATTTCCTAAAGCTGATAAAGAACACCTACAGGGATGCCTGGGTGGCTCAGTGGTTGAGCATATGCCTTTGGCTCAAGTAGTGATTCCGGGGTCCAGGGATTGAGTCCCACATCAGGCTCCCCATGGGCAGCCTGCTTCTCCCTCTGCCTCTGCCTCTTTCTCTCTCTCTCTGTGTGTCTCTCATGAATATATTAAGTAAAACCTTAAAAAAAAAAAGACAGCTACAAAAAAATCCTATAGCTACAACATACTTAATGGTGAGAAGTTTGACACTTTCCCACTAAGATTAGGAACAAGGTAAAAAAGTTCCCTAATATCACTGCTTTCAACAGATTGAGAAGGAAGAAATAAAACTGTCTTCATTCACAGATGACATGATCATCTATGCAGAAAATCTGAAAGAATGAGCCAAAACTCTGAAAACTAATAACCAATTATAGAAGGGTTGTAGGCTACAAGGTTAATACACAATGGTCAATAGCTTTCCTGTATACCAACAATGAACAAGCAGAATTCGAAATAAAAAATCTAATACTATTTACATTAGCATGCCTCAAAATGAAATACTTAGATATAAATCTAACAAAATGTGTATACAGTCTAGAAGAAAACCACAAAACTCTGAAGAATGAAATCAAAGAACTAAATAAATGGACACCTACTGCATGTTCATGGAGAGTAAGACTCAGTATTATCAAGATGATTGTTCTTCCCAACCTCATCTATGGATTCAAAGCAAACTCAATCAAAATCCTAGTAAGTCATTTTAGAATATCAACAAACTGTTCCTAATGTTTGTATGGAAAGGCAAAAGATCCAGAATAGCCAACACAATATTGAAGGAAAGAACAAAATTGGAGGACTGATATTACTGGACTTTAAAACATACTCTAAAGCTACAGTAATCAAGATTGTGTGGTAAAGGTGAAAGAATAAATACAGGTCAATGGAACAGAACAAAGGGCTCAGAAATAGACCCATATAAAAATAGAAAGAGAAGCAAAGGCAGTACAATGGAGAAAAGATAGTTTTTTCAACAAATGGTGTTGCATAAAATAAATCTAGGTACATCCTTACATCCTTCACAAAGATGAACTCAAAATGGATCACAACCTAAATGCAAAACACAAAACTATAAAACTCTTAAAGGATAACATAGGAGAAAATCTAGATGACCTTGGGTTTGGTGATGACTTCTTAGATACACTGCCAAAGCAAGCCACAGTCTATGAAAGAAATAACTGATAAGCTAGACTTCATTAAAATCTAAAAATTCCACCCTATTAAAGATAATGTCAGGAGAATGAGAAAACAAACCACAGACTGGGAGAAAATATTTGCAAAAGACAGATCTGATAAAGGATTCTGTGAAATAATAGAAAAAATATATATTGGTCTCTGTTTCTGGTTCCTGGCACAGAACTCCTAAAACTCTTATAATTTCCAAAGTGATAAGAACACTAGGAGCATGTTTTGTTTTAATACTTAGTCTTTGAAATTGGTTCCTGCCAGAGTTCCTAATCCCTTGGAATTTACTGGGTGATAGGAGTGCCTTTTGACCTAAGAATGGAACTCTTTGTGGGCCCCTGAATAGCTTCAGGATGGAGGTTGGTCAAAAGACAGAAAAAAACATGATTAATAGACTGTAATTTTCAGCTCCATTCCACATTCCCTGGGCAAGAGGAGAGGGACAGGAGATAGGGACAGGAGAGGGACAGGAGTTAATGAGTGATCAAATCTATATGATGAAGCCTCTACAAAAATCTCCAAAGTACACGGATTTGAAGTCTCCAGGCTGGTAAACACATCTACATACTGGGAAGGTGGTGCACCTAAGCTCCACAGAGACACAAGTTCCTGCGCGGGGAACCCTTCTAGACTTTGCCCTATCTATCTCTTCATCTGACATTTATCTATATCCTTTATCATATCCTTCATTAAATAAACTGGTAAACCGAAATGTTTCCCTGAGTTCTGTGAGCTATTCTAGCAAATGAAATCCAAGTGGGAGGAGGAGGGTCATAGGAAATTCTGATCTGTATCCAAGTCAGACAGAAGTTGTGGGTAATGTGGGGAACCTACTACTTGAAATTGGCATCTGAAGTGGGAAGTAGTCTTATGGGGCTGAACCCTTAACTTGTGGGGTCTGCATTAATTCCAGTTGCTGCTGAAATTGAATTAAATTTTAAGACACAACTGGTGTTGCAGAGAACTGCTTGCTGCGGGGAAAAAAATTCCACACATCTGGTGTCAGAAATATTGTGAATATGGTAGTAGTATCAGAGTAAAAGGAGAAACTCGCAGCCAGAGGGGTTTATTCCTATAGACTGTTATCCAAAATTTACAAAGAATTCCTAAAACTCAACACTAAGCTCGTACACATACACACACACACACACACACACACACACACACACAACATTAAAAAATGGGCCAAAGACCGTAACAGATATCTTGCCAAACAAGATACACAAATGGCAAGTAGGTGTACACAAAGATGCTTCACATCACATGTCACCAGGGAAACACAAATTAAAACAGTAGTGAGCTACTACTACACACCTTTCAGAATGGCCAAAATCCAGAACAATGACAATAACAAATCCTGGCCAGGATGTATAAAAACAAGAACTCTCACTGGTTGCCAGGGGGGATGCAAAATGGCAGAGGGCCTTTGAAAGATAATTTGGTGGTTTCTTACAAAACTAAACATATTCTTACCATGCAGTCCAGCAATCATCCTCCTTGGTACTTACCCAAAGAAGTTGAAAACTTATGCCCACACAACAATAGATGTTTATAGTAACTTTATCCATAATTGCCAAATCTTAGAAGCATTCATGATGTCCTTCAGTAGGTAAATGGATAAATAAAACTGTGGCACAGCCAGACAATGGAATTATTTACCACTAACAAAAAAAAATGAGCTGTCTGCCATGAAAAGTCCTGGAAGAAACTTAGATGCATATTACTAACTAAAAGAAGCCAATCAGAAAAGGCTACATACTGTATGTTTCCAACTATATGACATTTTGGAAAAGGCAAAACTATGGAGACCGTAAAAAAGATCAGTGGTTGCCAAGGGTAAGGAGGAGGAAGGGATGAAAAGGCAGAGCACAGAGAATTTTTATTTTTTAAAGATTTTATTTATTTATTCATGAGAAACAGAGAGACAGAGACACAGGCAGAGGGAGAGGGAGAAGCAGGCTCCACGCAGGGAGCCCGATGTGGGACCTGACCCTGGGTCTCCAGGATCAGGCCCTGGGCCGAAGGCGGTGGTAAACCGCTGAGCCACCCGGGCTGCCCACGCAGAGAATTTTTAAAGCAGTAAAGTACCCTGTTTGATACTCAAACAGTGGCCACATGTTATTACACATTTGCCCAAACCCACAAAATGTATAATACCAAGAGTGAACCCAAAGTAAACTATGGTCTCTGTGTAAGACCATATGTAGTACGTCAAGGTAGGATCACTGATTGCAACAAACGCACCACTCTGATGGGGGATGTTAACAGTGGGGGAGGCTATGCATGTGTGGGGGCAGGGAGTATATGGAAAATCCATACTTATCCATTCAATGTTCTATGAATCTAAAACTGCTCTGGAAAATGAAGTATATTAAAAAGCAAAACACAAAATTCCAGAGAGGGGTAAAAGGGAGGGAAATTTCTTCTCTTAGTTTCTAATCCCATTGCTATTAACCTCTCTGGCTACTTTCCTTTTTCTCTCTTTATTCTTTATATCCAAATTCCCCAAACACTTATGCTTGCTGTCCCCTTTTCCTAAATTCCCATTTACGGTTTAACCCCTTCCAAACTGGATTCTACCCTTACGAATCCCTCTCCCCCAACCCCACTTGCATGCTCTAAATAAATAAATAGAATCTTTAAAAAATAAAGATAAAAAGCTCTCACAAGGTCAACAATGATTAACATGTCAATATTAGTTTACATTTTCCAATCTTTATTTTACTTGACCTCACAGCAATTTTGCGTAACCTCCTTTAACACTGTTGATCACCTTTTGAAACAGACTTTACTTCTTTTTTTAAAATTTAAATATTTTATTTATTTATTTGACAGAGAGAGCACAAGCAGGGGGAGAAGCAGACTTCCCACTGAGTAGGGAAGCCCTATTTGGGGCCCGATCCCAGGACCCTGGGATCATGACCTGAGCTGAAGGCAGACACTTAACCAACTGAGCCACTCACGTGACCTAAAATAGTCTCTACTTCTTGCATATTTTTGCTTCTGCAACTCCACTCTCTTGGGTTCTCCTTTTCCTCTCCTCTTTCTTTCCATCTCTTTTCTTTGCTGATTGAATCTCCTCTATGAGCCTACTAGATTTTGGCACTCCTCCAAGTTTAGGCTTGGGCCCTCATTTCTTCTAATTCTCTAATTTTACCCCAGATAATCTCATCCTTCCTTCCTGATAGTTTGAATTATAGTATCTATGCTGATCACTACCATCTCCATTTTGAGGCCCACCCACCCTGTATCCAGCAACATGCTCAACACTTCTATTTGTATATTTCAAAGGAACCTTAAAGATTACCTTTAAACTGCTCATGACTTACCCCTCACAAACCTGGTCTTTCTCCAACATTCTCCCACCAACCACATCCCACCCAAGTCCTACTCATCATTCAATCTGGACTTCAATTCCATTTCCTCAAAAAAACTCCCCTGACCTCCCAATGAGGACATTGTGTTTTTGGTCAATATTTTTACTCCATTGAACGGTAAGCCCCATTAGGGCAAGGATTATTCCCACTTGGCTTACTGTTTTATTCCTTTTAGCACAGTGTCTGGCAATAGTAGTTGCTCAACAACTTTTTACTCAGTGGAATTATGAAAGAATAACACGCTGGAAACTTTCATTTTGGTATTTTATGTACAACATAAAGTTCTAATCTACCAGTTCTCAAATTTTACCAGTTATGAATGTTTTAGTTAAAAACTTAAAATATAGGGGTGCCTGGGTGGCTTAGTTGGCTGAATGTCTGCCTTCAGCTCAGGACATGATCCTAGGAGCCTGGAATCCAGCACCACATCCAGCTCCCTGCTCAGCAGGGAGCCTGCTTCTCGCTCCCTTTCTGCCATTCCCTGTCATTCTTTGGCTCTCTCTCTTTATCAGATAAATAAATAAAATCTTTTTTTAAAAAACCTTAAAATATGGACAGTATAACCACTAAAAGAATTTCAAATATGCAAAATTTCAAATTGAAAAAATGTCTGCATATTTGAAAAATCTTTCTTAACACATCAAAATTCCATAATTAAAGAAAGGAAAAACAACCAAACAAAAACAAAACAAAAATCAACAACAAAAAGATTTAATGAAATAACCAAATGCCAAACGTATCTTAAGAAAAAGCATTCAGAACACTGAGTGTAACTTCAGACTGATAATTCCATAATTAGAATTTGAGCAATAAATAACCTTTTTTAACCTAGATTATTACATTAGTCAATGTACCTTTTTTGCACTTCTTCCTTGGCATCATTTCTCTTGGGAGTCTTCTCCAATCTGCACGTACAAAAGAAAAAAAATTGTAATTTCTTCTAGGGGTTAGTGGCACTCAACATGACTAAAGGACATGACAAGGGGCACCTGTGTGGCTCAGTAAGTTAAGCAAATCTGACTTAGGCTTAGGACAAGATGTTAGGGTCCTGGGATAGAGCCCTGAGTTGGGCTCCCCGCTCAGCAGGGAGTCGGCTTGTCCCTATTCCTTTGCTCTTTCCTTTGCTCTAGCTCTCTCTCTGCCCCTCTCTCCCTCAAATAAATAAAATAGTTTAAAAATAATAAGGGACATAACAGGGGTGCCCAATGGCACAGTAGGTTAAGCATCGGACTCTTGGTTTTGGCTCGGATCATGATCTGAGGTTGTGAGATTAAGCCCCAGGGCTTAAGATTCTCTCTCCCTCTGCCTCTATCCACCCCTCTCTCAAGTAAAAAAACAAATCTTTTTAAAAAAATTTAAAGGACATGATAGTTGCTTCTGCAATGAAAATAAAATTTCTTAATATCTGACTGTACTGAGCCTGGGAATCAAAAGATAATAGAGATGTATTTTCTCCTATGAAGAAGAAAGAGTTCATTAAAAAAAAATTGGGGGGACATCTGGCTGGCTCAGCAGTAGAGCATGTGACTCTGATCCTGGGGTTGTGAGTTCAAGCCCCCTGCTGAATGCAGAGATTATTAAAAAAATAAATAAACCTAAAAACAACAACTTTGAAATGGTGCTATAAAATTTTTATAACATTCTTTTAACAGCTACATAGTATTTATTTAATTTATTTTATTTATTTTTTAAGATTTTATTTATTTATTTGAGAGGGAGAGAAAGAGAGCATACATGAGTAGAGGGAGCAGAGCAGGGAGCCTAACGTGGGGCTTGATCCCAGGAACCTGAGACCATGACCTGAGCCTAAGGCAGATGCTTAACCAACTGAACTACCCAGGCACCCCTATCTAGTCAATTTTAAATACAGAAATTTTCATAACAAGAAAAATAATCCATATAAATATATATATATATTTTTAAGATTTTATTTATTTAGTCATAAGAGACACACAGAGAGAGACAGAGACACAGGCAGAGGTAGAAGCAGGCTCCTCAAGGGGATCCTGATGTAGGACTCGATCCCCAGACCTTGGGATCATGCCCTGAGCCAAAGGCAGATGCTCAACTGCTGAGCCACCCAGGTTTAACATGTAAATATTTTTATATATCTAATATTTGTGTAGAGAAACCTCCAGGTTGGGAACAAATATCACAATAATTCTTAGTGGGTGTTGGGATTGCAGCTGCTTTTCCTATGCATTATTTATTATTTGACTATGCTGTATTTTGCTTGTTTTCTATAGTTGATATGTATTTCTTATATAATAAGGCAAGTTAAAATATATGACCACAATCCCAACACATGCAAAATTAAATAAATAATTCTAATAATTATGCAAAAACTTTATAACTAAAAATATAAATAGCTATGGAAAAGTAAATTCTCTCTAATAAATAATTTTGCCTGGGGGCACCTGCATGGCTCTATCACTTGAACCTCAGACTCCTGATTTCAGCTCCTGAGATTGAGCCCCATGAGGAGTCTGCCTGAGATTTCCTCTCCCCCTCTCCTTCTACCTCTCCTCCTATACTCTCCATCTTAAATAAAACAACTATAATTTTTTTTCCTGAATTAGCTAAATAATGCCTCTAATTTGTCATTTTCTTTCAATTTTTTAAAAAGATTTACTTATTCATTTTAGAGAGAGAGAGAGAGCACACGTATGAGTGGGAGTAAGGGCAGAGGGAGAGGGATTCCCCTTTAAATGCAGAGCCCAATGTGAGGCTCAGTCCTACCCCTCAGATCATGACCTGAGCCAAAACCAAGAGCAGGATGCTCAACTGACTGAGCCCCCTAGACACCTCACTTTCTTTTCCTTTTTAAGCACAGAATTAATCAGAAAAATGAAGCAACACGAAAATGGATTAAAAAACAATGCCTGGAAAAAAATAATAAAAATGATAGATAGATAGATAGATAGATAGATAGATAGATAGATAGATAGATAAACAAACAAACAGTGCCTGGGGATGCCTAGGTGGCTCAGTGGTTGAGCATCTGCCTTCCGTCCAGGGCATGATCCCGGAGTGCCGGGATCAAGTCTCACATTGGGTTCCCTGCATGGAGTCTGCTTCTCCCTCTGCCTGTGTCTCTCTGCCTCTCTCTCTGTGTCGCTCATGAATAAATAAATAAATCTAGGGATCCCTGGGTGGCGCAGCGGTTTGGCGCCTGCCTTTGGCCCAGGGCGCGATCCTGGAGACCCAGGATCGAATCCCACGTCGGGCTCCCGGTGCATGGAGCCTGCTTCTCCCTCTGCCTGTGTCTCTGCCTCTCTCTCTCTCTCTCTCTCTGTGTGACTGTCATAAATAAATTAAAAAAAAAAAAATAAAATAAATAAATAAATAAATAAATAAATAAATAAATAAATAAATCTAAAAAAAAAAAAACCACAACACTGCCTGCTAATAAAGACTCAGTGTATTTTGTAGAAAACATTTCTATCTCAAGCTATTTAGCCTGAACTAGTAAATTTGGCTTTGGATATACTTCTGCTTTTATTTTTATTTATTTATTTATTTATTTATTTATTTATTTATTTATTTATTTATTTATTTTAAAGATTTTTATTTATTTATTCATCAGACATACACAGAGAGAGGCAGAGACACAGGCAGAGGGAGAAGCAGGCTCCATGCAGGGAGTCCGACATGGGACTCGATCCCTGGACTCCAGGATCACGCCCCAGGCTGAAGGCAGGCACTAAACCGAAGAGCCACCCGGGCTGCCCTATTTCTGCTTTTATAAGTAAAATAGATAATCATGAATACGTATGTAAAGAGAATCCTTCAGGAGATTAATATTTATGATGTGGCAGCTATGAAAGAACTGAAATAGGAGATTGGAGAGTGTTCAAGGGAAACTCAAGCTTTTCAATGATCCACACTGAAAGGACCACTATAACCCATGCAAGCAATAATGCTGTAAATGCCATTTATGTTCTTACGTAAATGCAGTTTTCACAAAACACCAAAGACCGAGAAGTCAAAGGGAAGTGAGTTAAAATGAGAAGACCTGGGTTCTAGTACTACTGTTCAAGTCATCTTGATAAATCACTCCATTTCTATCGAGTTTTTTTTTAATCTACAAAAGGAAAGAGCTGGATGAAATCTCTCTGACCTCTTGCATCTTGCCTGTGTCTAAGGGAAATTTGTGAATGTTGAAAAAAAATCTCTTAGATATGGTTTTATTGAAAAGGCATCTTAATAAATAAAAATAGTCTATGTCTGCTTGAAAGAAAGGAAGATCGATGAGCTTGGCTTAAAATATCCTTTAACTAGACTTGTTTTCTCCTCAAAAGCTATAAAATCCCCCACAAACACAGAATTATTACTGGTACTGTAGATTAAAATTATGATTGCAGTAAATGGAAATGGAAAGCTCAAACGGGTTTAGCAAGTCCTGTTTTATAGAAGAGTATTCTAAAACTTCAAAAACACTTCAACTCTTCCTTGTTAAAATATAAAAATCTTTTCATCCTAGTTTTCAAAAGATATGCATTACTAATTAATTATAGGAAAAGAACCAGCCTACTTTCCTATAGCAAAAATTCCTATGGTGAAAAAAGAAAAATTTCCCTAAAATATATGGAGTAAGGAGATAAACTTTAAAAATTATTTTAATATTTTCAGGGTTTTTTTTTAAAGATTTTATTTATTTATTCATCAGAGAGAGAGAGAGAGGCAGAGACACAGGCAGGGGGAGAAGCAGGCTCCATGGATGGAGCCTGACATGGGACTTGATCCCAGGTCTTCAAGATCATGCCCTGGGCTGTAGGCAGCACTGAACCGCTGAGCTACCTGGGCTGCCCAATATTTTCAGTTTTATAATTACCTGGTATCCACTCCTCTTTGTACACCTTCATATATCTTTTACTATATCTTTCAATATCTATAAAAAAATAAGAAAGTGTTCATTAGAAAAGTCAAGAATAAGCTTGGATTTAAGCCATTCCATAACTAAAAACACCAGATAACATCTTTTATTTCACACACAGGGAATCTCCTATATTTATACACATATATTTCAATAGGTGTTTCTAAACACCTATTGAAAAGTTCAATAAATATTATATGTTTAAGGAAGTGGCAAGAAGCAACTGGGTATGAATAGCTGGGAGTGAGCAGAAACCTAAACCCTAATCATGGTTTTTGTTTTGTTTTGTTTTTTTAAAGATTTTATTTATTTATTCATGAGAGACACAGGCAGAGACACAGGCAGAGGGAGAAGCAGACTCCACGCAAGGAGCCCGACATGGGACTCGATCCCGGGTCTCCAGGATCACACCCCAGGCTGCAGGCGGCGCTAAACCGCTGCACCACCGGGGCTGCCCCTAATCATGGTTTTTAAAATCAGATAACCTGATTCATCTCTGAGATTATTCACAAAAGCCCAAAGCCAGGTCAGTAAGTCACCTACATAAAAGAGCAAGAAAGTCTTGTGACACTGGCCTCCAGCTTCCATTCTTCAAATCTTGTGTAACTGGGATGTATTAACTACCTAAGTGAGGATGGAGAGCTGTATGGTCAACTTCAGTGCTTGATACACATATTAAAACACAGGCTTCTCAAGAGCTACTCTTCACAACCCATTGAGGAGAATGGAGAAAAGGGTAGGAGAAAGTAAGGTTGGTGGGCTATGAAAGAACAAGCTGCAAGATTCTATGCCAACTACTGACAATTCTGCAGGGACCTTCTGTGCTTGCCCAAAATGGAGTGGTTCTTGTTGCTGCTTTGTTCACTTTGCCACAAGAAACTCCCTCAATGGGGGCCCAAACCCTTTCCTAGCAATGTAAGTTGGCAAGCAACACCATAGGACCATAGCCTAAAAACATGGTTCATCATAAAATGTGGTTGAGGAGTATAGACATGAAATAGGGAAACTAATACTAAAGATGAAAACATAAAAAGCAAGGCCCAAATATGTACTGATTTCTCTTCCATGTTAAGAAAATGATTCCAAATAATACTAAGACCATAGTGTTAAACAAAGATAACTAAAATAAATAGTGGATCAGTAAGACCAAGAAACCAAGTTTTTCTAGGTATTTAACTATTTTGACTTCAATCTTGATCTCAAGCTATTTATTTACTTATTTTTCAAGGTTTTATTTATTTGAGACAGAGAGAGCACAAGTTGGGAGGAGGATCAGAGGGAAAGGGAAAGTAGCCTCCCTGCCAAGCCGGGAGCCCGATGTCGGACTCAATTCCAGGACCCCGAGACCATGACCCGAGACTACGTACGACCCAAGCTAAAGGCAAACACTTGAGCCACCCAGGCACCCTGCTCTCAAGCCCCATTATCAAGCTTTTTATTGGTAAAAGAAGTCGATGCAAATGGCAGATTTGCATTTAAAATTTTTCTCCACAACAGATTGTATATTTTGGAAAAATTTAACCTTCAGTAGTAAGCTTCTAGAAAAATAAGCAATATTGAAAATCAACTACTGAAATCCAGTTAAAAAGAGGCAAAGGATCTGAACAGACATTTCTCCAAAGATATGCATAGTAAAAAGCACATAAGATGTTCAACATCATAGCTACTTTGTAAATTCAAATCAAAATCACAACGAGATGCCACTTTATACCCAGTAGAGTGACTATAACCAAAAAAGGCATCAAAATGATTCTAGATTAGAAATACATTTCTAATAGATTCTAGCTTCCAATTCTTCTTATATTCGCATCTTCAAAATGTAATACTTTAAAAAGCTTTGATGGCTCACAGCTGTGTTGAAATGAGGACGGCCCGGCCATCTTCTTTGGTCTATAATTATAAAACATTTTCATTATTAAACTTATAATTACCAATTAACATGACCAATCCAACAAATTGTTTCATTTCTACATAACCTATTTCCTCTTGATCATTTTTGTCTTTGCCTTCAGCATTTCTCCAGTTATAAACTATATCAAATAACTTTTGATATGTAAAACATCATAAAAAAGAAAAATATGGTCACGTCATTTTGACAAACAGGATATTCCATGTTCTTATCACAAAATATGTGATGAGGCACTTTTCAAGGACTAATTGTGTGAGGATGCCATATTTCCTTTTTATTCTTAGAGATATATTCTTTACCCACTGACTCTTGAGTTTGAGAAAATTCATCTAGAATATTGTCATCTGAAGCTCAGAGATTTCACTTACACAATCAATTTCACAATCATTGTTAGCATCCAAAGAGCTACTGCGTCTACATTCATATTCTGATTTGTCTAGTGATTGTATAACATCTTCCTCTCTCAATTTTCTTCTCTTTGCCATTATGGGCAGAAAATGAACAATTCTGAAATCTCAATTATATTCTATGAAAACTAAAACACAAACAAAACAGCCACGAAGAGTCTCTCTAGACTTCTTTTATAGCTTCCTAAAAATTAATGTAATACTATGTGCAACACAATAGAAACACTAAAAGAAAATGTAATAGTGCTGATTTTATTTCAATACTGCACCACCCTTCAATGCAACTTCATCATTTTTCCTTTTTTTTTTTTTTGGATATTTTAATCTTTTATCTTCCAGGATGGGGGGAATAATTCACAAGTAATGATGAAATAATATCTATACTGATGAAATAGTAAGATGTTTAAGGATGAAGGAAAAATAAGATCACTAATATTCCAGAACATATTAGATTTATAAGAGTCCAATGGGCCAATATGGTAATGTTAAGATAAAATGAGTTTTCTTTCCTTTTTTTTTTTTTCCATTAAAAAAAATTCTTTGGGCAGCCCAAGTGGCTCAGCGGTTTAGCGCTGCCTACGGCTCAGGGACTGATCCTGGAGACCCAGGATCAAGTCCCACGTCGGGCTCCCTGCGGAAAGCCTGTTTCTGCCTCTCTCTCTGTGTCTCTCATGAATAAATAAGTAAAATCTTTTCTTAAAAAAAATAAATTTCATTGTAAAGAAAGCACCAATAATTTCTATAATTCTACCCAAAAATATTATAAACAAATTGTGACATCACAAGAAATATTTTTATTCTATGCCCTCAGTTCTTTGTGATCTCACTGCCCTGAGCCACTAGCCACTTGACAATGAGGAAGCCTTGAGACCTTATTTAGTTCTTTACATTAGTCCCTAAGTCTCTCCTTTCTGATGTACATAAGTGGTAGGTGATAGGAGAAGGCTGATGAGGGAACGGTGATACAACATGACCGAGAATACAGCTCCCTCTGACAGTTGCATAATTTTGTTCAGTCTGGCTGATTCTTTCTCATTCATGGTGTGCACAGTATGTAAACATTTCATATATGAGTATATACATAAACACACATTATATGTGTATATATATATTAACCTACAAACACACATAAATATATGTATGCTCTTTTAAAAAACTTCATTTTAACCTAGTTTTTAAAAAACATCAGAAAAGAAAAGTAAATATGAGTATTTTGAAAGAGAAGGTCTTGTTTCAATTTGGAAAAATCTACATAAACATTTTCTCCATATAGAAAAAGAAACAAAGATTCCTTGTATTTTTAAATACTTAGTGCAGTTATCAAAGATAAAGAGCCTCTTAAGATACAAACCAACCATTACCACAAAGCAGCAACAAAATTATGTTCCTAAGGTCCCTGTCTAAAAGACTCACAGATATATTTTCAAATATGATATACTTGTAAATTAGACCCATGCTTTAATAATGACCACACTTAGTTAAGTAAATCTGTTCCATGGTCTAGAGAAAACACGAATTTTAATAAGATTATACCCTATACTATTATTTTTTCTACTAAGAATGGATGTTTATTAATTCATTTAATCTTACTTTTTTAAATTTTTAAAACAAGTGCTTTAATTTCATTTGTGATCTCAGATAGATAAAAGCATACAACATAATCATGAAAGTAAAAAGGAATTCAGTATTTCTGAGATAAAAATGTCTTATAAAACCATTATATCAACTTCAAGCAGCTATGTTTGATAAATTAAACGATCCTGTCTAAAATGCTTCTTATAATTACAAGCACAGATAATATTACTATATAAGACTTTCTTTTTTGACTCTTAGCCAGTTCTAAGTCATTTAGAGAGAGTGAAAATGGAATGCATTTTTAATACTAATGGAATGAGATGACACTGTATGAATTTCTCATGCTTTAATGATGTTGTTTGGGGAACTCAAGGATGATATTGATCTCTCTAATTTCAACCTCTGAGGGCAGAAACTGAAAATCAATATAGATCTACTGTGCTAAATATCTACTCAGGAATGGGTTCTCTTCCTCTAAAACCACTTCCCACTCCCTGTCTGAGACTATAAAGCCTTCTCCAATTGTAATTTCTCTTCTCTGTCCTTGGCATAACCAATAAGTACATGCTTTATGTTTCCTATTATATCTGACATACAAATCATAAGCAAAAATACAGTCAAGGCTTTTAAAAGTTTCAAACAAAATACTAAATAATCAGAGACTTACATAAAGATTTATGCACAAGGATAGTAACACATATATGAGCAAAAAAACACTTTAAATCTAACATCAAGAAATGTGTGGGAAATATCCGAAAGGGAGACAGAACGTAAAGACTGCTAACTCTGGGAAACGAACTAGGGGTGGTAGAAGGGGAGGAGGGCGGGGGGTGGGAGTGAATGGGTGACGGGCACTGGGTGTTATTCTGTATGTTAGTAAATTGAACACCAATAAAAAAAAAAAAAAAAAATCTAACATCAGAACTACTTACAATTAATAATGCTATATTTATACACACACACACAGTGAAATACAACATAGCCATTAAAAATAATATTTTCTAAGAATGTTAAGGATATATGAAAATGCTAATAACATGCTATTGGATAGAAAAGAAAGATAAAAGGACTGTGAATCCAATTTTATAAAAAGAAAAAATCTAGAATATCCAATAAAATATTAATAGTAGATCTCTACACATAAGCAATACAGGTGATTTTTACTTTTTAATATTTTTGTTTTTCACCATTTTCACCAAACATATGAAACTTTTCTTGAAAGGTAATTTTAAAAATAAAGTATTAAAAAGTTTAAAATACATTTTCTGTTAAATCAACATTAAGCATGCTTTTTCAAGGTGGTGGATAATTTCTGATTGAAGTAAATCTATCAATCAATCAGCATTAAATGACCATGAAACATTGTTTCATCTGTATACATTCAACTATATAATCAAAGAGTCCAATACCCACCTTGTTTTTCTTCGGGTGTTTCTATATAATAAGGCATTCTTTTCATAGTTTCTCTCAACTCCTGTTTCAAGGCCAGCATGTAATCTTCACCCTCTCCTGCTTTCAGTGGCACTGGTTTATAATCTGTATCCTTTTTAAGAGATAATTTTTTAAAATAAATTTTTTAAATATCCCTTTTTGTCTATAAACAGGAAAATGTTAGTTTTATTGAAAAACTACATTTTACAGGCACTAAGTTTTACAATCAACTGAAAAGATGTTGAGCTTTTGTATTCTTTTTAACCTTTTAGCTTATTTCCTACTTTGCTCTGATTTTAGAGGTAGGAAAGCTGTTTAATTTTCCTACTGACCACACCAATTATTTTGTTATACCGTCTGTTGACCGTGATTACACACTTTAGAAGTTAAGCCACCCAAATGAGAGCTACTGCTTTAGTTTCCTATTAACCTCAATTAGTAGCTGTGGTATTGATAGGAGTAGTAGTTAAAAAAAAAAAAAAAAAAGATTAAAAGTAGCAGCTATTACTTAGCAAGTGGTTATGCTAACCAGGATGTCCTCAATATTCAACATCCATGATCCCATTTAAAGTATCATCAATATTTTCTCTTCAACCATAAATAAATTGTGAAGCAAACAATCTATAAGCTCATATGACATGTAAATGACAAAGCAGGGCTGAATCTACATCTTCATTTTTTTTTTTTAAGACAGTAGAGAAAGAGAGAGAGAGAGAGCATGTACAAGCAGGCAAGGGGCAGAGGGAGAAGAAGAGAGAACAATGGTGCTTGATCCCATGACCCTGAGATCATGACCTGAGCTGAAATCAAGAGTCACATGCCCAAGTGACCAAGCCACTCAGGTGCCCCTCTAAGCCTTCAATTTTAAAGAATTACAAACATGCACATATATGTATATGCACATATATTTTAAAAATATATATTTATTAAAAAGTGGGGCCTCAGGGTATGTAGTAAAGACTTTTTTTTTTAATAAAGATTTTTATTTATTTATTCATGAGAGACACACAGAGAGAGGCAGAGACATAGGCAGAGGGAGAAGCAGACTCCCTGTGGGGAGCCCGATATGAGACTTGATCCCAGAATCCCAGAATCATGACCTGAGCCAAAGGCAGACGCTCAACCACTGAGCCACCCAGGTGTCTCAGTAAAGACATTTCTCAAAAAAAAAAAAAAAGACATTTCTAGTACCAGAGCTAAATATAGGGTACATTTTCAAAATTCTACAACTATTTATTAAGTGCTTACTATAAGCCAAACATGGTTAGACAATAAGAGATACTTCTTACCCTTATGGAACTTACATTCTAGGGAAGAAAAACACAAGATATAAGGAAATAGTGAGGAAATACACAGTTTCAGGTAGTGATAAGTGGCATGAAAACAATGAAGCTGGGTAGAAGAAAGAGTGACCAACTGAGTACATGAAGGTTGAAGGTAGCTAATCTAGACAAGGTAAGCACACATGACCTCTCAAGAAGTCACCTTGTGCAGAGCTCTGGATAAAATTAGGAAGCCATCAGAGAAAGACTTGAAAATAGATGGTTCCAGCCAGGAAAACTAGCAGAGGAAAACGTCTGAGAGAACACAGAGACCAAGATGGCTAGGGAGAGAGAAGGACTGCAATAGGAAAAGTTAGAGAGACATCAACAAGGCCATATCAAACAGAGCCAGTTTGCCAGCAGCAAGGAATTCAATTTAATTCCAAGTATAAAACAACAATAAGTATTAATATTACCAGTGTTTAGAAGTAACCTCACATATGAGAATAGCTTATTTTAATAGAAATCAATGTAGGGACGCCTAAAATTATAAATTTTAATAAATAAAATCTTAAAAAAAAATAAAATAAATCAATGTATAAAGTGACAGTACGCCTATACATGAGATGTTTATTATTGTTTCAGGCTATACTAAATATCAAAAAGGCAAATATCAAGAGCAAAAAATAGACACTCCCTATATATGATACCTACATCCCTAGATACATTTGTTCAGGGTCCTATACTTACATAAATCTTTTTTTTATTACTTATTCTTGACAGACACAGAGAGAGAGAGGCAGAGACACAGGCAGAGGGAGAAGCAGGCTCCCTGGTGGGGAGCCTGTAGTGGGACTCAATCCCAGGACTCTAGGATCATGACCTGAGCTGAAGGCAGACATTCAACTGCTGAGCCACCCAGGCGTCCCAGCTTACATATATCTTTTGACAAGGGATTTTTCCCTTTTGAAATAGGGGAAAGTTGGGCAGCCCGGGTGGCTCAGCGGTTTAGCGCCGCCTTCAGCCCAGGCCCAACAAAGTAGTAATATATCCTTCCATATCCCTTAACAGTTCCCTTTTTTCTCTTTCCTTTCCATTGTCTGTTGAAAGCATGAGGTCATTTCCAGTACAATGCTTCTCCAAATTTAAGGCACATTAAGAATGATCCAAGAATCTCGTTAAAATGCAGATTCTCATTCATCTGGCCGAGAAAACTGCCTCTGAACTTCCAAAAAAAAAAAAAAGAAATAGGGGAAATCTTCTTGGATTGAGAGATATCTGGTTATTTATGATGTTTTTCATTCTTTTATACTGAAGCATATACATACCTGGAAGTGTAAGCTTATGTTTTAAACTAAATGCAAAGTGAAAGCATTAGATTAAACATTACATCAATTAAGTTTACAGCATACTTATTAAATTTAAAAGCAACACTAAATGCAGTAGGAACACTTAGATTGTGAGAAACAACAAAATTCACAATGACTTTTTAAAAATAGAGAAAGAAGAAAAAAAAAAAAAAGGTTGAGTAGGGAATAAAAGACCAAATGGTATTCTAGGGAGCAAAATCAAATTCTATAGATACAAGATGAGAAGAAAATCATTAAGTGAAAGTCTGGTAGAGTAAGGTCCATTGGGGATCATTGTAAAACCTAGCCTGACTTTCAGAAATATTATTTTGATGTTGGAATACATCAAAAATAGCAATAGAAGATGCAGGAATTGAAAAAAAGAATTCTTTCTTAGTTCACATAGTACTGAGTAGATTTGTGAAAAGGTGTACACAGTTTTTTCTGCGTTTTAAGAAAGCAGTGTTAAAATTAGAAGAGGTTCAGAAGAACTGCAGCAGCCAATCACACTCTCTTTTACTTTCTTAGATTTAAATATTACAATGATATCCTATATTCAGTCCTATATAGAATTGTAATTTTCTTTGAAACACGAAAAAACAAATCCTGAAAAGTCCACTTTCCAATGTACTTACGGGAAATAGTGGGGGTGGTTTCAATACTACATCAGGTAACTTTTCACCTCTGCCAAATCCAACTGCCTCAATATTAAAGGTATAAGCTGCACGTCCACGTCCTTTATTCCCAGCCATCTGAATTAGTTATACCAGAAAAGTGGGCAAATTCTGAAAGACATCATATAAAAAAGGAAACCAACATTTTAAAGCAAAATATAAAACTCTGCTCCTTAAGTAGCATGGCCAATTTAAAATACTTCTGGAAAGTAAAACTTGTAAAGAAATAAACATATGGTAGACCAATCTAGTCATGCCTGGCAGGTAAAACGAGGATGGGCTCAACTACGTCATCTTACGCCCTGGGTCAACAGCTCAAAGGGTCTCCTTGGAGGTGCTGCCTGGACCACCGCACAGCCAGCTGATGCAATTCTCTCCACCCCCCCACCCCCCACCCTCCCCCCCGTAATTTGGCATCAAGATCTTAGACATATGTGAAAAGTGTGGACAAGGAAAGGTCTGGCTGATGAAGACAGTCTGCCTTGGTTTTTCATTCAATTTGATGACTATCCTTAGTCACATACACTATCTTAGTCATATACACTTGAGATTTTTAAATGATTTATTTATCCTAGAAATTGAGTGTTGGACAGACTCCTTGAGATCCAATCCAATGTCCTTTTAGAAATGGGAACAGGCTCAAGAGGCTCTGAAGTTTGTTCAGGCAAAACCAAAACTTCTGCAGTTCAGAGAAAAACATCTGAAATAGATTAAAGGTAAGACAAGCCTGTACTCTTCAAACTTTGGGGACAATAGAGATGTCACATACTCAAGTTCTGCACTGAATTTCTGAATCGTCTGAAACACGATTATACTCTAGTGTGAGAACCAAGTCAGCAGCATATTAACAGGGATCCCCATACCAAGGCTCTTCCACTACAAGCCTTCATTTGACTGTAGTGATGATTAGAATACATCCCCTAAATCTCTTTTCCCATTGACAATACTGGGCATCATTCAGTCCTGCAGGCCCAACAAAGCAGTAATATATCCTCCCATATCACTTAACAGTTCCCTTCTTTCTCTTTCCTTTCCATTGTCTGTTGAAAGCATGAGGTCATTTCCAGTACAATGCTTCTCCAAATTTAAGGCACATTAAGAATGATCCAAGAATCTCGTTAAAATGCAGATTCTCATTCATCTGGCCGAGAATCTGCATTTCTAACAAGCTCTCTGGAGCTATCGATGTCGCTGGTTGCAGTCCACAGTTTGGAAGTAGCAAGGCTGTACATTCTCTTATTTCTGAATCTGAACAACTGAATACATGAAATGTGGTTTAATACATTCATCTATTCCCTGTATTTTCTTAATAGGTGGACCAGAGGCTTGCTCAAATTTGAGTTAGTTATTTTGAAACAACACTTGAAAGAGATGCTCTGTTCTTCCTACTGCATCACATTAGGATGCACGCAAAATGTCTCTCTCAGTGATGGTCTCTGGTCAGTGGTTTCGGGTACTGTCAATCCGTTTCATCTAGTATAAACTTCCCCAACAGTTTGTACCTAATGATTTTAGCAGTCATTTGTGATCAGGGTCCAGATTCGTTATTCCATTACAGATTATAAATTCATTCTTTCTATATCTACTAACTGGAATTCTATCAGGATTCAATTCCCGTCACTCACTATTGAGTTACAAATGAAGCACAAGTTGTATTGGAAAGGGACTTATTTTAGTAATCAAGCTCCTTCCATCTGTCCCCAATAAAAGAGAGGGAGAATAATCAAAAGGCTGCGTTTCATTTGCTGAGTCACTCAAGCATATACTAAGCCCACAGAAAGCAGATTTCCCAAGTATGACAACTGCTGAGCAGAAAGACACACCTTCATTCTAAGAAATGAATTGTGGGAGCCCAGTAGGCACGGTTGAGACCACTGGGCTTAATTCTAAGCTGGGATTTGCCACTAACTAAGGATTAAGAACAATTCCAGGTAACATTTCCCAAAATGCCTGATCATGAGAATTACCTGGAGAACTTGTTAAATACACCGAATCTCAAGTCATCTCCAAGTATTCAAGTCTACACCAGAATCTTTGGAGGTGGCTCTCACAAACAGTTGGGAAAACTCATCCCAAAAAGAGAGTACATCAGCTACCATCACTTGATAGAATATCCCTGGAGAAATATCGAACTCTGCTGCCTCTAAACTTCCATATTTATCAAGCACCTTTGGGTGCATAAATTGGTATCATTAGTGAATATACTGCCCTTGGCAGGAAAGTCAATCCTAGCTCTTGAGCCACCCATTAATGATTACATGGCACTCTGGCCTCAGATTCATCTCTTTTTAGTCTGACTATTATAAGTCAGTTCTCCTGGACCTAGAAAAGCTAACAAATTCCTTTTCTTCTCTTGCAGAGCTGAGAGGTATTTCTTAGACTCTAGTAACTGTCTCATAGGGAAAGTGGCTCACAGGTGAGCCCTAAGCCTCAATCTTTGGAATCCTTTGAGTCAACCACTGCCTTGTTCTTTTTTCAACCTCCTAAGCTTCTTGAATGAAGGGCTTTTTTTAACCAACTTTCCCTATTTCCTCGTTATCCAAATCTTCGTCTATTTCAGAGAGACTAATTTCACTGAGGCATTGATTCAACCAATATTGAGCATTCCAGGCACTCTGGCAGGACCCAGAAAGCATCGAATAAAACTGTGTCCCTGTCCTAAGGGCTTATATTTCAGTGCCTGAAAGAACACAAACACATAAATAAGTGTGTAACATAATAGTACATATTCTTGTTGTAGATTGAGTTGTGTCCCCCCCCATCAAAAAAAAAATATGCTGGAACTCCTAAACCCCAGTACCTGAGAATGTGACCTTTCTTACCCAGAAATAAAGTCTTTGGGATGCCTGAGTGGCTCAGCGGTTGAGCGTCTGCCTTTGGCTCACGGGGTGACCCCGGGATCCGGGATCGAGTCTCACATCGGGCTCCTTGTGGGGAGCCTGCTTGTCCCTCTGCCTGTGTCTGCCTCTTTCTGTGTCTCTCATGAATAAATAAAATCTTTAAAAAATAAAAAAATTAAGTCTTTGCAGGTGGAATCACATTAAGATGAGGTCATAGTTGATCCTCAGACGGATCCATGACAGGTGTCCTTCTGAGAGGGAAATGCGGGCAGAGAGACACACACACACAGGGAAAGCACCATGTGAAGATGAAGGCAGAGACTACACGGCTGCAGCTGCAAGTCAGGTACGCCCAACAGTGCCAGGGCATATACGAGCTAGGAGAGACAGCGCAAATCTTCCCTCTGAGCCTCCAGAAAGAATGAACCCTACCGACACCTTGGTTTCGCCAGGATTCCAGACTTCGGGCCTCCAGAACTGCGAGGGAATAAGCATCTGTTGTTTTAAGCCACCCAGTTTGTGGTAAAATGTGATAGCAGCCCTAGAAAATCATCAGTACAGCCCTGAATAAAAAAGAAATCATGGTAAGGGGATAGAGAATAACAAAGGGATATGGTGTGGCTTTTCACACAAGGAAGGGCTTTGTGTGGAGGATAAATCTGAGTAGCATGCTGGAAGAGGCCTGTGAGCCACAGGAGGGAGGGTTGAGACAGAGATGGCTACAGAGAGAAGGAAGAGCAGGTGCAGAGGAAGAAGTCACATGCTAGGGGTGTCTGAGGAACAAAAAACCCATGTCACCAGTGAGGATGAGGGGCAAGGAGAGGTGGGGCAAGGCCAGATCTTGTGGGGCCCTGCGTGAGCTGTGTAGGGGTTTGGCTTTTACCTTACTTGTGATGGGAACTACATTCACAAAGATGCTGAAATGCAAAGGCCCCAGTGATCCCCACTGGTCTCCACCGGTCAAATACACTGGCCTTTTGTCATGCTCTTAGACTTCCAAAGCACAGGGCTCACTGCTGCCTCCTCCCTTTTGTCAGTCCCTCTTTCCTAGGCTTTATTAAAACTCCAGGTTTTGGGACAGCTAGGTGGCCCAGACAGCTAAGCATCCAACTCTTGATCTTAAATTAGTTCTTGATCTCAGGGTTGTGAGTTCAAGCCCAGCGATGGGTTCCATGCTGGGTGTGGAGCCTACTTAAAAAACAAAAAACAAAAAAAGACCTCAGAAAAACAAACAAACAAAAACCCTCCAGGTTTTTCTACCCCACTGACTTTCTTTTTGGTCTACTTCTCTGCTTAAAGCTCCTAAGTATGGATTTCCTTGAGATCCAATCTTTGGTCTTCTGCTCTTTTTGGTCTTCAAAAAACACATCCACACTCAGGGTTTGATGACCTGTCCCATACTATTATCTCCAGCACTGACCTTTATCTTGAATTTCAGTCCATGTTCTCACTATCAAAAGAATATTTTGAAAGTTCTTTAAACTTAAGATACTGAGATCACCTTCTGCATACACCAACTAGCTCGCCTTTTAGGTATTACGTCCCTATATGCCTACCTGCGGTATGTTCTTTCCCAGTCACCAACACTTGATGATATGAAGAAGTGCATCAGTATTGATTCCTCACTCTGTTCCACCCCTCCTATCAAATCTAACAGCTAATTCTTCCTTCCAAGCGTCCCTGCAATTTCATTTCCTCTACCATACTCCAGGGTAAACCCTTCTACCTCCCTTTTGACTGACTGCAAGTTTTGTGGTATCCCTTGTTCTTTTATTTATTTTAATTCATTCTTCCACATTATTAGTCTTAAGGCATGGTTCTGATGATGCTACTCTTCTCATCTTCCCTCTTGGCTACAGAATTAAATCCAAACTCCCTACCCAAGAATTCAGGGCCCTTTTAAGATGGCTGCACCTATCCTCCTGACTCCTTCTATCATCATGTCTTGTTTACCATTCTCTCCACTGCAATCTGCTCCCTCTGTCTCCCTTCCAGACTGTATCCCCTTTCACCTTAAGATCCAGTTTAAGCCCCTCAAAATCCACAACAGTCATTTCATCCCACTGTGCTCTTATAAAGGTCCTCCTGTTACAATAAATGGATTTTTAAAAATTGAGGTGTTACACCCTGCTCCTCTTTAATTCTGGAAGAAACAGAGACAGTACCTCTTTTGGGAAATGGGCCTTTCCTAAAGGGAATGAGCTTCACTTATGTTTTGTTTGCTTATTTCTTTGGCTGTATTAACAGTGGAGATTTTATATTTCCCCACTGTCTAGCATAGTGCTCTCTACATAGCAACAGCTCTACAATTAATGTTAAGCTCTTTCTTTTTTTGTCTGTCATATGATTTCATGAGCAAATCTACCCAAATCAGTCAGCCTACTATTATTACTGTTGTTGTTCTTAAACTTCCAGAACTATAAAGTTGGAGACCTGGATGTACACTGGAATCATCAGAATTTAAAAACAAAATGAAAACACAACAAAACTCAGGCTTCACCCCAGAACAAAAAATAACAAAATCACAATTTCTAGAGATAGGCTTTAGGCAATAGGACTTTTTTTTTTTTTTTTTTTTTTGCATTAGGACTTTTTAAAGCATTCCCAGAGATTATAACATGTAGCCCAAATTAAGAATCACTGCTTCAGATTATACTTTACAGTTTATAAAAGAGGAAAGTGAAGCCCTGAGAGGCTAGCTGACTGCCTAAAGACACACAGGTAATTCCTAACAAAGCCAGAACTGGGTTAAAGCCTCAGGTACCTTTCCCTTGTTCATTCATCTGTATTATACTACCTGAAACACAGGTTCAGGCTAGTTGAAGACTTTTTTAATCCCACAGATGACTTTAATATTTACAAAGAAGCCAATTAGTAGCAGCAAAATTGACTGAATTTAAAAGTGCAAAGTCAGAAGCATCATCTTCCATTTTGGAATGTCTCCTGAAAATTCCTATTCGGAACTGTTCTGAGATAGTGTGATGGGTGTAGTTCAAGCATCCAAGAGCTGAAATGCAAAGCCTATTCTAATCAACTACAAAGACAACCTTGTGGCAGAGCCTGAGCTAATCCCTAAAATTCCTCATAGCACTAACATTTTATGACTTATGCTGTGGCCTAAATGTATTGTCTTCCACATCTCACACTGTCCCTTGCAGATATTAGCTAGGTGAATAAATGTACAAGCAGATGTAAGTAGGTATGGAAGCTGCGGGAAGGCAATGAAAGCCAGGTCACAGTATCTTTCCTGATGAATGACACCTCAATTGCCCCAATCAGAATCCGATAGTCACACTGACCTCCTCAATCCCCTCATCAATAGAAGAACTATTGGCTGTATCTCTCTTACATGTTGCCTGTCCTTCCTTCACCTGCTTTTGTTCAGGCCTTTATCAGCTCTCACCTGGATCTCTAACACAGAACAAATATATTCCCATGGTCAGACTCCCCCTTTCAATCTACTCTTCAATCATCTTTCTAGAACATGAACCTTGATGTGTCATTCTCCTTAACTAACAAAGCTCTGAGTCTGAATTTCTGCCTCTGGCCCCCTGCACACCATACTCTACACACTCTCAACTCTGCTACATCAGCTCTTGCATGTAGCATTCCTTCTGTCTGGAATGCCTTCCTCTCATATCCACCTGAGCAAGTGCCAGCATCATTTAAGATGCTGTGCAAACGATACTTTTCTGTGACCATTTTCTCCACCCAACATGGAGGTGGGTTTTAAGTCCTGCTCAAATACCACTCTTCAACAATCCTTTCCGTTTGTATCCTTATAGCATCTAGTTTTTACTTCCTCTGTGGCATAGATCCCATATTGCTTTACATTGCAAATATTTGCACATAGATATTATCTTCCCTCAAATTCTTGAGAATCCAAATCACAACTTTTTTTTTTTTTTTTTTTTGCCCCCACCCAGTTCTATTCTCACACATCATCTAGTTCAGGACTTTGCATGTAAGGATAGCCCTGCACAGAGTGACTGCAGAGATTCTAACTAGATTAGGAAAATATTCAGAAAAGCTGCATCTTTAGGAGTGTAAGGGAAGACAGTACATCTCTCCTATGAAGGCTTATTAGTAGCTGCCACAATAAGGGTTTTCCTAATTATTTTGTATGATGCTATCTCATGGGTATCTTTATAATTTTTTTTCCTGGCTGAGGAGGGAGGTTAGTCAACTTCTCAAGGGAAATTTTGAAGCCTAACTCGGTGTTTCAGTAGCTGAAGGTAGCTGGTTGGGGACAGGGATTTGGTGTTCAGAGTGGGGGTGATTTCTGAGGCTGGCTGGGCCACGCCCAGACATTATGCACGTTTCCTGGTCTCACGAGGTGCGACTGCCTCCACCTTTACTTAGTTGAGCCTCTCTAACAACTTCCTTTGCTCTCTTTCAAGAGTGAACAAACTAACCAAAAAAAAAAAAAAAAAAAAAAAAAAGAAAAAGAAAAAAAAATGGAGGCTAGGGGGTAGGAATACAGAATCTCATTAATCTCATTTTTTTTTTTTTTGGAAGATCAGAAAAATGTTATGAACAAATCCTGTCCCCACGATACAGGGCAAAGTGCCATGAGTTAAGGCAACGTACCGGGTGGTGTGTCCTCAGGCAGCAAGTCTGCGGCAGGGACTCGTGCCTGAGCCACGATCCCAGAGCCACCAGATTGGGGAAAAAAAAAAAAAAATCTAGCATCAGTGAGGGAGCCTAAATCCCCTTCTAGGTAACTCGCTGCAAGCAGTCCCGGGAAGGGGAAAGGACGGTTTTCTAAGACTTTGAAGACATTACAGGAGAAGGAAAGGTAAAGCCATCCCCCGACGCCCCTCAATCCAGAACCGCTGGAGGGGCTCGCCAGCCCGGACCTCCGCCGCCTCCTCCCCGCGCCCTCTCCACCTCCTCCCAAGCCCTCAAGGGCTCCCCCCGTTACCTGCTCACTAAGCCCCGAGCCTGGGGCAACCGGGTGCAGCCGAGGCGCCGGGCGGCAGGGAAGGGGTGCGAGCCCGGCGCGGGCGCCCGGAGGCCGGAGCCACCTCGGGAGCAGCGCGCCCCGCCCTCCACGCGGCCGCCCGGCCCGGCCCGGCCCCGCCCCGCCCCGCCCCGCCCGCGCCGGCCCCGCCCCGCCCGCGCCGGCCCCGCCCACTGGGCGAGAGGTTTTTTAGCCCCTGGCAGGCGCCGTACCCGCCCCGCCGGCCTCGCCTGACTCTTTCGGCGCCGGCAGGGGGAGCTTCGCGGCGCGCGGTGGGCGGGAGCACCTGGCGCCTGCCCCGCAGTCAGGCCGCCCGGGTGAGGACGCGGCCTCCGGTCGCCTCCGCTCGGCGGCAGGGCCCCCGCGTCAGCGCTGCCAGCGGCCGCGGGTGCGGGCGGGCGCTGCGGGCCGCGTCTCTGCGCCTCCCCCCGGGCTGCGGGCCGACCGCCCCGCGCCGCCGCAGCGCCTGGCGCCCGCGCGGCCGCACCCCTGCCCAGCATGTCCGCGCTCGAGTGGTACGCCCACAAGTCCCTGGGCGACGGCATCTTCTGGATCCAGGAGCGCTTCTACGAGTCCGGCAACCGCGCCAACATCTGGCTGGTGCGCGGTTCCGAGCAAGACGTGGTGATCGACACGGGCCTGGGGCTGCGCAGCCTCCCGGAGTACCTGCACTCCGCCGGCCTCCTGCAGGACCTCGGGGCCGGGGGGGACGCGGCGGGCCGGCCCCTGCTGGCCGTGGCCACCCACGTGCACTTCGACCACTCCGGGGGCCTCTACCAGTTCGACCGGGTGGCGGTGCATCACGCCGAGGCCGAGGCGCTGGCTCGCGGGGACAACTTTGAGACGGTGACCTGGCTGTCTGACAGCGAGGTGGTGCGGGCGCCCAGCCCCGGCTGGAGGGCCAGGCAGTTCCGGGTGCAGGCGGTGCAGCCCAGCCTCGTCCTGCAAGACGGTAAAGGGCCCTCGGGCGCGCGCTTGCTCAGGGCGGGAGGGATGCGTGCTGCAGGCCTAGGCTGGGAGGGATGCGTGCTGCTGCAGCCCTAGGCTGGGAGGGATGCGTGCTGCAGGCCTAGGCCGGGAGGGATGCGTGCTGCAGGCCTAGGCCGGGAGGGATGCGTGCTGCAGCCCTAAACTGGGAGGGATGCATGCTGCAGCCCTAGGCTGGGAGGGATGCATGCTGCAGCCCTAAACTGGGAGGGATGCATGCTGCAGCCCTAAGCTGGGAGGGATGCTTTGCTGCAGCCCTAGGCCGGGACGGATGCATGCTGCAGCCCTAGGTTGGCTCCTTGTCACATCGAGGAAACCCCGCCACTGTTGACCCCCCAGCCAGTTTCTTGCGTCGGGTACACTGGTAACCTCACAGTGGCTTGCGACTAGGGAGGTCCCATTCTTTTCTCTGAACACCGGTCTGGTTTCCAGGAGCTTTTTCTAGCGAAAAGACTTTTAAGAGATGACTCTTGATAGAGTTCACGACATGCTCTGTGCTTTCGAGAACGGCTGACTTCACGGGCTACGTCGGTGGTCGCCGCTGGGCATGAGCGATGCCCACCTGTAGGTTCAGAAAGCCCTTGGAGAGCAGCGGTTCCAGTCTGCTCGTGCAGCCTCGTCTTCCACATGGGTTTCTGTCCTTGATGCCGCCTCATTAGAGAAAAGCTTGATAGCGAACGTAAAAAAGTAGAATATGTGATTCTTACAGGATGACGATATATGGTCTGGTTTCGAGCAAGGCCTGAGAAAAATCAATAAGAAGGTTATTTCCGGTGATAGTGAAGTATGTGGTCTGATGCATGGAGAGCCTTGGGCTCTGTAATAAAAGACGAGATGCGGATCGGAGAGAAACTAATGGGATAAAATGTAAGAGTAGGGCCCCAGCCCTCTCAATCCCAAGCAGGCACTTACAATTGAGGTAATTAGCCACAAGAGCAATATTTGTATATTAATTTCCTTCTTTTCTTTTTTAGAATGCTTTGTTGATTTCATTTTATCTTCACAGCACGTTTGAAGCGAGGTGGCTGACCCCTAATTAAATGGCTTGCCGAGGGCAGCCCCGGTGGCCCAGTGGTTTAGCGCTCCCTTTGGCCCAGGGCCTGACCCTGGAGACCAGGGATCCAGTCCCCCGACGGGCTCCCTGCATGGGGCCTGCTTCTCTCTCTGCCTCTCTCTCTCTCTCTCTCTCTCTCTCTCATGAATAAATAAAATCTTCAAAAAAAATTTTTTTTAGATAAATAAATACATAAATAAATAAATAGGCTTGCTGAGAGTCCACAGAGCATGATAGTGACAAAAGCTAGGATTTGAACCAAGGTGCAATGGATTAAAGCATGTACATCATAAATACTACCCCATAAACATATTATGGTAATTCTGAGTAGGATGTGAAACCCCCTTCTCACATTTTTATCTTGAAACCATTTTATTTATTTATTTATTTTTAAAGATTTTATTTATTTATTCATGAGAGACACACAGAGAGAGAGGCAGAGACACAGGCAGAGGGAGAAGCAGGCTCCATGCAGGGAGCCCGAGGTGGGACTTGATGGACGTGGGACTTGATCCGGGGACTCCAGGATCACACCCTGGGCGGAAGGCAGGTGCCAAACTGCTGAGCCACCCAGGGATCCCCTCTTGAAACCATTTTAATTACCAATTTTATTAAAACGTTCCTCCAAGAGGTAGAAAAATCCTGTTGCTGCAGCACAATAAGGCTACTTTATGACTGACCAATATGACAAATAATGTAATATCTTTACAAAAATCAGTTTATTGTATAAATAAGATCTTGATCACTGGAAATATAAAAAAAAATAGCAAGATTCTCTCCCTCACACCCCACCCAAAAAGTCTTTTCATTAAAATATTATATCTAAAGATTAAAAAAAAAAAAAGACTGGTTATGTGGGAGTCATTATCTGACAATTTGAGAGGAAAGAAAAGTACATTCACAGTATTTCTTGTATTTCTTGATAAAATTGATACTTTTTAGAGATAGGATTTTCATGCACTTGATAGGTATTCAAAGTAAATTAATTATAGCACTGAGACCAAAAAAAATGTTTGCATTAGTATTTAATATATATTAACTGGTCTGAATGAATACATTATTTCTGATTTGTTTACTTTTGCTCCTGTGCCAGCAATAGGAAATCAATTGTGAAAGAATGTTTGTTTGTTTTTGTTTTTAAAGATTTTATTTATTTATTCATGATAAATAGAGAAATAGAGAGAGGCAGAGACACAGGCAGAGGGAGAAGCAGGCTCCATGCAGGGACTGATGTGGGACTTGATCCCACAACTCCAGGATCATGCCCTGAGCCAAAGGCAGAGGTTCAGCCGCTGAGCCACCCAGCCATCCCAATTGTGAAAGAATTTTAAGAATTACTATTTTATAGATGAAGAGTCCAACCAGGCCTGAATATCCTGCCTAGGTCACATAGTCAGTTTGAGAGCTGGAACTAGAACCCAGGTTTCCTAAATTCCAGTTGATGGTGGTAGCATTATAGCATTTTGGAACTGCAGGGAGGCCTGGCAAGCTACTTGTGTGGTGCTTTACACCTCTGCAGGTGTGGAAAAAAAAAAGCTTAATATTTACCAAACACCTAAACTTGAAAATAGTGTGTTAAAATTAAAAGTTGTTTTTCATTAGAAGCAGAATGCCTCACCTCTCAAGTAGAATCTAATTTTCTCTTTTTCAGGAATATTAATTTCCTTTCTCTTCTGAATGGTGTGGCCTGCTAAAACTTGCTGTTATCATAATCCAAATGCCTTGAAGGAGATATAAAATATTTATATGAAAAACTCATACATAGTTACACACACACATGAACAGCACACACCCAAACAACATAAAGTCATTGCTTTAGTTACAGCATAAGGAGGCTGAAGTCATTAGTTTATTACATTACAGTTAATGACTTGATGTTCACCTGTCATAAGGCAGCATAAATCTGGGCACTGTATAATAACCCAAAAGCTGACTTTGGGTTATGAGAGACAAGGAGAGATCATCATCCAGTATATCATCTTTGATGGAAAAACAACTCCCCCTACTAATAGTGAAATAGTGTCCTCCTATAAGAAGATAGATAAACTTTAGGTAAATAGAGCACCTTCTTCTTCACTGGGCACACATCTTTTTGTCTGTTTTTCACAATATTCAAGTGATATGAATTGTAGACATTTGGTCCCCTATTATATATGTTTAAACAATTTGCCCTGAGTCACCAAGATAATTACACAGTTATGACAGGTGGACTTAAATCGTTTGGGGAGGTTAAAAACAAAAAATCGATTCCAGAAAGGTAGCAGATTGAAAAACACATCTATCTTGACTCCATCCCAAACCTAAGACTAGAATAAAGGGACCATGGTTTGTCTGTTTAACTATAAATCTCTATTGAATTATTTTAGACGCTGGAGAGTAAATGTGATGACTGAGTCAGCAGTTTTATCTCCTGACAGTGAGGGGAAATCAAGAGCCAATCCAGTTTGTACTGCAGGAACCTTAAAAGACCCAGGAATTAGCAGTAGCTGGTACCTTAGTGGAGGCAAAGGAAAGAATACTAAAATAAGTAGAATTAGTTGAAAACCATTTAAGAAACTGTTAAAATTCTGGAATGCCCATTCGGTTAGTGTGTTCTCTGGGGAGAGTAAAGCAGAGGAGTTTCTTGATTGAAGGATGCTGAGTACCTTTGAGCTCAGAATTCAGTATGGAAAACAGATGTGTGTGTGTGTGTGTGTGTGTGTGAGAGAGAGAGAGAGAGAGAGAGAGAGAGAGAGAGAGAATGTTTCCTACTAGTTTTCAAGAAGGATGAAAGCCAGATCTTTACTCCCTAAGTAGCAAATTGGAAGAATCTTATCTGGCAAATGTATTCAGCCCTGGAGGAAAAACTAAGATGATGATCCTTAAGTCAGTCTTTGGCTTGATGTCTCTACAGTGAAGCCTTGGTCAACTAGTCCCAATGCATGTGTTTTAAGCAGCCTTTTCATGCCCATTCTTAAACAGGCAACCAAGCATTACGAAAAATCTGAGAAAATCGTCTAACATGAGATCAAATACTGAAATACACAGCATAAAGCTAGTGAGAGCTGAAGACTATCATTAATAGCATCAGGGGATAACAGAAGCTATTGCATTCAAGATATCCAAGAGACGGCAGCCCAGGTGGCTCAGTGGTTTAGCACCACCTTCAGCCCAGGGCCTGATCTTGGAGACCAGGGATTGAGTCCCACATCGGGCTCCCTGCATGGAGCCTGCTTCTCTCTCTGCCTGTGTCTCTGCCTCTCTCTCTCTCTCTCTCTCTCTCTAAAGAATAAATAAATAAGATCTTTAAAAAAAAGATATCCAAGAGATAATAGGATGCTTTATTTTTTTTTAAGATTTTATTTATTCATAGAGACAGAGAGAGAGGGGCAGAGACATAGGCAGAGGGAGAAGCAGACTCCTTAAAGGAAGCCTGACGTGGGACTCGATCCAGGGTCTCCAAGATCACACCCCAGGCTTCAGACGGCGCTAAACCGCTGCGCCACCGGGGCTGCCCAATAGGAAGCTTTAAAAATAAGCAACAGAACAGTATGTGCACACACACACACACACACACACACACACGAGCTCTTGGAATTTAAAACGACAGAAGTTTCTTTCTTTTTTTTTTTTTTTAAGATTTATTTATTTCAGAGAGAGAATACTTGTGACAGGGGGAGGGGCAGAGGGTGAGGGAGGGAGAGGGAGAGAGAGAGGAGAGAGAAGCAGAAATTGCCCGCTGCCTGATGTGGGGCTCAACATGAGGGTTGATCTCGTGATCCTTAGATGATAATCTGAGCTGAAATCAATAGTCAGTTGCTTAACCAACTGAACCACCCAGATGCCCCTAAAATGGCAGAAGTTTCTTAGAAGAACTGGAAGATAAAGTTGAAAACCTTAAAAAGAAAAGAGCAGATAGGCAAAATGATGACTAGGAGAGGACCAGTTTGGAAAATTCAACATTGGAATAAAAGAAGCACAAGTGGAATAGAGAAAGTGGGGGAAAAGAAAACATAACAGATTATTCATGAAAATATCCCATAATTAAGAGACATAAATTTTCAGATTGAGAGAGCCCACAGAGTGTCTAGCATGAATGAAAACACACCCAACCAAAGGCATATTATTGTAAAATTGCAGAATACTGGAATCAAACTTCCAGAAATTTTAATTTAAAAAGTCATTTATACAGGGGCACCTGGAGTGGCTCTGTCGGTTAAGTGTCCAACTCTTCCGTTTCAGCTTAGGTCATGATTTCAGGATCCTGGGATCAAGCCTTGTGTAAGGCTCCGTGCTCAGTGGGGAGTCTGCTTGAGATTCTATCTTGTCTCTGTCACCACCCCCCACACATACTTCTCTCTCTCTCTCTCTCAAATAAATAAATCTTAAAAAAAAAGTCATCTGCACAGATCATAATGGCTTTGGAGCTAAAGAAGGAAAACTATGCCTTATTTGAATACAATTTATTTCCAGCTTAGAATTCTGCATCCATTTCACTAACAGTCATATACTCAAAAAGATTGTTTCCCACATGCTGTTGCTTAGAAAGTTACTACTATATAATTTTATCTTGGGGAGCCCGGGTGGCTCAGTGGTTTAAGTGCCTGCCTTCAGCCCAGGGCGTGATCCTGGAATCCTGGGATCAAGTCCCACGTCGGGCTCCCTGCATGGAGCCTGCTTCTTCCTCTGCCTATGTCTCTGCCTCTCTCTCTTTATGTGTGTCTATCATGAATAAATAAATAAAATCTTTAAAAAATAATAATAATTTTATTTTAGTTACTCCCTTCAAAATAAGGAAGTAAAGCAAGAGGGAGACATGAAATACAGGAAACAAGAGATTTAATACAAGAGATAGTTGGAAGGAAGCATCAGGATAATGGCAAAGATGATACTTTGAACAATGATACTATGCTAGGCATAAAGACCTCCACTTTGGAGCTGTTAAATCATTACTCTTTTGCAGGGTGAGAGGATGAGAAATACATAGTTCCAAGAGATGAAGAGTAAAAGAGCTAAAAATTCATGTATTTCGTAGTGGAAGTCAATCAATATCATCTAAAATTTAAAAACCAAGAAATGGTAATACATGAATGAAATCAGTACAGTGTATCTAATTGGTAAATCAAGAAATGAAATATAAAAATTATTTAGAGATGGGTATATCCAGTAGAGGCAGCTACCAGAAGAAAAATTGTTAAAAAGTGGTGGATTCTTGGAGCAGGATTGGAGACAGAGTCAGAATGGAGCAAGTAACTTTTTCTTATATTTTAAGCCCTTCTAGGATATCTTAATTGAAATATGTACATATATTTCTTTGATTAAAAATGAAGTAAAAGTTTGGGGAATACCAAGATGGGAAAGGGTATTTGAGAAGCCTAGAGAAGTTTAGTATGGCTGCAATCTGATACAACTGGGTCAGGGTGAGGGCTTGGAAAGATATTGTTCATGAATGTGTATTATATATTTATATGTGGCATTTATATATAAGTACATTTCACAGGCAATTCTGATTCTTGTAAGAGCAGTCATGATGAAATTATATATGTGAGCATTATAAGCATATGGGAGGCATTTATAAAGCCACAGAGTAATGGCAGATCTACTGATATTTAGCCATCATGACCTTATCAACTGCTTACAATTGGTATCCATTTTGATAGGTGGGCACTTATGACTTACCTTGCTAAATATCTTGAATATCACCTGGAAAGATCTGTAAGATTCCAATTAGCTACAGCTGTTTTTTGGGAGGGTTTCCCTCACTCCCCTCCTTTCTATACACTTACAAAAAAATCGATCTCCAACAACTATTATATTACACTAACTTAGCTATAATTTCTTACCTTACTTGCCAACCATACATAAATGACAGTGGTTTGTGATTCCCCAGAGGCACTTTAAATATAGAGCAACTATCTTGTAAAGGAGGCTGGCCCCTTATGACTAGAATGCAGAAAAAGTTGAGTGTCTGAATCCATCTTAACATAATTACTGCGATTCAAGAAAATACCAGAACAATCCCTGTTCTCACTCCTGGCCCCACTGAACTGTTTTGTCACTATGGTGTTTTGTTTGTTTCTTTGTTTTTTTTCTGAAAAGTTTCTACAAATTCAATCATATATGATCTTTTGTGTCTGTCTTCTTTCATGTGGAATGATGTTTTGGAGATTTGTCCATGTTGTACCTTTTAATAATTCATTCCTTTCTCTTGCTCAGAAATAATCCATTTATGGATATAACATATTTTATCTACTCACCTGTTGAAGGAAATTTGAATCTTTCATTTATTTGAGAGAGAGAGAGGACTTGTGTGCATGTATGAGTACGGTGGTGGGACAAAGGGAGAGAAAAAATCTTAAGAGGCTTCATGCCCAGTGCAGAGCCCAACGAAGGGCTCAATCTCACAACCCTAAGATCATGACCTGAGCCAAAATCAATAGCTGGATGCTTAACTGCTGAGACACCCAGGCACCCTTGGTTTCAGGCTGTTACTAATAAAGCTGCCATGAACATCTGCATGCAAGTCTTGTGTGGATGCATGTTTTCATTTCCCTTGGTAGATACCTAAGAATGGAATTCCTGATCTTATGGTAAGTGGACGTTAATTTTTTAAGAAAGTTCCTGTTTGTCAATGTAGTTATACCATTTTACATTCCCAAATGCATCCCAAACTGGATGAGAGTTCCAGTTTCTCCACATCTTTGTCAACACTTGATTTTGTCAGTCTGTTTTTATGTTAGCCAGTCAAGTGAGCAAGTAGTGATATTTCATTGTGGTTTAATTTGCATCTCCCTAATAACTAATTAATTTGAGCATATTTTCAGGTACTTATTTGCTATTCAAATATCTTCCTTGTTAAAAGGTCTATTAAAATCTCTTCTTTTAAAAAATTTTTATCTTTTGGGCAGCCCGGGTGGCTCAGCAATTTAGTGCCACGTTGGGTCCAGGGCCTGATCCTGGAGATCCAGGATTGAGTCTCACGTCAGGCTCCCTGCATGGAGCCTGCTTCTCCCTCTGCCTGTATCTCTGCCTCTCTCTCTCTCTCTCATGAATACATAAAATCTTTTAAAAAATAAAAAAAATAAATAAAATTATCTTTGTATTATTCTTGAGTTATAAATATTCTTTATGTATTTGGAATTCAAGTCCTTTATCAGACGTATGTTTTGCAAATATTTTCTCCCAATGTATACCTTGCTTTCTTTTTTTTTTTTTTTTAAGATTTTATTTATTTATTCATGAGAGACAGAGAGAGAGGCAGAGACACAGACAGAGGGAGAAGCAGGCTTCTCACAGGCAGCCCAATGCGGGACTCCATCCCTGGACCCGATTCACCCCCTCAGTGAAGGCAGACTTTCAACTGCTCAGCTACCCAGGCATCTCGCCTTTTTGCTTTCTTAATGGTATATTTTTAAGCAAGAATGTTGATAACTTGGATGAGTTTAATTAGTCATTTTTCTTTATGCTTTATTTGTGTCATATCTAGCAGCTATGTCTAGCCCAAGATCCAAAGATTTTCTATTTTTTCATTTGCATTTTTTCATATACCTTTTAAATTGAGATTTCCAATTTCTGCAAAAAAGGTCAAGATTTTGACTGAGATTGTATTAAACCTATAGATCTATACTCATGATTACAGTAGCCCCTAGCCATATGAGACTTACCTAAATACAAATTTGAGTTACTTAGGATTGATTAAAATTAAAATTCTAGTGCATTTGACTTATTTCAAGTACCATTAGCCAGAGGCTAGTGGCTACCCTATTGGACAGTGTTGATACAGAATATTTCAGTAATCTCTGAAAGATCTATTGGACAGTGCAGCTATAGGAAAAATCAAATTTAAATACCATCTTAGCAATTTTGAGGCTTCCAGTTAAATGACATGGCATCCCTCTCCTTTTATTTAGGTCTTTAATTTCTCTTAATAGTGTTTTTATACTTTTTCAGTGTATAGATATAAAAGACATCTTTTATTAGATTTTCCTCCCTAAGTATTTTATTCTTCTTGATGCTGTTGTGAATGAAATGGCTTTTATTTTTTTTTAATTTTTATTTATTTATGATAGTCACACAGAGAGAGAGGCAGAGACACAGGCAGAGGGAGAAGCAGGCTCCATGCACTGGGAGCCCGACATGGGATTCGATCCTGGGTCTCCAGGATCGCGCCCCGGGCCAAAGGCAGGCGCTAAACCGCTGCGCCACCCAGGGTTCCCTAAAATGGCTTTTAAATTCATTTTTTGATTGTTCACTGGTAATATATAGAAATACAGTTGATTTTTGTATCTTATCTTGTACCCCGTGACATTGTTAAACTTGCCTTTTAATTCTCTTTTTTTGTACATTTCTTAGAATTTTCTACAAAAGGATCTTATCTATGAATAAAGATAGATTTACTTCTTTTCCAACTCTGTGTGACTTTATTCTCTTTTTCTTGTCTTACTGCAGTGGCTAGAATCTTTAGTGTAATGTTAAATAGAAATGGCAAAAGTAAACATCCTTGCCTTGTTCTTACCTTAGGAAGAAAACCTTTAGTGTTTCTATTCAGTGATATATTAGCTGTAGGTTTTTCATAGGTGCCCTTTATCAAGTTGAGGACCTTTCCTTCTCTTTCTAGTTTGCTGAGTTTTATCACTAGTAAGGGTTGGATTTTGTCATATGCTTTGCCACATCTATCGAAATGTTCATATGGCATTTCTCTTTTATTTTACTAATATAGTATATTACATTACTTGATTTTCAGACATCAAACCAAATTTACATATCTGTGATAAACCCCATTTGATCATTATTCTATTATAAATTGCTGTATTTAATTGGCCAATATTTTGATATAGATTTTGAGACTACTTTCATTACGAATATTGTTTTGTAGTTTTCTTTTTTTACATTGTCTTTGTCTAAAATTGCATTTGAAAACTTTCCCTCCTCATTGATACTCTGAAAGTCTAGATTCTTTCCCTGTCTTGAGTGATTGACACAATTGACCAATGAAGCCATCTTTGAGCCTGGACTTTTCTTTGTGGGAGATTTAAATTATTAATCAATTTCTCTGCTTTATATAGGTCTATTTAGATTTTCGATTTCTTCTTCAATCACTTTAGGTAATTTGTCTTTAAGAATATTTATTTATTTATTTATTTATTTATTTATTTATTTATTTATTTTTATTGGAGTTCGATTTGCCAACATATAGCATAACATCCAGTGCTCATCCCGTCCAGTGCCCCCCTCAGTGCCTATCACCCAGTCACCCCATCCCCCTGCCCACTTCCCCTTCTGCTACCCCTTGTTCGTTTCCCAGAGTTAGGAGTCTCTCATGTTCTGTCTCCCTTTCTGATATTTCCAACTCATTTTCTCTCCTTTGCCCTTTATTCCCTTTCACTATTTTTTATATTCCCTGTATGAATAAACCGTATAATGTTTGTCCTTCTCCGATTGACTCGCTTCACTCAGCATAACACCCTCCAGTTCCATCCACATCGAAGCAACTGGTGGGTATTCGTAGTTTCTGATGGCTGAGTAATATTCCATTGTATACATAGACCACATCTTCTCTATCCATTCATCCGTTGATAGACACCAACGCTCCTTCCACAGTTTGGCTATTGTGGACATTGCTGCTATGAACATTGGGGTGCAGGTGTCCTGCCAAGATTTCCTGCATCTGAATCTTTGGGGTAAATCCCCAGCAGTGCAATTGCTGGGTCGTAGGGCACATCTATTTTTAACTCTTTGAGGAACCTCCATACAGTTTTCCAGAGTGGCTGAACCAGTTCTCATTCCCAAAAACAGTGCAAGAGGGTTCCCCTTTCTCCAAATCCTCTCCAACATTTGTTGTTTCCTGTCTTGTTAGTTATTCACCATTCTCGAATCTATTTTAACTAAGTTGTCAAATTTGTTGACTTAAAGATATTCATAACATTCCCATATACTCCCTTTAATTTCCTTAGAGTAATAGTGATACCCTTTCTTTCTTTCCTAATTTTTGAACTTTGTGTTTTCTCTAATTTTTTTCATTCAATTACTTTGTACTTAATTTGCTCCTTTTCCTAACTTCTTAAGATTGAAACTTTAGTTAGAAACTCTGATTTTAAACAGTTAACCCTTTATAAATAAGCATTGAAAGCAATAAATTTTTTTCTAAGCACTGTGTTAGCTGCATCCCATAAATTTGGATACATTTTATTTTTATTTTCATTCAATTCAAGAGATTTTCTAATCTCCTTTGGGATTTCATCCTTGATCCATAAGTTATATAGAATCGTGATGCTTACTTTGTGCATATCTGGGTATTTCCCATATTTATGTTTGTTACTAATTTCTCATTTGATTATGTTGTAGTTAAACAACATATTTTTATGATTTTATTCCTTTCATATTTTCTGAGACTTATTGATGGCCTCACTGTATACCCCAGTGAATATCCCATGTGCAGTAAAAAGAATATATGCTCTTTTAAGAAAAAGAATTTTATATATGTTACTTAGGTCAAGTTGGTTGATAGTGTTGTTCATGTTTTCTGTAGTCTTACTATTTATCTACTTATTTATTTTACAAATTATTTAGAGAGGAATATTTAAATCTCTAAGGATAATTGTTAAACTGTTTATTCTTTTTTTTTAAGATTTTATTTATTTATTCATGAGAGACACACACACACAGAGAGAGAGAGAGGCAGAGACACAGGCAGAGGGAGAAGCAGGCTCCATACAGGGAGCCTGATGTGGGACTCGATCCCGGGACTCCAGGATCACGCCCTGGGCTGAAGGCAAGCGCTAAACCACTGAGCCACCCAGAGATCCTCTATTCTTTTGGTTTTTTTTTTATTTTTTTGTTTTTTCCCCCCTATTCTTTTGTTAAAGATATTTATTTGAGAGAGCATGTGTGAGCAGGCTCTAGGGAAAGGCAGAGGGAAGGGAGAGAGTCCTAAACTGACTCCACACTAAGCTGTCATGGGGCTCGATCTCATGAGTTTGAGATCCTGACCTTAGCCAAAATCAAGAGTCAGAGGATTAAATGACTAGGCTACCCAGGTACTCTTGAACTGTTTATTCTTATTTCAGTTCTATCAGTTTTTGCTTTGTGAATTTTAGTCTCTACTTTAGGTACAAGCACATTCATAATGTTTTAGTGTGTTGACTTAATGTATATCCTAATAAAATATACCTCTTTTCTATACTAATAGTCCTTATTTTGTCTAATATTAAAATAGCCACTCTAGATCTCTTATTAATCTTTATGTGGTATAACTTTTTCAACCTCTTTTTGTCTTTGACCTTATAGGTTCTCTCTTACAGACTGCATATGTATCTTGCTTTTTATTACTATTTTTTCAAGATGTTATTTATTTATTTGAGAGGGAGAGAGACAGTGCACACATGTGTATGGCGGGGGAGGAGGGTAGGTTCCCTGCTAAGCAGGGAGCCAGATAGGGGGCTCAATCCCAGGATTCTGAGATCATGACCTGAATGGAATTCAGACACTTACTCGATGAGCCATCTAGGCGCCCCATGTCTTTCTTTTTAAATCTATTTTGATAATCTCTGCCTTTGACTGGAATGTTTATCTCATTAACATTTAATGTAATTATTGATATAGTTGAATGTAAGTGTGCCATTTTGTTATTTGTTTTCTATGCCTTATTTCTTATCTATCCCTCTTTTCCTCTTTTATTGTTTTTTAGGTTTAACAAATTCTGATTTTTACACTGTTTTAATTCCTCTATTAACTTTTTAAAAAATATTTTATTTATTTATTCATGAGAGACACAGAGAGAGGCAGAGATATAGGCAGGGGAGAAGTAGGCTCCCCGCAAGGAGCCCAATGTGGGACTTGATCCCGGACCCCGGGATTACACCCTAAGCCGAAGGCAGATGCTCAACCACTGAGCCACCCAGGCATCCCCCCTATTAACTTTTTAACTATATGTCTTTGATTTTTTTTTCTGCATGTATATATATTTGCACTAAAGATAACCATATGGAACTTTAAGATTATGATGATTTACTTAAATTAGTACTGATTTAAATCCAGTGAAACAGCAATTTTGCACTCATACCTCAAAGAGCAGCATTCATGAATTGTGTCATCAGGACACTGGTACCATGGATTTACTGAAAAATTAGTTTTGTGGTCAAATAAGTTTGAGAAATGGTACAATCATATCTCCCTTCTGTATATCTACAATGTAGATTAGCATATTAAAAAGTTGTCAGAAGCCTTGCAGAAAAAAAGAAGCTGCTTCATTTTCCTTGAAGGAAAGGTTTCCAAAACTCTTTGACTACAGCATCTTCCCTTTTTTTATGTATCCTAACAACCTGCAGAAATAGTGTTTCACATAACTCACTTGACAAACACTAGTCAAGCAAACAATAGAAATGAAATATGGGCAACTTATTTTTAAATCATTAAGAAATACTGTATTTTTGAAATAAAATTAAGTGTCATCCTTCCCTACAACCTCTTTGAAACCATCTAATGTTCTTTTATTCTTTAAGTGATTGAAGCAAGTATACAACATGTTTATCTGTAAAATCTGTTTCCATTTGTAGGGGATGTGATCAACCTTGGTGACAGACAGCTCACTGTTATGCACATGCCTGGTCACTCCAGGGGCAGTATTTGCTTACATGACAAAGACCGAAAGATTCTCTTCAGTGGAGACGTCGTGTATGATGGATCACTGATTGACTGGCTCCCGTACAGCAGGATAAGTGACTATGTTGGAACCTGTGAACGTCTGATAGAATTAGTGGACAGAGGTCTGGTAGAGAAGGTGCTTCCTGGGCACTTCAATACCTTTGGTGCTGAAAGGCTTTTTCGATTGGCTTCTAACTATATTTCAAAAGCTGGGATATGTCACAAAGTTTCTACTTTTGCCATGCGATCTCTTGCGAGTTTAGCCTTACGTGTAACAAATTCTAGGACCTCACCCTAGTATCTATACTGATGACCTATTGTGATGAATTCTGTAAATTAATCAAATTCATTTTGTGCTGTTTAAAATGATTAATAGTGAGCATTTCAAGAAGTGCTTTATTAGCGAAAAAAAGATTGAGAATGAGTAAGCCAAAAGTTCTTTGTTTAAATTTTTTCCTTTCTTCCAAATAAGAAATCACTTAAATAAGCTTTATAATTTGCCAAGCTCTCGTCTTGTAATATTTGTCATCTTGTAATATTCCAGAAATGACACAGAAATCTATGTGAAAGCAAAGAGGCATTTTGCAGTAACAGAAAGAACTGTCCTTGCCTTCCATTTGTCTTATTTTATTTCCTACGTGACCTAGAGAAAGAGGCATAAAATTTTATGTTTATACTCCAAACTTGGTATTTTGAGTATATTCTTTAAAGATAAAGGTTCTTGAGTTTAAAATACATTAGGACTCAATACAAACATAAAAATTAATATTTAGAATGACAGCTAAAATAATCCATTGTTATGGCACAGAGTTTTTATGCTTCATTTATTTATTCTTAATGTAATTATGGTGTGTATTATATGTTGTATAATTTTACTTACAGAGTACAATGAATTTTGTTTTATTGCAAAGCTTTAAATATAAATTGCAGAGTGCTTCAGTAAAAAGCTACTATATAGCGTTGTTTGTTATGTGAGTGTAATATTTTCGATCATAAAAATGAAATTCAAATGTCTGTAATCTAATTACAAATTGTCAGATTTCTCAAAAGGACACTGTCAGGCAAATTTGAAAATATACACATTGAAAATAATTTTTTATTATATCCTATTTTAATATTAACAGCTATTATAAACAAAATTTTTCTTGTTAAATAGCAGCTTCAGTATATGTATCATATTTTATAGTATCAGAAAACTATAGAGATCTACAACATCCTGATATAAATCATTCTTTTACTTACCATAACATACATGTGTACCACAGAAGGCTTTTCAGATGAATTGCAAAATACACATTAGATATTGACTTAGATTAATTGCCTTTTTTATCCTGATTCACAACACCTATTCCTGTTCAGTATTCTTTGTCTTGAATAAAAAGTCTACATTTATAAAGTTATAAGAAAGGTTACCCACTATTTAGTAAAATATTTTAGTTTGGTGCTCTTTATAATTTATTAAAAAGCCTTTTGGAATATTTCATAAAGGTTTTTTAAACAGGTTTTTCACTGCCTTTTTTATTATTGACATGTTCAAACCCAAACTGAGATAGCTTTGGAAACCAGATTTTTTAGTCTTAAGAAGGTTTAGGAAATTTTTATTTCTGAAAAATTAGTAAATGTTCCCACCCTATACCCACCCAGGTTCTTTAGTCTTTTATTCATTCAACACACACACACACACACACACACACACACACACACACACCATATGCATATACACAGTCACATAAATACATACATGCACAGTATTGTGCTAAACACTGTGGAAGTTTAAAAAGTCAAAGAGACTACATCTTAGCTGGAAGTAGAAAGCAAACAAAACATGACTAATATTATATGCAGGTTGAAGCTAATACAAATTACAGAATAGTTTCAGGGACATAAATGGAGGGATGTGGAGTTTGGTGAAGAAAAGATTCCTGAGGGAGAGGTTTTTTAGTCAGATTTGGAAAGATGATTTGTTGGGTAGTCAGGGTAGGGGACAAGAAGAGCCAAGAACAGGGATGGAAAGCATTGCTGTCTGAAGTAGGCTATTCCTTGTGACAATTTAAATTTAATTTTCAGGAATCTTAGATCATCCAAACACCAAGTATTTAGCATGAGAAAGGTGGGTTTGTGATTGTATATATGAGTCAAGCTGTACTGCCACCTGCCACCAAATGAGCATTCTCATTCAAGGCAGTAGGTCTGTTTCAATTGATAGTTCAACATCAAGAATATAGATTTGGTTCAGGGCAACTACAATCACTTAATGAGCCTTAAATATAGCCATTATTTTTATATCAGTAGCACAAAAGAAAACCAAAAGTCCTTAACCATTGACCATTTTATCATACTTTAGGACTTTTAAAAAAATCAGGGTATAGTAGGCACTAAGTTTTATTGAGAAATATTTAAGCCTGATGAAGGCTTTATTTCTTGAAAGTACAATTTTTCAAAACATGGTTAATTTTATTTTTAAATTTCCAATTTTTTTTCAGTTTTTCAAGTTGGACAAAAACATAAGACTGATATTTTGCTTTTGTTTCAGTATGAATAGATTGGGGAAAGGATCTATCATTCATTTAGTGCCCATGCTATGCATTTTAAAATATGCATTATTTGGTTTAATCCTGGCCCCGTGCCAAGAAGTAATTGACCAGCCTCACACAACATAACTTTGAACAAAGCTGGTAATTGAACACAGGTCTATCTGCCTCCCAAACTGTGCTCTTTCTCTTGTACCTGCACAATAACATAAAATTGGCAAAGTGTATTTTTACTTTTCCAGATGCCACATGTGCCAAGAATAAATCAAGTGATGTTAAGCATAATAATAGCATATTTTAAAAGAAGCTTTAAAAAAATATATTTTCACCCTGACAGTGACCCGTGTTATAATTTATGGTTTTGGAACTAAGAGTATGTAAGTATAATTCAAAGTTGTCAAAATGTAAGACATTTAGAAATAATTTTTATTTATATTGTTAATAACTTAATCTTTGGAAATTCATTTTCCTTGGTGTTTGCTTTTAACTAAGAAGTCTAAAAAAAACAAAAACCTTGTGTGTTATCCTGATATAGTTGAATAAATGACTATGTGTAGTTCTTATATGAATAGTAATATAATTGTGACATGCAAAAATTGTCTTATAATTTTCAGATACGTGTAAGTAAACATTTGTGTGATAAATATTAAAGTGGACGTTTTATTTCAATCTCTAGTTGGTATTTTTTTCTAATATTAGCAAATTCCCATTTAATTTCTAACAAGGATATTTCTTAGGTGAAGTGCAGTTTTGAAAATGTGTAATAAATAAGATATCAACTCTGTGGATAAGCATAAGGAATCCAGAAACTGAAAATGCCCATATAAACTTTTAATAGTTAATAAATATGGCATTTTTTACATTTTTTAAAATTTAAATTCAATTTGCTAACTAACATGTAGTATACACCCAGTACTCATCCCATCAAGTGTCCCCCCTCAGTGCCTGTTACCTAGTTACCCCATCCCCCAACCACCTCCCCGGTATTTTAAATCAATGGATAAAAGATAAACTAGAATGTATCCCAATTGTTACTGTGGGTAAAAAGACCCTCGACAACATAAAAATGAATTCCAAATGGAATAAAGACCTAAATTTGAAAAATGGAACCACATGTATATTAAAAGAAAATTTAAATCGTGATAAGAGATTACGATAGGGAAGATCTTTATATAGAAACAAAAAGCAGGATTATATCAAAGTTTAAAATGTCCTAGAACACAGATGCCATAAAGTGAAAAAGATAAATTAGAAGAAAATAATCACAAATTGTGTAACAGCAAAAAAAAATTTTTTTTAAAGCTATAAGGAATGCCTACAAATCATAAGAAAAAGGTCAATTACTATAAGGGAAGAAAGACCCTTCTTCTATCCTCAGGTTCTATGGCTGGGCCCAAGGATTAAACTTTAAAAAGACAAATTAATGAGAGCAAAGCATACAACTTTTATTGGATTTTAATATTTTTACATATATGTAAAAGGCTTATATATATAAGAAATGAAAAAACCTAAAGAAGTGGATAGGATTGAGAGTTTGCATATCATTTAAACAAAGAACAATAAACTGTAGAGACTGATGAGACAGGAAAAGGGGGTTTGGGCTAGGGTTGGTAAACTGTGGAAAAATGATTAGGAAATAGACGAGGGAAAATAATGAAAGACAAGGGTTATTCTAGAAGGTTTGTTGATATAGATTAATCTTGGTGTCAGCTCCCTGTCTCCAGTGATAAGAATGTTCTCTTGTTCCCGATACCAGGGAGGGCACCTTTCTCATGGGAAATTGTATGCCCCATTTTAGAGAGGGAAAAGTCAGAGGGACTTTCCTATATCTGCCTTTACCACTTGCCTTCACGGTCAATCAGTATGCCAAAGTGGCATATTTGGGGATGGCATGTTCTTTTCCCCTTTAGTACTACCTATTACAAAAATGGGTAAATTATATGAACAGGTTAGTCACAGAAGAGGAAACACAGGACAATAAACACACAGAATTATGCGGAACCTCAGCAGTAATCAGGAAAATGCATAAGTCATCAGACAGTTCACTGTAACCAGATAGGGAAAATTTGAGGACATGGAATACTGGCAAAGGTAAGGGTAAGTGGATATTTTCATGCTGTGCTGCTCAAAGTATAAAATGCTTCCAGCCACTTGGGAAGGGGGCAGTTTTGGAGTGTGATTTGGCACATTCTGATTTTGAGTTCAGAATGGGAGATGGAGCATACACCTTTACCTCTGCCCCTTTCTGAAACTTAGTAAAATGACAAGAAAATCTTTTTTTTTTTTTAACTGGTAAAAACTAAAGAACATCAAGAATGGCAAAGAAGACAACGGCATCAACATTCTGATCCTGAAAAGCTGATAGATGAACAAAAACTAACTTGGTAAACCCAAGAAAACAGAATGAATGCGGAAACCAAGAAGCAATCTTAGACAACACCCCTTCACCCCGACAAAAGGCTGATAAACTGAAAGTACCAGGCACTTCTAGGAGTTGTGGTAAAGGTCTTTTTTATTTAAATTCTCTGCAATTTAGACCACCAAATCCCTTCCTAACTACACTACTAAGCAATTTCCTCGCCCTCATCTTGGGGGGTAAAATTGGAGGCTATTTTAGATTTACCATGAAGTTAAGTAATCTGTAGCTAGGGGGTAGCACTTGCATGGACACCTGCCAAGGCTTGAGAGGGGCCCAAGAAATATGTTCAGATCATCATTTTTTTTTAATTTGCAAAGATAAATTATTTTTTATTCTTTCTCTCCAAACCCCCAAATTGCATGTTTCAGGTCCCACAAAACTGTAATCTGGTCCTGACTGTAGGTTTATTATGTAGAAAAGCTAAGGCAGGATCTCTATTCAGAGGAAACTAGACCTTGTTAAACTGGGGTCCTATGATGAAAAGAGAGGGATTTAGCAAAGGTTTATGTACAGTGAAAGTTTATATATTTAAAGTTCACACTCCCAGAGTCCTCTAACCTAGCTCAAAGAATGTTGGCAATTCTATCCTCCAGGCAAGAGATGGAAAGATCTTTTCTTAGAAATTTGACATCTATAGAGGTCTTAACATTGTTAAAATGTCAATTCTCCACAAATTGTTGTCTAGCTCCAGTGCAGTCCTTGTCAAAAAGAAAAGAAGAAAGAAAAAGGGAAGGAAGGGAGGGAGGGAGGGAGGGAGGGAGGGAGGAAGGAAGGAAGGAAGGAAGGAAGGAAGGAAGGAAGGGAGGAAGGAAGGAAGGAAGGAGAAAGAAAAATTTGACACCTTAAAGACCTAATGATACTGAATCTGGGATCCCCAAAGAAAGAGCCCAGTGAAATCACCTTACAACGCAGTTCACAATTGTAGGGCCTCCGTTCCTTGCCTCTCTTACACATAGACCTCTAAAATGTTCTACTCTTAAGTTTAAAAATATACACCAAAGCCAACAACTTATGGAAAAACAAAAGAATAAAGGAAAATAAATGGTAAAAAAAAAAACACTTAAAGCAGTAAGAGAATTTAACAAAATAGCAATATATGACATCAACATTAAAAACCTATAGTCTTCACCAAAGAAGACATACCAGTGGCAAATAAGCAACTGAGAGGTTCTTAAATAGGTGAATGGAGGGCAGCCCTGGTGGCTCAGCGGTTTAGCGCCGCCTGCAGCCCAGGGTGTGATCCTGGAGACCCAGGATCGAGTCCCACGTCAGGCTCTCTGTATGGTGCCTGCTTCTCCCTCTACCTGTCTCTCTGCCTCTCTCTCTGTCTCTATGAATAAATAAAAAAAATAGGTGAATGGATAAACTGTACTATATCTAGATAATGGAATATTATTCAGTGCTAAAAAGAAATGAGCTATCAAGTCATGAAAAGATATGGAGGAAACAGAAATGCTTAGTACTAAGTAAAAGATACCAATCTGAAAAGACTACATGCTGTATGATTCTAACTATAATGATATTCTGGAAAAGGCAAACATTAGAGATGGTAAAAAGACCTGTGGGGGTGGGGAGGTCTGGGTGGTTCAGTTGGTTAAGCTTCTGATTCTTGACTTTGGCTCAGGTCACCATGTCAGTGTCAGGAGATCAAGTCCTGTGTTGGGCTCCATGCTCAGCAGGGAGTCTGCTTGGGATTCTCTCTCTCCCTCTCCCTCTGTTTCTTCCTACTGCACTCGTTTGTGCACTCTCTCTCTCTAAAATAATAAATAATTTTTTTTTTTTAAGACCTGTGGTTGCTAGGAGTTGGGGTTGGGGTTGGAGGAAGGGATAAATAGGTGGAATACATAATGATGGTTACAAGTCATTGTACAATTGTCAAACCCATAGAATGTACATCAAGAGTAAACCCTAATGTAGGCTGTGAACTTTGGATGATTATGATAGGTCAGTGTAGACTTATTAATTGTAACAAATGTTCCATTCTGATGGGGGATGTTGATGATGAAAGAGGCTATGCATGCTGAGGCAGGGAGCCTATGGGAAATCCCTATCTTCTACTCAATTTTATTATGAACATAAAACTCCTCTAAAAAAAAAAGACTTTTAAAAATCTATAGTCTCTATTTATATGAACAAAAATGAATTCAAATATATAATTTATAATAATAATAATATGTACTTGAATATTTTTTAAATATCTAGGCATACACTTAAAATATGTAAGGAAACATATGTAAACATATCAGAAATATATATGAATATATATTTGAATATATAGGTTCAAAACACATAGAAGGAAAACTGTTTTAAAAAAATACTATGTACTTGGATAGAAACAGTGGGAGACAATTCTCCATAGGTCTCTCATGCTTCTGTGCAGCTGACAAACAGATACACTGACTGCCTTTGCTCCACACTATCTTTTTAAAAAGATGTTTATTGGGCACATGGGTGGCTTAGGGATTGAGCATCTGCCTTTGGCTCAGTTCACAATCTCAGGGCCCTGGGATCGAGTCCCACATTTGGCTCCTTGCAGGGAGCCTGCTTCTTCCTCTATCTATGTCTCTGTGTCTCTCGTAAATAATTTTTTTAAAAAGAAAAGAAAATAGATGTCCATTATTAAGATATCATTTATGTACCATAAAATTTACCCTGTTAAAGTGTACAATTCAGTGGTTTTAAGTATACTCACTAAAATGTGCAACCAACATCACTATCTAACTCCAGAACATCACCCCAAAAAGAAATGTTGTACCCACTGGCAATCTCTCTGAATTTTCTCTCCCTGCCAGGCTCAGGTAGCCACTAATCTACTTTCTGTCTCTAGGGATTTGCCTTTTCTAGCCATTTCAGATAAATGAAATGACACAGCATGTGTCTTTTGAGTCTGGCTTATTTCATTCAGTATGTTTTCAGGGTTCACTCATGTAGCCTGTATCACTATTTCATTTCTTTTTATTGCCAAATAATATTTGATCATATATACCACAGTTTGATTATTCATTTATTAGTTGATAGACATTTGGGCTGTTTCTACTTTTTCACTATTATTAAAAATTCTATGAACTCAAAGAAATATTTGTATGTGGCTGGGGACATGAGAGGCTAAATGGAACAGAGGGCAGCCAAGGCAGCAGAGCAAAGCACAGGTTCTTTTGATGTCACTTGTGATGAGTTGCAAGAGAAGAGTTGTCCAATCAGAAACGACACTTAATTTCCCCTGAGGTTAAATTTTTATATACTTCATGGGATGTTCCCGGGATTTGCCAATGCCTCATTTCCCATTATGAGTTTTAACTTAAGACACTGATCAAAATGACTAAAATATAATTCTATTGACTTTTTCTGTATTTATGAGGGACCTGGCAGTATGCTGCCTAGTAAAAGAAGACAACACTATATTATTAGTCATAATTTCAGTTATGTTTTTAAATGCTTCTTGCTGGGCAGCCCGGGTGGCTCAGCAGTTTAGCACCACATTCACCCCAGGGCGTGATCCTGGAGACCCGGGATTGAGTCCCACATTGGGCTCCCTGCATGCAGCCTGCTTCTGCCTCTGCCTGTGTCTCTGCCTCTCTCTCTCTCTCTCTGTGGCTCTCATGAATAAATAAATAAAATCTTTAATAAAAAAATGCTTCTTGCCAAAGTCTTACTTTATAATTTGAATCTAGTATTATATGGGCCAGTGGTTTCAACCTGGTACGGATATGGAGTTTTACATAAATAAATATAGATGTCCAGGACCTATGCCAGATATACTGAATCCAGTCATTTAATATTCCTGGTATACTAGGTATATTATTTCTCAGGATTATATGTTATAGTTCAATATTTTTTTTTCTTTTCAAAATTATGATCATCTATTTTCTGTTTGTTTTTTATGATCATCTATTTTTATGGATCCGTTTTAACATTCACTGACCTCTGAAAATAGGTTTAATCATTGTCTTAAGGACATTTTGTCAATTTTTTGGAAATGGCTTTATTTGATTTACATGCAATAGAAACAGCCAACTTCTTTGTTACATTTATCTTATTATGAGTACTCATTAGACCTTTCAAATTTGAAAATTATTAGTAATACATTAGCCATAGCCATTTTAAGTCTCTCATCTGTGAATAGTTTTGTTTTATTCTTATGGTGGCCTGAAACAACAAATCAGCTACAGGCCTCCGTGTGTGTATTTAACAAAGAAGGAATCATTTCAGAGCCCAATGGAAAAGGAATGTGCCAGCTACTTCAGACTATATTGACACTTCAAAGAACAGGCTCTTGGATATAGGCGTTTCATGATATCACTTGGACCACTTTCAGAGCATACTGGGGACTAAAGTCAAGATTCTAGAACCCTTTGTTGAGAAGCAGATGGCTTCACAAGATTGCCATTTCAAGATGTAGTGAAAAAGAATTTCTTACACAGTACTGAAAAAACTGATAAGGGAAATTTTTATTGTGGTTATTTGTTTAAAGTATTGTTGACATTATCTTAATGTTCTATTTTCTAGATCTATAAAGAGGCCCTTCTCTTTCCTTCTTAAGCTATCTGTAGTCCACAGCAATTTAATAAACTTTTTGTAAACTGAAAATATTTTAAAAGATACCAGCTTCTCATTGACCACACCCAGCCCCAACATTCAGACACTCTTAATGATACACGTATTTTGCAAGGTACTATAGTTATTTGCATGGTTTCAGTGAGAATCTGTCCCCCTTTTTGTTAGGATGTAATTGGAAAAATCATTAATGAGGCACTACAATGTCATATTTAAGAATGGAACTCATTTAATTAGATATTATAGGCCCCTTTTTGGGAATTAAAACTACCCTTACTTGTGCACCCATTGCCTACTGAGTCCCTTCAGGAAAGCCAGCCTGTGCCTGTCTTGCACAGTCTCTGCTATAGAATGAAGTTTGGGTCCCCCAAAGTTTGTATGTTGAAACCTAATCCCTAACATGCTGGTATTTGAGATGGAGACTTTGGGAGGTGATTAGGTCATGAGAGCAGAATCTGTATGAATGAGATGAATGGCCATACAAAAGAGCTTTCAGAGAGTTCCCTCATCCCTTCTGCCTTGCAAGGACACTGTGAAAGGGTGATTGTCTATGAACCAAGAAGAAGGGCTTCACCAGACATGGAATCTGCCTTGATCTTAGACTTCTCAGCTTCCAGAATTGTAATACATTACTGCTGTTTATAAGCCATCTAGTCTATAGTATTTTTGTAACAGTAACCTGGAGGAACCAAGACAGTTTCAGACTTACAAGTGGTAAGAAATTTGTTTCCTGGCAGACCAGAAACATTAGGATATTTTGGATACTTCAAGAAGGAGAGATTCTCCCAAATTAATGGATACTGTTTATTGAAATGCAAGTCGGAGAATTTCTCGGGTTTAGTTTCCTTGCCTTGGAAGAGTAAATAGCAGGGGATCCCTGGGTGGCTCAGCGGTTTAGCGCCTGCCTTGGGCCCAGGGTGTGATCCTGCGGTCTTGGGATCGAGTCCCACATCAGGCTCCTTGCATGGAGCCTGCTTCTCCCTCTGCCTGTGTCTCTGCCTCTCTCTCTCTCTCTCTCTCTGCCTGTGTCTCTGCCTCTCTCTCTCTCTCTGTTTCTCATGAATAAATAAAATCTTTTTTTTTAAAAAAAGGAAGAGTAAATAACAATGCATGAAATTATTGTCTATAGACATGCAAATGAATTCTTTCTGGCAGAAGGAGAATAGGGACATTTATCATAAAAAGCAAGTTTTATGTCCCTCTACAAATTCATTTCAATATTTTTGGTCTACAGATATCTCTGTTTTTTGAATTCTCCTTTTAAACAGTTGTGACATTTTCCTAGTTCTCTCATTAAAAATAAGTTAAATAGGGGTACTTGGCTGGCTCAGATGGAAGAGCATGCAACTCTTGATCTCATGGTCATGAGTTTAAACCTCACATTGGGTATAGAGATTACTTAAATAAACTTAAAAAAAAAGAATAAGTTAAATATAATCTTTGACATATGTTCATTTTATATCTATATTGGAGCCATTATTTTAGCCATCTCTGAAAATTATCCTTTAATATGACTTATTCTCATACTGGCCTGCTTTACAATACTTTTCATATGACTAACACTGTTTTGTTTCACTTATATTATTTGCTACTCACAACAAGGTACTATAAAGCAAGTACTATTAATAGCTTGCCTCCCTCCACACCTTTGTTAGCAGCTATCTATAAACAGAGTTTACAGATAAATGAACCAGGATCAAATTCTAGGTAGTTTGGTTCTAAAGCCCACACTCAATCATTATTGTATACTCTCCATAAACAGAGAAAATTTTAGTTTTGATGGTTAATTTTGAGTCTCAGTTATAAAGATTTCTCAGGATAAAGCTATAATTTGTTTCTAATTTTTATCTGGCTTCCCTTGAAGCTTGAAAATTAGGAAAAATGTGCTAGTTGTCATTACACCAATATTTACAGTGATACTGAAAAATATGGGAGAATCAATCAAATTTGGCATTCTTACACCACCCTCCCCCCAGTAAACATCTTATAAGTTTAATCCTATATGATCATGGCTCTGGGCCATGCTAAAAACTAGACAACAACCTAAAAATGGAGTCATTTATGCTAAGCCCCATGTCACCAAACTGAGACTTAACCTAATTACTGTTTTGGTTTTCCCAGAAAGGGAATCTTAAACCAATCAATCAGCAATTACCTGATCAGTACTTGTTAGGTAATTTCCCTGAGAAACCTCTGCCATCTGCTAAAGAAAAGTAACTTTGGAATAACTAATCTGTTTTTTTGTCTAGTATAACTTCCTTGTTCCCACTAGCTTCTGGCTATAAGTCTTTGATTTTGTACAGCTCCTCAAAGCTCCTTTCTATCTGCTAGATTGGATGCTGCTTTAGTAGAATTGATTTTTGCCCAAACTCTTAAAAAATTTTAACATGCCACCCTTTATCTTTTAACAGCCATGATTAGAATGAGTCTGGGCCTTCAAGTTAGAAAGTCAAGTTCTACTGACCTTGGATAACTTGGATACTGACCTTGGATAAAACTTGACCACTTCCAACTTTCACTACAATTTCTTGACTGATTACTCTGATAAAGATTCTATACAATCAACAAAGGATTATATTCAAGAAATTTCTTAGAAAAACAGCAAATATATAACACAATTTACAACTATTTACATTCCAAATGGTTAAAGTAGATTTTGGCGCTTCAAGGAAAGATCATCCAGTTAGCCAGAAAACTGCCATCCAGAATGCCTTATTTCCCAAGGTGTCCAGTTAGCTGAACTTAGACGTGGCTTTCCTTGCACTGCATGAAAGTTCCTTTCACTACTATTAAATAAAGTCCTGCTGCTACTCACCCTGGAGCATGCTATGCCACACAAGGCTTCTTTAAAATCATGTGAATCAGGGTACCTAGGTGGCTCAGTCAGTTAAGGGCTGCCTTTGGCTGGGGCCCTGATCTCAGGGGCCTGGGATCCAGCCCCTATCTGTTTCCCTGCTGGATGGGGAGTCTGCTTCTCCCTCTGCCCTTCACCCCTGCTTGTGCTCGCTCTCTCAAAAATAAATAAATAAATAAGTTAATTAATTAATTAATTAAAAACAGAAATAAAACCATGTGAATCAGCTCAACATATGTTGATTTCTGCATTATTCTGCAAGTGACTGCCTATCTTTTTTACATAATCCCAGGACTCAACAAAAATGAATTCCAAGTTTGCCGTTAAGTTTAAAGTTTAAGTCAGATAATCACAGACCTATCCTCCAACTTAAAATCAGAACAAAATAAAACAACAACAAAAAACAATCCAGAGGTATTTGTGTGGTAGAAAAAAAGTAGACTGATATTTTAATTTCTTTATATAGAAAACAGAGAAATAACAATTCTCAGCCTTGACTGAACATCTGACTCATGTAGGAATGTTTAAACATATGAATGCCTGGGATGCACATAAGCTAATTAAACAATATATCTGGGGATCTGTAATTTTAAAAGCCTAGATATCTCAGTGTTTAAAAGTTTCATTGGTTAATGTGATTCTTGGAAGAGGGTTAAGAACTGTTGTTAGAAATATTATTATATTTATATTTTGAACGTCAACTTAGGTAACTTTAATTAATACATTTGTTAACCCATATTATTTCCCCTACCCTTTCCAAGATAACCTGGGTCTTTTGGATTGGAATAATCAACATATTTTTATTTAAAAAAATTTTATTTATTTGTTCATGAGAGACACACAGAGAGAGAGAGAGACAGAGACAGAGACACAGGCAGAGGGAGAAGCAGGCCCCATGCAGGGAGCCCGATGTAGGACTCGATCCCTGACTCCAGGATCAGGCCCTGGGCTGAAGGCAGCGCTAAACCGCTGAGCCCCCCGGGCTGCCCTCAACATATTTTTAAATTTAAAAATCCTTTGCAACAAGTGACAAGTTAGTCTCTCATATTCTGGGTTTTTAAAAAAGATTTATTTATTTATTTTAAAGGGGGGTGCATGTGCTTGGAAGTGGGGGGCAGAGGGAAAGGAGGAGAGAAGCAGACTCCCCACAGAGCACTCAGTGCAGAGCCTGATCTCACCACCCTGAAATCGTGACCTGAGTCAAAATCAAGAGTCTGAGGCTCAATCAGTTGAGCCACCCAGTGCCCCACTCCTCTTCTGTATTTAGACGCAGTCCAAACCAGTTCTCCAATCATGCTTCAGAACTGCTAGTGAGTCACTTTGACTGGTTTGGAGGATGAAGAGCAGCCTATGTTTGATTGATGGAAGGGTAGCTGATAAATGCAACTAGAACAATCAGTTGCATTCCTCGTGATACAATCTCTCAAAATCCTTTTTTTTTAAATCTGCCATCAGCCTCTGTCTTACTGCCAAGTTCTTTTTAAACTTTATTTCTTGCTATCATCCATCCATCCGAGACAGAATAATCTCAAGACTTGGAATTTCACTTAAGAGCTTTTTCTGACAAGTACAAGAGTTAAATTCTTGTTTTGAATTATAGTAAAAATAGTAAATACAGTAAAGCAGTATTATTCTAGATTCCATCAAGTCACAATATATGGTTATTTTTAGGTACCTATAAGGCTTATGTTGAATAATTTTATATGCATATGTTAAATATATGTTATTTGATGGGAACTGAGATTTTTTGTGGGAGCTAAAACCTGCAATTTTACCAACTCACTCCTGATATTCTAGGACCATTCACTCAATTTTATCTGACTTTGTTTTCTCTAGGGGACAAAGTACAATGTGAAGACCATCTAAGGTTCCAAACTGATATTAAAATATAATTTGTGGGGTCTCTTGTTCAGAAATTATGAAGAATTGCTAGTTGGCAATCGTAGAGTATTAAACCAAGTATAGAGCTCTTCTAAATGTGGGCCCTTCTCTGTGTGTGTGGTGTGCATGTGACTATATATATGTATACACACATGCTTTTAGGTATAAAATTGGGTTTTTAAGAAAAAAATCTCAAATATACATGATTTTACACACACACACACATACAAACACACACACAGAGCTATTCTCTTTCTTAAAAATCTTTTTTTTTTTTAATATTTTTGGCTAATTGCCAAATAGTGTTTTTTTAAGATTTTATTTATTCATGAGAGACACAGAGAGAAAGGCAGAGACACACACAGGCAGAGGGAGAAGCAGGCTCCATGCAGGGAGCCCGACATGGAATTCAATCCCGGGTTTCCAGGATCAGGCCCTGGGCTGAAGGCGGCGCTAAACTGCTGAGCCACCCAGGGATCCCTCTTTCTTAAAAATCTTACTCCCTCTTAAAACCTGCACTGTTACTTCTTGGAAGATGATTGCATTTGAATCTCTATCGTATTCATTCAACAAATATTTACTCCTTGCAAGAATTCTGCTGTAGGCATTTACAATGGACACAATGACTGCAGAGTCCATAGGGGGAACTTAGAAACCAAAAAACGCATGGTGGAACAAGACAGAAGGATCCTGGGCAACTGACACTGTGGGACCATCATATCAACTCTGGATCATCTGTGTCAGGCTTTTATATGTTAATGCTATTTTAAGCCATTAGTGGTTTGGATCTTCCTGTTACTTTTATTGAATCCAGTCCTAACTAATAACATAGACCTCTCAAATTCAACATATCTGAAGATGAACTCTGGATTTTTTTTTTCTTTCAAATCTCAATAATTCCATCCATGTCCTGCTGGTTGCACAGACTGAAATCTTTTGAAAAGTGGTCCTTACCTTTGGGTTAATGAAGGTTCAAGGGATCAAGGAATCTATAAACTTGAATGGAAAAAATTACATCTATCATACCACTAATGTACAACTGAAATTTAGTATTTCTTTGGATTATTATTACAGGTAATCAACCACAATAGTGTTGGTAGTATCTGTGACTTAGTTACCAACAAAAATCACAGATATTTTTATATTACATTACAGTTGTTACAGAGATCTCGAAATATCTTTAGTATTTATCATTGCTCTGAATTATAGGAACTATGAAGAAGTACATATATTTATCACAAGTTTTATTATTTTGATAATGATATTTCAATATAATTCACTGCCTTTGTAATCTTATGCATCACTCCATATACTTAAAACAGTATTTTGAGAAGGCAAGTCATAAGCTTCAGTGGAGAGCTAAAGATGCCTATGGCATAGAAAGGGTAAAAGTCCTTTCCTTCTGGTCAACTTTGACCTTTCAAATTAGTTCACAGCCATGTGGCAGAGGGTGCTAGTTAGCACCAGTATCCATTCTTCCTATTTTCCTTAGTAATGGAACAGCAGGGTTTTGGGGTGGGGGCAGTAATAATGTTCTCACTTGAAAGACTACATTTCCCAGACATTCCTTCTAGGGTAGGGCTGGCCTTGTGACTAAATTCTAGCTAAATCTGTAAGTCAAAATGTCGTGTAGGACTTATGGAAAGGCTGCTTTAAAGATTCAACTTAGCTGAATAGAAGACATTTTTTACTTCTCCGCCTTCCTCTCTTTTCCAGTCATGAAAAAGGCCTCAGTCATCTATGCCCTTGAGAAAGAAAACTATGGTGTAACAGTGGTAAAGCAGAAAATGAGAAGGAACTTGAGTTCCTGATAACTATAGAGAGCTACCATATCACCACTGGATGGATGGCTTTCTTCTGGAATTACTTTGCATTAAACAAATAAACACTCTAGGTATATTTCTTTTCTTAATCACCAATGAAGAACTGATATTCCTAACCGATATATGCCACTTATGACAAGTCCTATTAGCTCTGCCTTCAAAAATCTAGTTTCAGATTCAGAGTTTGAGTATTTCTCATTATCTCCACCACTATTACCCTGGCCCCAGCTCCTATCAAATGTCACCTGAATTACTGCAACAACCAGATTCTTCCTGGTTTCCCTTCTCCTCCCTTGACTCCCCACGGTGTATTCCCAACAAGGATCCCAAGTGACCTTTTAAACTTCACACGGTGGGTCATATCACTCCTCTACCCAAAACCTTCAACAATTTTTTCCCCTCATCCCAAATAAAAGTTAAACCCTTATGATGGTCTATATAGTTTTATAAGACGTTTCCAGTCTCATCCCTTTCCCTCTCTAATCTCTTCTACACTCTACCCCAGTTCACCCAATTCCTGTCCCATTCGCCCCTTGTTGCTCTTTGGATAAGACAAACATGCTGAAGACAGGTGCTCAGTAATATATCAAATGAATAACTGAGGAAGCCAACAGAACGCTATTTCAGGCCAATCTTGAGTAGGCTAGAATTATTCAATATGTGAGCCTAATTATTCCGAATGATTGGATTCTTATGTGCAATGTTAATATTAATAACTAATCCTGAGCACTATCATTAGAATAATTTCCCTATGGGGCACCTAGATGGCTCAGTAGTTGAGTATCTGCTTTTGGCTCAGGTCATGATCCCAGAGTCCTGGGATTGAGCCCGCACCAGGCTCCCTGCAGGGAGCCTGCTTCTCCTTCTGCCTATGTCTCTGCCTCTCTCTCTGTGTCTCTCATGAAATAATAAATAAACTCTTAAAAAAAAAAAGAATTTCCCTTAAAACACTGGTTTCAATAGTACTTTCCAGCTCAATATCACTTAATACTTATATGTTTTACTGATAGTTGAAACTAATGTACAGGGAAGCTTATTACTAGACATAGAGAAACTGAAGAGTCTATTTCTTCTTATTGCTGGTTCATAGCAAAATAACATAATGAAATTTAATTATGTATAACATAACTGTCCACTTAGTTGGTATAGTTAGATATAATTATAAAGCTACTTGCTAGTATAAGACTTGAAAAAATGTTTATAGAAAACTTTTAATGGAGCCCAACTGGCTCAGTTGGAAAAGCATGTGACTCTGGATCTCAGGGTCATGAGTTCAAGTCCTACATGGGGTGTAGAGATTACTTAAATAAACAAAACTTAGGGAAAAAAACTGTTTTGTGCTTATATATGCATCTTTTATCATTTCCTTTAATTCTTAGTTATTTAATACTTACAAAATACCTCCTACTAAAGTAAATATTGTGATAATAAACAAATGAATACACAAAAATATTGGGAATGTGTTCTATATTATTAAGCCAGATAGATATTATGGTGAGCTATTGTAAAAAAAATGACATACAATGAGGAAAAGAAAGAAAAATAACTGAGTCATTGATCAAGGAATCAAGAATATATTTATATTGAGGTGATTTGTTTCCATTGAGTTATATAGGTTATTTAAAACTTTTAAAAATGCCTGACCAGGGGTGACTGAGTGGCTCAGCCAGTTAACCATCTGCCTTCACCTAAGGTTATGATCTCGGGGTCCTGAGATCGAGTCCCACTTTGGGCTCCCTGCTCAGCAGGAGTCTGCTTCTCTCTCTCCCTCTGCCTGCCACTCCACCTGCTTGTATACACGCATTCTCTCTCTTTCTGTCAAACAAACAAACAAATAAATAAAATCGTAAAAAGAAAAGCCTGGCCATTATGTAGACAATAAAATGGACTAATTTTTAAATAATAAAATGATGTTTTTCTATGGCTAAAACTGCAAAAATTACAACCTTCACATATAAGACTAGCAGTTACCAAGAGTTTGATATTTTTAATAGAAATACACATATGTTGAGAGAATTACATAGCAAATGCCAAGGAAAACTCAGTTTGACTCTGAGCTTCTATTTCATTTCTTTTTTAGCAACATTTCAATTTACCTTCAGAGTTATAGATAAAAAGCACTGGGGAATCTGCTGTAAGAATCACCATGGAGACCACACTGTGTCCTCAGGTCACGTTAACAAGTCTCTCCAGTCTGCCAAAGATGAGTTTCCTTCATCTGGCACTGCCACAACTAGTAGACAGTGTTTATGAATTGTGTGTTTGGAGTAACAAATACACACTCAAATTAGCATCAGTAAAGAAAGGTTTATCTAAAGGAGAAAACTGGCCATTTCAAAAACCCAGCTTTTCCTTTCATCTGGCCTCTGCTTCTCTCTGTGCTTCTGAGTTTACTTGTGGCATCTCTGCTCCCCTATAAATTATCTTGCACTTAGTTTTGATTTGCTCTCCTTTGTAGGTCCACCCCTGATCTTTCAGTTGAGTATTTAGCATCTTCTCATTCATTGGCTCCGTAGCTGTATCCAAAAGTTTCAAGAAAAAGAATCTGATTGGTTCAGTTTAGGTCAGGTATCTCCAAGTGGACCAATAGGCTGTGGTGGGGGTAGAGATCTAATATAAGTCCTTACAGAAGCCCGGGTCAGTTAAAATACACATTATTAAAGTTTTGTGACATCCTTAGGGGATAAAGGAGTAAAGCATGCTATAGATAGTATATATCCAGTTCTGCACTGAAATATGTTAAAAAATCATTCACATCTTCCATTTCCCACTGATTTTAGGAAATTAAGACAGTACATACATAGTGTCTAAATTACCAAAAAAGTTGACAATTAATGCTGTTATATTGATCCTTCCAGTTGACTTGTTATCTGAATGATAACTCAAGCAGCAAATATTTATTGATCCATTCAGTGAACTCAGCACTGCTGCACTGGGACTGGAAAAAGTAACATAACTGGTCTTTGAAGCTCGAGTTTTTCTGAAGTTATGAGATGTCCAAGTCCCCAAAGGAACCCATTTCTATTGTTTCCCAGCTGGCTCACAGGTATACAGTTTGCACATACTTACTGTTTACCTGCTCATCACTGTACTTCAATTCTAGCCACTACTTCTCCAATCACACTCTTCTCAGAACTTGCCCCTTCAGCAGACTTCAAATAGGAGAGATATTCTATAAAATTCTCTTAGGGAAATTTTTGGGGGGAGAGGAAGAAAAAAAACACATCATGTTTATTCATGTATTTATGTATGTATGTATTTACTTATATATTTATTAAGTGGTCAGCATCTAAAAAAAATCAGGAGAATCCATATAACAATTTGATTTTTTGGTTTCTCTTCAAAAAAAAATCTGAAATCTGCCTTTTGGGATCTTTATCTCCATATAGCACCAATTTTTGGGTCCAAATAGTAGTCTCTTGCTTTACATGGGGCATAAGCTTCTCAGTATGTCATAGTTCTCCTACTGTTTGCTGTTTTATATGCCCCCCTGCTTTCCTCATTTTTATCTGCCTTACCCTTATAGACATTTGTGCTTGCAAGCCTTGATATTTTTTACTTAGTTCATGAGATGTACTGTATTCTCTTACCTTTTTTCAAATCTATCTCTGGAGTAATTGGAACACATCTCCACATTTGATAATATTTTGTGGCAGCACGTCACAAAATAGTGAGTAAAGTCAGATAAGTCATTTCTATTTTCCTTTAATTTAGGAACAATTCTTTGCTCTCTTCCTCTGACATCTACTTCTAGAATTAAAGACCCCACTGTTTGCTAATGAGTTTATTCCAAATCTTAACAACAGTGTTCCTGATTTAACCACTGGCCCTTGTAACTATTTGTGCAGGAAATCTACTGGAAAAAAAAAAATGCCTCCTTGTGGTTTGCCCTAATATTGCAACACATGGAATACTATGGTTCTTTCTTTAACCAGTATTGCCCACAACATAACTATTTTTAAAAATGGTAATATTTGGAAAAAATGTTGATTACTTGGATAGGAGCAGAAGAGATTACTGAGTTTTGCAGATCCTCTGGAGATTATCAGATTATAGAAAGTTGTATATCTTTGATCACTTTCTATTGAGGAGGCTGTTTTACATTTCAATACAGTAGAAATTAATTTATGTAAAACTAATAGTAATGAAAATAATTATTGTATACAGCAATGAAAATAAATTTTTTTGCCTTGTAGATGCAAAATTCATTTCTTCTTGTAGAAAAGATTACCATAAGTATTAAATTTTATTGCTCTATAGCTTATCAACCAGTTTATTATTCTCCCTCTAAAATAAATACATCTTTAAAAAAATCTTTCACATGTCTTGATTTTATATTTTTGTGGAGTAAAAAGTATTTGTTTCTTTTTGAATACCTTAGCAGTTAAATACCTGACATTTTGATTATATTTCAATAGTTCCAAATGAAAAAGAAACTCAGGTTACTAAATATGTAAACTTAAATTACACAAAAACTAGAGGTAATAATCTTGAAGTAAAAAGGATATTTTGAATATAGTGACTATAGTTTTTACTTCAGTATGTAAAGTTATCTGTGGTAAAGGAATCTCCCCCAGAAGGTTTATCTGCCCTCACACTCTACCTTCCAACTTTGGCTGTGTTTTTTAATCCATAAAGAAGAAAAAGAAATTTTAGAGATGGTAAAATTAGTTAAGAAATGAAAAAAATTAGTGGAAAGTAATGAAGACTGATTTGAGGATGCTGTTTCAGTGGTGTTTCTGTATCTGGTCTCCTTACAAGCCTAGACTCTTGAAGCTTGTGTGTTCCAAAGTGAAGCAGAGTGATCCTCTTCCACCTGGGCGACCCAGAGACTTCTCTATTTATTAGCAAAGGATGTTAATTCATTACAACCCGAACACAATAAAGTACTCTTTAACTGGACTGGAGTTTTCTCCTCTGTAGTTATCTTTCTTTAAAATTTAAGAACAGCAATTTGGTAGCTGAGGTCAGAGCTTTAAAACATTTGACAGTGTTTTTCTTCAAGAGCCATTTGTCTAGGGGAAACACAAAGAAACAAAGATATTGCCATCTAGTGGTTTAGTTGAAGAAATTCAGTAAAAATTTTTCTCAAAGTTTCCATTAATTCTTTATGTGGTGCTAAATGAAAAAGCATTAGTTTTTAGAAAGCAATGATTAATACACTTTTTGAAATTAAGGTTTCGGACTTGGCCACTCTTTTTTTCTTTTCAGGTTATATTTCTCATTTATTAAGCTCAATAGGATATGAATTAGAACAGGCAAAGATGCTGTCATAATTGGAGCAAATATATATAAAAGACAATGTTTCACTGAAGAACTTGTTAAACAGCCTAAATCAAATCATAAAATCAAGTAATCAAATTAATAGTTCGTATCAAGCTTTTAAAAAGTACAGTTTAAAATAAATTGGTATATATTATACATGGTCTAAAGCTAGGTTCTTATACCAAAATCCTTTGCTTTTATTTAATATTCCATTATAGCAAAATTAGCTTTGGAAAGATATTCCATAAAATAAAATATTAGCATTGACTTTGATTATAAAATAAGAAATCTATTTCTATAAAACTCTCCAATCCAAAAAAACTTTGACATTTAAATGTATAAGAATTATAAGTCCATCAGAATTTTTACAGTACAGATAGAAAAATCCACAGATATTATTATCTATTTTCTGTATTGGTATATTTTTTAAGTCTGTGTAAAATGAGATTGCTCTACTGTATTACAGAACTATTTAATTTCTAATACCAGTATGAGAGACTATAGTTCACAAAAAATACTCTGACTTCATCTGGCTGTTATAGGGATTTTCCCAGGTTCCCCTTGTATTTTCAGATGATCATGTACCCAGGTATCATCAAAAAGAAACTAAAAAAATTCTGAGTATTTTAACTCCACATGTAAAGCATTTTTACACTCTGGGGACCATAATGGCTTATGCCGAATTTAGCAGAGGAGAGCTCCTTTCTCATCATTGATCAAGACAGGACCTGATGGAATACATCCCAACCAGGGACAAATAAGATAAAGAATGTCTTTTCATGACATCTTCTGGAGTAGATATAAAAGTCTAGAGGGGAGACAATAAACTAGACAGACAGAGGGACAGATAGACTCAGTTTATAATCCCTGTATAAAATGATAAATCATCTGTTCTGAAAATGTTCATGGCTCTGACTGCCATGCCACCCTGGGGCAGAGTGTGAGAGGTAAGGAGAAAGAAGGCATATTACTATGCATATTCACCCTATCCTGAAGCACCGCGTCCCCTTGTTGTTGTCAAGGGTTCAGGTTATTACAGATCCTGCTGTGGTTGTTCTGGAAAATAAGAATAGATTCAAAGTTTAGAGCAAGATTTGATTTTGTCATCTAGTAGGAAGGTTGTGCGCAGGAAGAGTGTCATGTGAGCACATGGGAACCAAACTGTATGATCACACTCTGAATTCCTTGGCTAACTTTGATAAGTATGCAATCTATCTTTATATCTACCAAAAGTGAAAGAAGAAAATTAGCCACTGGATTTCCTTTTGGTACATTAAGTTACTAGATAAGCCAATCAAGGCAAAATACAGTAATTCTAAACTTCAAGAGCTATTTGTAAAGTGTGCTAGTAACTAGCTTCAAAACGGACCACAGTATTTCTTTGGAGGAAATAAAACATAAGTGTCTATCAGTTTGTAGAAATGTCAACCTTTTCTCTATTTATAGAATATGTAGATCTATTTTTTACAGGGGATAATTTTTTATCTCCAAGATCTTACTATAAGGAGAGAACTTTGCCTTTTCTCTCTAAAATACTGAATTAGAATCTGTGTGATTGGGGTTCAGTCGTCTCTATTGTTAACAACTCTCCAGGTCTTTCTGACATATGTAGGTTTGAGAATCATTCTTCTAGACTTTGTTAACAAAACTAGTAAGACTAAACACTTTTGATGGAAATGGTTTAAAGGCAATCAAGGGTGAAAAAGCAGAACAGCAGGTCAGATTTAATAGTCACTTAACTAGAGGATTGGCAGATGACCAAGGGGATTTCCAATTTCTAATACCATTGGCACAAGGAATGATTTTTTAGTGAGTCTTATTACCATAGGTGGCAACCAGATAAAGTCTCTGTGAAAGGGCAGAAATAACTCAAAACTTAAACACTTGTAGTAATTAATTCAGAAGTTATTTATTTTGGTTTTTTTAAATTTTTTAAAGATTTATTTATTTATTCATTGAGAGAGAGAAAGAGAGAGAGAGAGGCAGAGACACAGGCAGAGGGAGAAGCGGGCTCCATGCAGGGAACCTGATGTGGGACTCGATCTGGGGTCTCCAGGATCATGCCCTGGGCTGCAGGCGGCACTAAACCGCTGTGCCACCGGGGCTGCCCTATTTTGTTTTTCTTTTTTTAAGATTTTATTTATTTATTCATGAGAGACACAGAGAGAGAGGCAGAGACACAGGCAGAGGGAGAAGCAGGCTCCCTATGGGGAGCCCGATGCGGGATCATGACCTGAGCTGAAGGCACACACTCTACCACTGAGCCACCCAGGGGCCCAGGAGTTATTTATTGAATACCAACTACATGCTAGGTACTATATTAGGCACTAGAATTAAAGAGAAAAAAGAAAGTTTTTCCCCTTAGGAAGCTCTTAATATAATAAAATGATTCGTAGACTTTAGTGGGAATATAAATTAGCTTGGGAACTTGTTAAGAATGCAGAGGGTCAGTATTTTGATTATGAAGAATACCAGTCTAATTTGTAACAGAAAATAAATCGACATTTATAATGCAAGTGGTAAGTTTCTTGTTTTTGTTTTGTGTGTGTGTGTGTGTGTGTGTGTGAGAGAGAGAGAGAGAGAGAGAGAGCTCTATGCAGGTTTCTATCTCATGACCTTGAGATAATGGCTTGAGCTGGAATCAAAAGTTAGATGCTTAACCAACTCAGACACCCAGGTACCCTGCAAGTCGTAAGCTGTTGGTTTTTTTAAAAAAAAGATTTTATTTATTTATTTGAGAGAGAGAATGCAAGCAGGGGGAGGAGCAGAGAGAGAGAGGGAGTGGGAGATAATCTCTATCATACTCCACGCTGAGTGCAAAGCCCGAGGTGGGGCTCAATCCCATAACCCTGAGAGCATGACCTGAGCCAAAACTAAGAGTCCGATGCTTAACCAACTGAGCCACCCAGGCACTCCTGTGAATGGTAAGTTTTGAGAGAGATGCAGATATGTTATTTGATCACTGATGCACACCAATACTGAAAGTTAAATATCCTTGAGTTTCTGAATGAAAACTGGTACTTTCTACGTGATGAAAGATAGGGAAGAGCATGGAAAATGGCACTGAACAGTGAGAAATGTGGTATACATGAGGCACCAAAGAAGGTTTCTTATATTTGGCTGGGATTTGGAAGTTGAGAGTGAGGCACAGGGGATATGGGAATGGGGAAGTAAACAGGGTTAGACCATGAAGAATCTTTTTTTTTTCTTTCATTTTAATTTTACCCAGAAATAAATGGTGAATCACTGAAGTATCTGAAGTAGTGAAGTAGAGGATGACTGCATCAGAGTTGGGTTTTAGAAAAAGCATTCTCAGAGTACCTAGTGGATGGGTTGAGTGGGAGTCAAAGTGGAGCAAGAAAGTATGACTGGCAGGAAAGCCAGTTAAGAGACTGTAGTGATAATTCAAGCAAGAAATGTGATATGCCTGCTTTCAGGTAGTGTTGCTGGGATGAAGAGAGAAGGGAAAGATTGTTAAAGTAATTAAATTGATGAGATAGGGATAAAAGGTGGAGGATGGGAGGAAGAGGATAATGTGAAGTCTGACTCTGGGTTTCTGGTTTGATTCTACTCCTCTCATCTTCTTGGAAATAGTGTTTCCTCTTTTTAATTGGGAAGACTGCTCTTGCTACTATGACAAACACACTCTAACACTATAGAAGATGCTGCTCATGCTTTGCTCATGCTCCCTTAGCACCCTCCAGAAATCACCTAGAGCCTTGGTGGATGGTTCCTGTGAAAACCCAATGCTTCTTTCTTACTTCAAGCTGTGAACTTTTCTGTGTGAGGGCTTTCCTTGGGCCCTGCAGTGTGCCTGACTTGTGCTCAAGGTAAGCCAGAAGTGTCCATGAAATAATAACCCAGGAGCAACCCTCAACCAATGAGGAATGGAGGTTGGGGTTACCTTCTCTTCCTAGTTCCTAGGTGGTGGAGGATCCCGTAGGATTCCTTTTCTTGTCTCACTTTGTCACACCCTCTGCATGTTTCCTGGGTCATCTCCCAAATAAACTATTTGAATCCAAATCCTTGTCTCAGAGTCTACTTTGGGGGAAACCTGAATTGAGGTACTCAGTTCTGACAACACAATGACACCATTTGATATATGTGCAAACTGAGGTTTGGAGGGGTTAAATAAATTATCCACATCACTTAGCTGCTAAATGCTATAGCCTGGATTCAAATCCAAAGCCTGTGGTTTCAATACTATGCTATATCATCAGTTTCAAATTCTAAAGTGTAAACCAGGCACCACCAACTGTGGAGTGAAAGCCAGAGGTAGTATGTCAAGCTCTTTTAGACGACTTTGAGACCTTTGTTTTCAGATTCCAATCTTTATTATTATAAAGGCTGAGCCTGAGACTTGCCTGCTAGAATGTTTCCTCTCCCTCTCGGAGCGTGGTAGTTGTGAATAATTTAGAAGTTGGGCAGGTCACTTTTGAATGAAATCAAATGTAATGACATAATGGCAGAAAGTGGTATGATAGATCAACTACTCTTTTTTTTTTTTAAGATTTTATTTAAAATAAATGTTTTATTTAAATAAATAAATCTTTAAAAAAATTTGGGGTGCCTGGGTGGCACAGTTGGTTAAGCATTCAACTCTTGATTTTGGCTCAGGTCATGCTGTTAGGGTTGTGGGATTAAGCCCCAAGTGATGCTCCATGCTCAGCAGGTAGTCTGCTTGAAATTCTCTCCCCCTGCCCCTCCCCTTGCCTCTCTCAAATAGATAAATAAATCTTTAAAAATTGGGGTGCCTGGGTGGCTCAGTCTGTTAAATGTCTAACTCTCAATTTCAGTTAGGTCACGGTCTCAGGGTGGTGAGGATGGAGCTCCGCATGCGGTTCTGCATTCAGTGAGGAGTTTCCTTGAGATTCTCTTCCCTCTCTGTCTGCCCCTCCCCACACTTGCACTCTCTTTCTCTCTAAAATAAATACATGAGTCTTTCTTTTTTTAAAGATTTTAAGTAATCTCTAAACCCAATGTGGGGTTCAAACTTACCACGAATCACCAACTCCAAAGACTGAGCCAGCCAGATGCCCCTAGATCAACTATTTTTAACCCTTTGCTCTATGTGTCAGGTTTCCTGGGCACTTTTATAAATTTAATTCCTGATTGAGAATTTGAAGTGTGAGTGAGTAATGAAAGGAAAAGGGCAACTGCTACTTGAGGTCATTAAAAATAACATATCCAGAACTCAGCTGTATATAGCTTATAATTTCCTCTCCTTCCCAATAATGTAAATAACCCACATTGAAGGGAAACATAGAAGAAAGAACATTAGAAATCCGAAGATCTAATCTCAATTCCTTTACGAATTAGCTATGTGCCATCAAGCAAATCACCCAACTTCTCAAAACCTTGGTTGCTGTCTATGAGAAGAAGGGTTTCAAGTAATTTGATCTGCAAGTTCCTTTCTAGTTTTAGCATTTCTGTGATTCTATCAAATCCTGAGTTAGAGTTTCTTAGATAAGGAGAGTAAGCTTCACATATACTAGTCCACTTTCCCACTCCTTATACATATTTTGTACTTTCCTAAGCTCATGTTTTTTTCTTTTTTTCCTCCCATCTGGAATTATTTCTCTTCTAAAATTTTGACCCAACTTTTAAAAAATTCTTTGTCTTAATGACTGCAGAAATAATTGTGCCCTCCTCTGAATCCCTGAGCATTTATTCTCACACCACTCATTCATATGGCACTTAGCACTTATAGAACAAGAAAACTCTGCATGAGACATTACAATAGGCATAGAATATAGAATTAATTGCCACAGAGGTGGTTTGGACTATAGTTCTCAACATGTGGTGGACAAATCACATTGAGTTCTATGACTCTATGCCTTTTTCTCTCACTGATCAGACCCACGCTAGAGTGTCATAACACTCCAGGTTGAATATCATTAGTATATAAATGAACTCAAATACTCATAGGCCATAATTCACAAAATGAAGCAGTACATTTGCAATAAAATAATGAGTGAAGAGGACTATGGCAAAAAGGAGAGAGAGCTCAAATCCCACAGAAAGGGGACAGCAATGCCTTGGTTGTAAAGGGGTACAGCATCTGTGATACTAAATGTTGGTTTCCTTAAGGAAGCCAGAAATCAAAAGATTTTGTTCTTTGTTCATGGTTTTGGAATGTTAGCAACAAAATTAAACATTTAAGTATACCTCCTGTAGGTCTTCTTTACCTGGTAGGAGGTCCCTGGTCATCTCTTTCTCAGCCCACTACAGTCTGGCTTTTTCAGTGAGATTATTCTCCCAAAAGGTTCCTGTTACCTGGAAATACCAATAGGCTTCTACAGAAAAAGACTCAGCAAAAGCTGTTCCCTTGAGCCAAAGGACCAGGAAAAGGGAAGCCTCATTAAGACAGCAAACTTTTAGAAAATAACCAATTTACTGTAAAAGAAACTATGGCCCCACCCTCACTAATGCCAGCAAAGACCAGGTGGGGAACCTAGATGTCATGAAATTATAGCTTTATCTTCCTAAAGGGTGCCCTCCCTATAACAAAATTTGTTAAGATTTCCAACCATATAGTTTCCCCTACTTCCTTGGACCCCTCAAAATCATCCAACCAAAGCCAAGTTCTTCTTTACACTCTAAGAGAGTTCCCTCATGATGTTTGAAGGAGGAAAAAAAACCCCAAAATAAAAATGCAACTTGTTTAACTACAGGTATTTCTAGTAGTTTTTGGCTGAAAAGGATTGACATTATGAAGTGGCTGTAATCTCTCATTATTATTATTTTAAACTCATATTGATAGTATGTTATCTATACTGGTCTGAACTTTGTTTTATCTCACTTAATGATATATTATTTTTTAATAATAAATTTATTTTTTATTGGTGTTCATTTGCCAACATACAAAATAACACCCAGTGCTCATCCTGTCAAGTGCCCACCTCAGTGCCCGCCACCCAGTCACCCCCACCCCCCACCCTCTTCCCCTTCCACCACCCCTAGTTCGTTTCCCAGAGTTAGGAGTCTTCCATGTTCTGTCTCCCTTTCTGATATTTCCCACTTATTTTTTCTCCTTTCCCCTTTATTCCCTTTCACTATTATTTATATTCCCCAAATGAATGAGACCATATAATGTTTGTCCTTCTCTGATTGACTTATTTCACTCAGCATCATACCCTCCAGTTCCATCCACGTCGAAGCAAATGGTGGGTATTTCTCGTTTCTAATGGCTGAGTAATATTCCATTGTATACATAAACCACATCTTCTTTATCCATTCATCTTTCGATGGACACCGAGGCTCCTTCCACAGTTTGGCTATTGTGGACAATGCTGCTAGAAACATCGGGGTGCAGGTGTCCCGGCGTTTCATTGCTTCTGTATCTTTGGGGTAAATCCCCAGCAGTGCAATTGCTGGATTGTAAGGCAGATCTATTTTTAACTCTTTGAGGAACCTCCACACAGTTTTCCAGAGTGGCTGCACCAGTTCACATTCCTACCAACAGTGCAAGAGGGTTCCCTTTTCTCCACATCCTCTCCAACATTTGTGGTTTCCTGCCTTGTTAATTTTCCCCACTCTCACTGGTGTGAGGTGGTATCTCATTGTGGTTTTGATTTGTATTTCCCTGATGGCAAGTGATGCGGAGCATTTTCTCATGTGCTTGTTGGCCATGTCTATGTCTTCCTCTGTGAGATTTCTCTTCATGTCTTTTGCCCATTTCATGATTGGATTGTTGGTTTCTTTGCTGTTGAGTTTAATAAGTTCTTTATAGATCTTGGAAACTAGACCTTTATCTGATACGTCATTTGCAAATATCTTCTCCCATTCTGTAGGTTGTCTTTTAGTTTTGCTGACTGTATCCTTTGCTGTGCAAAAGCTTCTTATCTTGATGAAGTCCCAATAGTTCATTTTTGCTTTTGTTTCTTTTGCCTTCGTGGATTTATCTTGCAAGAAGTTACTGTGGCCGAGTTCAAAAAGGGTGTTGTCTGTATTCTTCTCTAGGATTTTGATGGAATCTTGTCTCACATTTAGATCTTTCATCCATTTTGAGTTTATCTTTGTGTATGATGCAAGGGAGTGGTCTAGTTTCATTCTTCTGCATGTGGATGTCCAATTTTCCCAGCACCATTTATTGAAGAGACTGTCTTTCTTCCAATGGATAGTCTTTCCTCCTTTATCGAATATTAGTTGACCATAAAGTTGAGGGTCCACTTCTGGGTTCTCTATTCTGTTCCATTGATCTATGTGTCTGTTTTTGTGCCAGTACCACACTGTCTTGATGACCACAGCTTTGTAGTACAACCTGAAATCTGGCATTGTGATGCCCCCAGATATGGTTTTCTTTTTTAAAATTCCCCTGGCTATTCGGGTCTTTTCTGATTCCACACAAATCTTAAAATAATTTGTTCTAACTCTCTGAAGAAAGTCCATAGTATTTTGATAGGGATTGCATTAAACGTGTAGGTTGCCCTGGGTAACATTGACATTTTCACAATATTAATTCTTCCAATCCATGAGCATGGAATATTTTTCCATCTCTTTGTGTCTTCCTCAATTTCTTTCAGAAGTGTTCGATAGTTTTTAGGGTATAGATCCTTTACCTCTTTGGTTAGGTTTATTCCTAGGTATCTTATGCTTTTGGGTGCAATTGTCAATGGGATTGGTTCCTTAATTTCTCTTTCTTCAGTCTCATTGTTAGTGTATAGAAATGCCACTGACTTCTGGGCATTGATTTTGTATCTGCCATGCTGCCAAATTGCTGTATGAGTTCTAGCAATCTTGGGGTGGAGTCTTTTGGGTTTTCTATGTAGAGTATCATGTCATTGGCAAAGAGGGAGAGTTTGACTTCTTCTCTGCCAATTTGAATGCCTTTTATGTCTTTTTGTTGTCTGATTGCTGAGGCTAGGACTTCCAGTACTATGTTGAATAGCAGTGGTGAGAGTGGACATCCCTGTATTCTTCCTGATCTTAGGGAAAAGGCTCCCAGTGCTTCCCCATTGAGAATGATATTTGCTGTGGGCTTTTCGTAGATGGCTTTTAAGATGTTGAGGAATGTTCCCTCTATCCCTACACTCTGAAGAGTTTTGATCAGGAATGGATGCTGTATTTTGTCAAATGCTTTCTCTGCATCTATTGAAAGGATCATATGGTTCTTGTTTATTCTCTTGCTGATATGATGAATCACATTGATTGTTTTACGAGTGTTGAACCAGCCTTGCATCCCGGGGATAAATCCTACTTGGTCATGGTGAATAATCTTCTTAATGTACTGTTGGATCCTATTGGTTAGTATCTTGTTGAGAATTTTTGCATCCATGTTCATCAGGGATATTGGTCTATAATTCTTCTTTTTGGTGGGGTCTTTGTCTGGTTTTGGAATTAAGGTGATGCTGGCCTCATAGAACGAGTTTGGAAGTACTCCATCTCTTTCTATCTTTTCAAACAGCTTTAGTAGAATAGGTATGGTTTCCTCTTTAAACGTTTGATAGAATTCCCCAGGGAAGCCATCTGGCCCTGGACTTTTGTGTCTTGGGAGGTTTTTGATGACTGCTTCAATTTCCTCCCTGGTTATTCTTAATGATACATTCAAAAAATATTACATATTAGTATCTACAGATGTCTTTTTAGAAAGATTTTATCTATCCATTCATGAGAGACACACAGAGAGAGGCAGAGACATAGGCAGAGAGAGAAACAGACTCCCTGCGGGGGGCCCCAATGCGAGACTCAATCTCCAGACCCCAGGATCACGACCTGAGCCAAAGGCAGAGGCTCAACAACTGAGCCACCCAGGTGACCTCTACAGATCTATCTTAATCTTTTTAACAAGTTTATAATAATTCCATGCTATGGATGTAAGTTAATGTATTAACCTGTTTTCTGTTCATGGACAATATTTTTCCAATCTTTCTCTTTTTTTGAAAGAGAACTTTTTATTACTTTTCTGTACAGAAAATCCAATAGCATACACTTAGCCCATTTGGCAGCCTGTTTTTCAGCCTTTGCCTTTTCCAATGTGGCAATGCAAACCACTGACTTTGGACCCAGGATATTGCCTTCCCAGTGATAGTGCATCTCATCATAACTGTCTTTGTAATTGGTCCTCATAGCTTCCACCAGTTTAGCCAGAGCTCTTTTGTCTTCCGAGTTAACAGTGACAGTGACAGTAGTACAGGTCTTGTTGTGGACCTGATGCCCCAGCCTGGCTTTCACCTTGACAATGCAATAGGGAACCCCCATCTTATAACATAGGGCAGGCAGGAAGTTATAACCAACTCAACAGGATCCACATCATGTGCAATTACTACCAAGGGAGCCTTCTTGTTTTCTACCAAGGTAGTGATATGCAACCAGTTTGCATCAACACTCTGTGGGGGCTGCTCAGTTCACAAAAGCAGCTCTACTATGGGCCAGCTGTGATTTGGGTTAAAAAGCTCAAATTTTATTCTTCACGGTGACTCCATGAGAACCAATCTTTTTCTTTTATAAGCTGTAATGAATAGCTTTGCACATACTTTATATACAAGTATATCTACAGAACAATTTCTGAGAAGTATAAGTGCTAGTTCAAAGTATATTTTAATTTCGATACATATGATCTCCAAGGCTCTCCAAAAAGGTTGCCCCAAATTAACTAACTAGAAACAATGATTAAGGAAGACTCTTCCTGCTATTCTCCATAGTAAGTTTGTAATTCCAAACTTAGATCTTTGTGAATCCAGCAAGTGAAGACAGGTATCTCATTACAGTTTACTTGAGCATTTTCCTTATTTTTTAAAGACGCTGAACAAGTCATATGTTTACAAGATATTTGTAGATCTTTTTATGTGATCCGTCTTATATACAGCTGATGCCTGAACAACACAGGAGTTAGGGGCACTGCCATCCCTCCCACTGCTGCGCAGTTGAAAATCAACATATAACTTTCAAGTCCTCCAAAACTTAACTACTAATAATTAAGTAGACCTTCTCTTGACCAGAAGCCTTACCAACATAAACAATCTCTTAACACATATTTTATATGTTATATGTATTATACACTGTATTCTTACAATAAAATATGCTAGAGAAAAGAAAATGGTATTAAAAAACCATAACGAGGGGCACCTAGGTGGCTCAGTGGTTGAGCATCTGATTTGGCTCAGGTCATAATCCCGGGGTTCTGGGATCAAGTCCCACATCAGTCTCCTTGCAGGGAGCTCTGCCTCTGCCTCTCTATGTCTCCATGGATAAATAAATAAAATATTTTTAAAAAAACCATAAGGAAGAGAAAACACATTTATGGTATATATTGTATTTATTTTTAAAAACCTCCCATATAAGTGGACCCCCACCGTTCAAACCTGTGTTATTCAAGGGTCAGCCATATTTTGGGTTCTGTTATAATATAGAAACATATTATACATTCTATATTATATAACATATAATACATTAATATTATAATATGTAACATGTAATCTTTAGCTTTCTTATTGTACATAGCATTTTATAGTCTATCAAATTTTCACTTGCAGTTTATTATATAATTTAGAAATAAGTACATATTTCCTCACCCTCTCCTATGAAAGACACTGTTATGATTCTTAGTTTCTTTTATCTCCATTTACAAAATTTACCTGTACTTTAATGTTGAGATATTGACTGGTTTAAGCCCTAAACAGAACTTTTTCAACGTTTCCTTTCTCTTCTAGTCAGCAGTTCCCACATTTTGCTCTTTAGTCAAAATACTTTTTTTTCCTTTTGTTTAATAGCCTAATTTATTCTCCCTCCCTCTCGGTCTCCCTCCTCCCTCTCTCTCTCTTTCTCTTTCTCTTCATATCTAAGCTGTCGCCACAGTAATCACTTTATATAATTAGATGCACCAATTTTAGGAGGAAGAATTTTTCAGGAATATTATGATTTATTAAACTAAAAGAACCATTATTTCCCTCTTGCTCTTGATGTTTTCTGCCTATAGCATGTAGGTGGTAGCTAAAAATAACCCTATTAATTTTCACCTCTACATTGTATTCAGGAGCATGCTTAGTGCCTCATTACTAATGAGAATTCATCAAAAAAATACAAAACCCTTTGTTTTTGGCTGTTGTGATAAGAACACCATTTGGATTCAAAGACATCCTATGAATCTATAAACACAAATATCTAAATACAACTTGTTTGGTTTTAAGAAATGTAAAGCCAGACAAAAGAGGTTATGAGATTTTATCTTTAACCAAAGCTCACAAAAGCTGGTTACCAGACCACGGCTGGTTACTAAATATTTTGATTTGAAGAAGAGATCTGAGATTAACAAATCATTTTCAGTTTTATGCAATGCTTCATAGGAAAGCTTTCAATCCAACAAAATAATTAAAAAGGCTAGATGGCTTACTTTTTAAGTGGAAAGCAGTCTCTTAATAAGGACTTACAGATTCTACTTCATTTTCATTATATTTTTTAGCATATTTTTGTCTTGAATATTTTGCTCTTTCTAGTCAACAATATTACAGTCTACCTGTATTCACTGCTGGAAGCAGGAAATATGCATAATCCTAGACTTGAATGTGACTCACTATAAGGTTTTCAGTTCTGGGCACAAGAGTCCTCTGCTCAGAGCCTCATGCTTTGGAACCCACTCTGGCCCTACTATGCTGCATTTACATGAGATGAACAGTCCCAGGCACCTCAAGAGATATATTCACCTGAAGGGCAGCAAAATATGCTACCTCAAAACATGCCTGTTTGACATAAGTATTTTGAGCTGAATGCAAGAACAATGCCATTGGAGTACACAACCCAAGCTTAATGGTGGCCAAATGGCTGCTCTTTGCCAAAGGTGAGAATGGAGCTCGGATTTTCAGGCTGGAGTATCCACCTACACCAAAGGCCCCTTTTACTGGGGGAAGAAGAAAGAAAAGGCCAGCTTAGTCTGGCTCTTCTCACATTACCAGGATTCAGTGTGGAACACCAAGAATCAGATTCTAATTTCAAACCTAGACCTCAGGTCATTATAGAGCTATATTTGTCAAAGTAGGAGGATAGAACATATTTTATTTAACATCTTATTAGCTTGATTTATAACTTTAAAATATTTTTACATAAGGTATGAGGCTTCATTTGCCCTAGCCTCCACAGATGTTAAGGAAGTAACTAGGTTCCTTATCTACACTGGGTCTTTTATTCTGACTCCAGATTATTCTATTTTTCAAGCTATTTGTGGAGGGTAATTTTCAGCAACAATAGTCCTTTTTAAAGGAGAACTAGTATTCATTGATTATCTTATGTGAATACTTTATACACTTTAGCTTATTTAATCTTCCTATAAATGTAAAGTGAGTGGAATCCCTATCATAGGGATGAGGAAACTCAAGAAGTAAAGATGTTGCCCAGATTTCAAAGCTAATGAAAAAGTAATTGGCTTCATCAAGCCCTCTACTCTATTTCCTGTTATCCTTTCCCCCCAGCTCCTGACTTTTAGTGGATGCCCTTACTTTATATTTTCCTAAGGAGACTGAGACAAAGTCTGTGAAACTCCCTAAGTCATCTTCTATTTTACAGGCCTTTAATTTCTTCATCCTACTTCTCCTTCTTTGCTTAATCTTCCTTCTCTTTATTTAGATAATTCCTCATTTTTCACTCCAAGATATCTAGTCTTATCAACTTTCCCTTCTCCTCTTTCACTCCCAGCTTCAACCTATACCTCTCCACTGGCTTCTTCTCCCTGAATAAAGCATTCCCTATTCTAAAAGAATTTTAAACAACTTTCTTTTACTTGTTATCTTTATTAATTCCTTAATATTATGCTTCTCTTCACAAATTTCTTTAAAGTGAAGTTAATTCTCACTGCTTCATCATCCCTTAGCCTTTTATAGTCTTAGACTATTTTTCCTTAACTTTGCAAAAATTGCAATGAAAAGCCTTGTGAGAAACTAATATTTTTGATAGATAACCAACCTAGTAAAATGCATAAAGTGAATTAATTTTAAGTACAAAGATGATTTTTTAATGCACTCTTGAAATCACCATGCAGATCAAGATATAGAGCATTTCTAACACTATCTAAAGTTCTTTTATGTTCTTTTGCAGTATGTAACACCACTACCACCCCATCCCTGCCTGCCCAGAGGTAACCACTATTCTGAAAACTATAAACATTTAGTTCTGCTAGTTGTTGAACTTTATATAAATGGATTGGGTATAACATACTCATTAGCATGTATTCTTTTGTATCTGAGTTATTTCCCTAAAAACAACATCCATGAATATCAATCTTATTGTCAATGTTACTATTAGTTTGGGGTGTGTGTGTGTGTGTGTGTGTGTTTTATCACTGGTAGTATTTCTTTATATGAGTATACTTCTATTTGTTTGTCCTTTTACATGTTAATGGAAATTTGGGCTATTTCCAGTATGGAGTTATTATGGATAAAGCTGCAACAAACATTCTTGTGAAAGTTTTTCTGGAGGAACATACCACTACCCTTGGATATATACCTAGGAGTGAAATTACTGTGTCACAAGATAAGTGAATGTTTTAACATTAGTAGAGATAGACAATCTTACAAAGTAGATGTATCGTTTTATATTCCTATCAGCAATTTTTGAGAGTTGGTCCATATCCTTTTCTACCATTTGATATTATTAGTCTTTTAAAATTTTTTTAAATTTATTTTAATATTAGCCATTTTGGTGTATTTGCAATAATATTCATTGTGGTTTTAAATTGTATTTTCCTGATAACTAATGATGTTGAACATCTTTTCATATGCTTATTGGTCATTTAGATATCCACTTTGGCAAACTGCTTATTCGAATCTTTTATCCAACATTCTTACTGGGCTTTCAGTCTTTTTATAATTGAGTTGTAATGTTTTGTCAGATATACGTACTGTAAATGTTTTCTTCCACTCCATGGCTTGTCTTTTTACTTTCAAATGGTGTCTTTGATGAGCAGAAATTTTTAATTCTGAGGATGTCAGTTTGTCGTTTTTTATTTTAATGATAAATGCTTTTTAAGTCCTGTTTAAGAAATCTTATCTGCCTCAAAGTCACGGAGATATTATCCTACATTTTTCTTTCACATAGAAGTCTATCATCCATCTCAAGTTAATTTTTGTGTTGGTGGGAGGTAGGAATCATGTTTATTCCTTTTTTGTGTGATATCTCTATTTATTCTAAGGTCTTTTTCCATTGGGGTTTTTATAATGAATCAACAGACTAGAGTAGATCTACTCTATTGATGTATTTTTCCACTTTCTCCAATGTCATACTCTCTTAATTATTGTGATTTACTGAGTTTGAAAATCAGAAGCCTTTTCTCTAATCTTACTCCTTCTCATTTCTATGCACTACTTGAATTTGTCTACTATTCACATTTTTCATAGGGAAACATAGGCATAGGAATCAGATTTGCCTTTAAAATATAGCTCCACATGGTGATGTGGGATCATATAAAAGTTTAAGAAAAACTATTTGAAACTTGGAAATTATGCCAAAGGATGGCTGTATATTATTCTGGAATATTGCTTAATAGTTCCACCCAATGATAATTTAATTCTCTAGGAGGTTTACCTTTTTTAGTTGCTACTGATTACAGCAAAGACTGTGTAAAATGTTAACTTATAGATTCTTGCCCTCTAGAGATACAAAACATTTTTGTCTAGTAGAGAATGCAACTCCAAAGGCTATAGTTTATTTTGACTTGTAGGACATTAACTTGTATGACATTGTAATTTAGCCAACTTATTTCAGTTTGTCTTTTGTGACTGCCTAGGTATACTGGGTTTTTCTATTTTTTTCTGTGAACCAGCTTTATCATCTTGCTGGTTTCCTGAGTAAAAAGTTAAATAGATCTGAGGGATGCCTGGGTGGCTCAGCCAGTTAAGTGCCCAACTCTTGATTTCGGCTCAGGTTATGATCTCAAGGTTCTGGATCAAGGTCTATGTCAAGCTCCCTGCTTGCTGATAGTCTGCTTCTCCCTCTCCTTCTGCTGCTCCTCTTGTTTGTGCTTGCTCTCTCGGTCAAATAAATAAATAAAATCTTTTTAAAAATATTATTTATTTGTATAATAATCATATATTTAAAATTTGAAAGTTATGCTTTGACAATAGTGATGAGTTTAATGTTATTCCAAGGAGTTATACAAACTGAGTGACCGTAATGCCATTACCCAGGATGGAGAATACATAAATATTTTAGAAGAAGATAATTATCTTTGTTTTGGTATATTCCTTTTCATTATGATGGAAATGCATGACACAAGTGGAAATCTAGGTTTAAAGATTGAGAGTTGAGGGTTAGTGGAAAAAAACGAAGAATTTTTGGAGTCTTCACTATGTGATGATTGTTGAAATTTAGGAGGCGAGAATGCTTAAAAATAGCATTAAAGTATTAAGAACGTCATTCTGAATACAAACAAACAATTAGGGAGTGGATAAAGAAAAGCCATCAAAGGAAACTATGAAGGAGTAGTAAAAAGCAGCCATGAGAGCAATTTTAAGGAGTGGTCAATATGCAGATACAACCCAGGGGACAACATGATGAGAACTGAAGAGAAGCAACTGAACTGAGCAATTAAGAAGTCTTTGGTGACCTAGTAAAAGCACTTCCAGTAGAGAGGTGAATATAAGTCAGATTTGCTGTGGGTTGAAAGAAAATGAGATATGAGGAAATGGATGCTGTGAATATAGATTCATGTTTCAGGAAGTTTGCCTCTAAAACCTAAATCAGAACACAATGATTCACTGCTTAAAACCTGCTGATGGATTTCTATTACACTTGAAATAAAATGTATCCCTCATCATAAACTACTAGACTCTCTATGTAATTAGGACTCTACTTATCAATCCGACTTCTTGGAATGTTCTGCCCTTCTCGTCATACCTCATACTTACTGAATTCTTTCCTTTCCATGATTATGCCAACACCGTTCCTAACACAGGGCCTTTGCTTTTGCCATTTCCTCTTTTTGGTATACTGTCCTTTCTGGCTTTTGGAAGGATTGTGAAACAGTAAGGAAGGTGTATGGGTCAGATCTTCCTTTGTGAGGAGCATCATTAGCGCCTTTCAGCTGCCATGTTTTCTGATCTACTCACACTCAGGCCACGTTTATGCTGAGCTGAGTCTAGCTGACGACGGAGTACAGAACAAATACTAGAGCTCATCTATTCCTGCCTAACACAGGACTCTTCAACACAGCCATTTTTCCTCTGGGTCTCCTCATTGACTTAAAATATTCTCACAGCCTCACTGTACCCTGAAGCTCTTCCCACCCAGTCATCCTTCCTTCCTGCTTTCCTTTTCCAGGTTTCAGGACAGTACTGATGTTTGAAGACTCGCCTGTCTTCTGCGTACCGCACCTTTATCCTTCACAGATGTTTCCTAGTCTCTTTTATGACTGATCCTATCTTGTTATCTCCAATTCAGAGGACCTACACTGTCACAGTTCAAAAGTCACTTTATCACAGACCTTCTCAATGCTATAGTGCTCCACCCATGGTCAGCTCCTTTCTCACTGTTCCTTCTTACTTTCTTCATAGAATTTATCATTGTACCTTTTAAGTTATTAAGACGATGTTTATATGCTGATTAAAGTAATTTAGAAAAAATAGAGAAAAAAAATTTAAAAAAAAAGTAATTTAGAGACATTTTGAACATTTCACCTCAACCACTTTAGTTTCCTTTTTAGAGACATTTTGAACATTTCACCTCAACCACTTTAGTTTCCACCTCTAAAAAGGATAACATTTTCATAAATGGACAAAGTATTATTGAAATGCCTGATGAAATAGAAATTTCTTTGTAACATCTAATTCCTATCCATATTCAAATTGTCAATGTCTCCAAAATGCCTTTTATAGCTACTTTGTCCAAACCATGCCTCAGTCCAGGACAAAGCATTCTATCTGGGTGATGTCTTTTAAGTCCCTATTAATCCACATCAATCCCTTTTTTCAGGCACTGATTTGTAAGAGAATGGCCAGTTGTCCTATAGACTGCATCACTTTTTGGATTTGTCTGATTGTTTCCCCACAGTGTCTTTTTCTTTTTTTTCTTTTTGAAAGTGATTTTTCTATCCCCTAAATTTCCTCTACATGAGAAATTAGATTTTAAGATTTAATTAAATTCAGGTTAAACATTATTGGATAAAAGATCTAAGATTGAGTACTTCCTATTGAATTACATGGGCAGACAAAAATATCTGGTAATACTCCAATTGGTGATGCAAACTTAGACCATTAGATTAGATTGGTGACACCCTGTGGCAAAATTAACATTTTCTCTCTTGGGACCAGAAAATGCATGCTGTGTGTTACTTTGGAAATATATGAAGATACAGTTCTCCATCACAAATCAATGATTCTAAGATTTTTAATACCGTTTACCTTAACTCCATGCTTTTGTTTGCCTATTTACTTTGCTTAATGTAGTGTTTTGCCATAGAGAAATTTTCATTGTCATAGAGTACAGTTTGTCAATTTTTTCTTATTGTATTAGTCTTCTAGGTCTGCTATAATAAAATATCACATACTTGGTGGGTAAACAACCAAGTCCTTGGTGGGGAATTTGTTTTCTAACAGTTTTGGAGGCTGGAATTCAAGAACAAGGTGCCACCTGGGTTTGTTTTTCTGGAAGCCTCTTCTTGGCATCCAGATAGCTGCCTTTTCCCTCTGTCTTCACATAGACTTTATTCTGTGGGTGTACATCCTTTGGTGTTTCTACTTCTTATAAGGACATCACTCCTGTCAGATTAGAGCCCCTCTCTTTTTAAAAGATTTTTATATGTATTTATTCATGAAAGACACCGAGAGAGAGGCAGAGACATAGGCAGAGGGAGAAGCAGGATCCCCACAGGGAGCTCGATGCGGGACTGGATCCCAGGACCCCAGGATCACAACCTGAGCTGAAGGCAGATGCTCAACCAATGACCCACCCAGGTGCCCCTAAAGCCCCTCTCATGATTTCATTTAACCTTAATTACTTTTTTTTAATATATTTTATTCATTTATTTGAGAGAGAGAGAGAAAGCATGAGTTGAGGCAGAGGGAGAGGGAGAAGCAGACTCCCCAAATGACAGGGAGCCTGACTCGGGGCTTTATCCCAGGATCCTTACATCATAACCTGAGCTGAAGTGAGATGCTCAACTGACAACCCAGGCACCCCAACATTGCACATTTTAATACCAGAGAGAAAATCATACTTATAGAAATGGAACTTACTCCTATAATCAATATGAAAATCATGAAATGACTGAAAAGGAAGCTAGAACATATGCCCTAAACATAAAGCAACAGGAAAGAAAAAATTTGATAAAATATTCTTGAAGCAGCAACTGGTGAAAAAAGAGAATAAACTCCTTTCCATTTAGAACAGGTCAAGGTCTGACTGCACAATAAACAGGTTTGTTATATGATGAAAAATAACCCCTTGTCCTCTATTTTGCAAATATTTTTCCTATTTCATTATTTGGCTTATTATTTTTTTTAAAGATTTATTTATTTATTTGAAGGAGGGGGTAGGTAAGGGGAGAGGAAGAGTCTCAGACTCCCCACTGAGCCCAGAGCCTGATGCAAGGCTCAATCTCACAACCCTAAGATCATGACCTGAGCTGAAATCGAGTCAGATGCTTAACTGGTTGAATCACCTGCCTTTACTTTTTTTTTAAATCTTGACATTTTTTTTGTTCTTTATTGGTTTTACTATCACATTTGTTTTCATTGTGAGGGTTTTTCTTTTTAATTATGGTAAGTATATGTATATACTACACTCTTAAAATTATATTATCCTCTATGTAATCTTACATATTTATGTTATAGTTATTTATATAAAAATAAGAGTGATAGACAATATTGGAGTACCTCTGGATTATGTGATCTGGAGGACAACTCTCAAAGTATATACAATGATTGAACTTTCTGAAATCCTTATCACATTCTCACATTTGGTTTTTGTCTTGCAAAGGAATGGAATGCTAAGTTCAAAATAATTTTCCCTTATAATTTTGAAGTTATTATTTTCCGGCATCTAATGTTTCTGATGAGAAATCTGATGCTAGTTCAATTATTACTGTTTTATAGGAGAGCAGATTGTCCCTGAAAGTTAACCTTTTTAGTTTTGATATTCTGAAATGTCTGATATGTAATTTCTTTTACCACTTTAGTTTGCTCAGTACTAGGTGGGATAGGACTATCAATCTGAGAACTTGTACTGATCTTCAGTTTCCTGAAAATTTTCTTCAATTATTTGATATTTTTCTACCTCTTCTCCATTTGTTGCTGTTTCTGGAATTCCTATTAGTCATATGATGGATCTATAGGATGAATCCTCCATGTTTTTTTCAATTTTTCCATGTTTTTGTTTGAAATCTCCAAGTTCTGGAGTTTTTCCTCAATTAAATTATCTCATCATTCTATTAAATTTTTGATTTTGTCAATCATATGCTTATTTTCAACAGTCTTTCATTATTCTCAGAATTTTCCTCTCTCAAGAGTATGCTGTTCTCTAAAATAGTATTTTTTGACTACCTCTTAGGAAACTTAATATTATTATGAATTTGTTTTGCTTCCTAAGCTGACTCTGAGTCTTCCTAGATAATGGTTTTCCTTAGTTTATCTTTCATGCTGTTGATTTTCTTTTTATCTCTGACAGTTTTTGATTCTTCATTTTTAAGAATGGGAGTCTAGATAGATGTGAAGAGAGACTATACCGGGGCAGGGAATCTGAAACAATTCGAGTGCAATGGTTTCCTAAACAGCTTTTAAATTTTACATTTGGCTCTCTTCTCATTTCCATCCCCTTCTGTGCCAGACAACTCTAAGCCTAGGGCCTCTCTGGGACTCTGTCAGGCAGATCAACTCTGACGCTTTGGTCATCTGAAATTCTAAGGAGTTGAGACTTTGATGATCTGTCTCATTTGTCAACAGGCTTCCATGTCTCTTTGGATCTTTCAGATATATGTTTTTTTAAGATTTTATTTATTTATTCATGAGAGGCACACAGCGAGGCAGAGACATAGGCAGAGAGAGAGGCAGGCTCCCCGCTGGGAGCCTCATGAGGGACTCCATTCCAGGACCAAAGGATCACAACCTGAGCCAAAGGCAGATGTTCAATCACTGAGCCACCCAGGTGCCCCGATCTTTCAGATATTTTTTGAAATATCTTCTCTGTTGATGTTAGCTCTCCAGATCACTTTAGTATTGGAAATTATTTCTCAGCTATTGTTTTATTAAGGTTTCAGGAGCAAGACTAAACAAATACTAATGCTACTATCCTCTTAAACCACAAGTTCTATCTACTTTTGGCTCTGGTTCTGGACTTACTATTTTGATTACAATAGTAGCAAATACATTTTAATATCCTATAGAGTGATTTTTGTATTACTATTCTTTTTCACCATTTTGTAACTTATTTTTATCCAATTATCCTTGAGATGATCATTAGAATAATTTTTATTATTCAAGAAAAAATGGAGGTGCTTGGGTGTCTCAGTCTGTTAAGCATCTGCCTTTAGTTCAGGTCATGATCTCAGGGACCTAGGATCAAACCCTACACTGGGTTCCCTGCTCAGAGGGGAGTCTGCTTCTCCCTCTTCCTCTGCCCCTCCCTTCGTGTGCGCATGTGACCTCTCAATAAATAAAGTCTTTAAAAAAATTAAAAATGGAGAATTTTCATTTTGATTAAACTTACAGATAAATCTATGGATCTATGTGCATTAGTAAAATTTTGTGATTTTCTACCTACTGATCCTACAGATTTCCTTTTAAGTTTATTTGTAGGAATTTCATACTGCTATTATTTTAACTTGCTTGTTGATTTTGCAAATTTTTCTGAAAATCAGCTACTTTATTGAATTATTTTCAATTCTAATAGTCTGATACATGATGTTTATCTTATATATCACTTCTTTTTCTTTTTTATTACATCACTGATTAGAATTTTAGAGAGTGTTGATAACTTTTAATGATGTTTGTGACAGAGATGTTAATCCTCTATCTTATCTTTAGTAATAGATGATCTGACCCCAAGTTTTAGCAGAGCACACAGTTTTTCAGCTAGAGTTTTTATTCTTTTTTATTTTTTAAGATTTTATTTATCCAGTCATGAGACAGAGAGAGGCAGACACACAGGCAGAGGGAAAAGCAGGCTCAATGTGCGACTTGATCCCGGATCCTGGGATCACGCCCTGAGCCAAAGGCAGATGCTCAACTGCTGAGCCACCCAGGTGTCCCCAGCTAGAAATTTCTTTTTCCAGCCTCCCTTGTAGCAAGGAGTGGACATGTCACTAATTCTCCCAATTATGTAGAAGTGATGCATTAACTTTCCTGTCATTCCCTTGGAAAGATATCCTGTTGAAAATATTTTAACACTTAAAAATCTATTTTCCCAAATTATTTGCCCACATCCTATAAAGTTCTAGTGTTGCAGTTACCAGGTTTAAGAAACACTAGCATATTTGAAGTATGTTGTTCATGTTAAAAATGTACCTCCTATATCTGGTTTATTAACATATATTTTATTAGAAATAGATTTTGAGTATTTTTTAGTCTCTTTTTGGATGTTTAGCTAATCTCCTTAATCCAGAATTATGATTAATTAATACAGATTTGTATTTTGAATCATCCCTTTGCATTTTAAAAATAAACTCTATTTGGTTATAGTGAAATGTTCCCTTAAGACAATCCCAAATTGATTTTGTCAACATCTAAAATTTTTGCACATATGTTCATAGCGAACATGAAACATGAGCTTATAAAATGGTAACATGCACCCTTTTTAAATTTTGTTTATTTATTCATGAGAAAGAGAGAGACAGAGACAGAGACACAGGCAGAGGGAGAAGCAGGCTCCATGCAGGAAGCCTGACATGGGACTTGAATCCTGAGTCTCCAGGATCACGACCTGGGCCGAAAGCAGGCGCTTAACTGCTAAGCCACCCGGGCATCCCAACATGTACCCTCTTATCATGGAGCATACAGTCAGTGATATTAAATGCTTTAAATGTTCTCTGTACAAGCTTCAAAATTTAAGTTCTCCATCATACTTTGAATTTAAAGCACCAGAATTAGTTCCTTGGGAATTTTTATGAATTCAAAGTTGTTTGGTGTTTTTTTCTTTTTTATTTAAGTAATCTCTACAGCCAACGTGAGGCTTGAATCCACGACCCCAAGATCAAGAGTTGCATGCTCCTGCAACTGAGCCAGCCAGGCGCCTGCTCCTCATGAATTTTTAAACTCACCCAGAACTCTGAGTGGGTTGGACGCCTTTTTATTTTACAGCATGGAATTGTGGCATCATCCTATCATTCAGTCCTATCTATAGTTATCGACCTAATTCAGTTTTCTATCTTTTTTGAGTCATCTGTTTCCCTTGGAAAGTGACTATTTCATTTCAATATTAAAATTCATTGGCAGCATGAAGTCGTATAAAGTACTTTAATAATTTGTAAACCTCCCTCTTGTTATTTTTTTAAAATAAGCTTTATGCCCAACGTGGGGCTTGAACTCACAACCCAGATATCGAGAGATGCATGCCCTACAGACTTATCCAGCCAGGTGCCCCAACCTTCCTTTTAAACTACCAAAAACCGTATTAGTGGCAATATTTCCTTTCCTTTTCGAGTCAACAGTGATTTATAGAAATACTTTAAAAGGTTAGGTGTTCTAATTTTGTTTTGTTTTTTTTTTGGGGGGGGGGTTTCCTTTAACCTTTAATTTTTAGAGTTACACCATCATACTAGTTTTACCTGTCCAAATTTAGTTCATCCTTCTAAGCCTAACATATAGGCCAAATCCTTCAAGAAGACTTTCTTCTGTCCTACTGGTTCTCTCCCTTCTTTAAACATATATATATATATGTTTATATAATAAAAATATATACCTAAACACATATATAAATATATACATAAACATATATATATATTTATTTATTTATTTATGATAGTCACACATAGAGAGAGGCAGAGACATAGGCAGAGGGAGAAGCAGGCTTCATGCACTGGGAGCCCGACATGGGATTTGATCCAGGGTCTCCAGGATCGTGCCCTGGGCCAAAGGCAGGCGCCAAACCGCTGCGCCACCCAGGGATCCCAACATAAACATGTGTATTAAATATATAAACATGTTTATACGTATAAACATATTTATATATAAACATATATAAAAACATATATAAACATATATATGTTGAGGATATATATATATATATATATATATCCTTTATACATAGCCCATAGTGTTTATACATCTTCCCCCTTACCCTGCCTCAACGCCATATTCAGGCTATTTCACTCCTTTATAAGGGTTACAACTTAGTTCAGTGATTTGTGGGTTTTCACAGCAAGATCCCACCCAACGCAACAAATATTCATTGAGCGCCTGTGCATCAGGCACCGTATCAGGCACTGGGATCCGCGTTAAATGAAAGATACCATCCTGCACTTGAAGAAAGCCTAGTAGGAGTGATGAACAAGTAAACAAATTACCCAGGTGAGCTTCAAGAACTTAGTTTGGAGCTTAAGATAACATAACGTGTATAAGCAGCTTCCAACCCTGTAAAACAAAGGATGCAAGAGAACAGATCCCTTCAGGGAGGGAGAAGGGAGCTAAGGTACCGTCAAGTGCCGCTTTACCGTAAGTAGCCTAATAATCCAACCCATTAGATATACAATCTATAAGCGACAGCACCTGCCTTAAAAGCACGTGGGATTGTAAGGGGAAAAAAATGCAAATTCATACCTACTAAAATCAGAATTGGGAGGACGGGACGTTTAAATCTGCGTTTTAAACAAACTCCCCATGGACTCAGGCCACCCAAGGTTTTAGAACACAGCGCAGTCAAATTCGGCAGGCCTCATTCCCCAGCCGCTCCCTCCCTTCGGCTAAGGAGGCTGGCCCCGCGGCGCGCCTCTCCTCCCTCCCTCCCTTCTCCCCCCGGAGCCGTCCAACTCGTCGGCGGTCACCCAGCGGGAGGCAAGGCGCAGCCACCTACCGCCCAAACTACCACGCAGACACCTGGACCCTCGCTCCGCAAAGGATTCCGGGAAACCTCAACAAGCCAATCTAAAGGGCGGGGAGGAGGGGCAGAAGAAGAGGGACGAGCGGCTTCTTTGATTGACGCGAAGCACGCCCAATGAGAGCAGAGGACCAGGGACGCTTCCGCCTCAATGGGCGGGCTGTTAGCAACGTCAACCAATCCGACTCCGAAGCGTCTACCTTGTGGGAGGTCCTTGAGGCCGCTGAGGTCGTTGGTGTCTGTTGAACGGCTTGTGGAAGTCGTGCTGCCTTGGGCAGGGCGTTAAAGTCGTTCTCGAGGGGAACGTCTCTGTCCGAAGAGAAAATGAGTTTAGCTCTGAGGTCGGTAATGAGGAGGCCGCAATGCCCTCCACACCTCGCAGCGGGCCCCAGGGCTGGCGTGTGTAGAAGGGAGGTAGCTGGGCCGAGGCGAGCTGGAAGGGGATGCATTTTGGGATGAGGGCGAGGAGCCTCGGCCAGCCTTCCTGGCTCGGATTCCTCACCCTGGGGGCCCTGGTGCTCCGCAGGTGAGGAGTCCCGTGCATTTGTGCCGAGGTAGTTAGCGTCTGTATCAGCGCGTCGGGCTTTGCACCACCGAGGAGATGGGTTTCTAGTTGCGAGGGAGTGAAATATCGCGATGCTTCTTCTCGCGGTGTTTCTCCGCGAAGTCAGGCCGGGGAGCCTCCCTGGGTTCAGCTCCGCCCTCCGGGTCTCCGGCCCCTGCAGCCCCTGCAGCCCCTGCAGCCCCTGCAGCCCCTGCAGCCCCTGCAGCCCCTGCAGCCCCTGCAGCCCCTGCAGCCCCTGCAGCCCCTGCAGCCCCTGCAGCCCCTGCAGCCCCTGCAGCCGTCAGACCGAGCTATAAATTTTGGAAAGAGCTTTAAACTCTTCCTTGCTCTTATCCTGGGGCCCTGCTTTAAGATATAACGGGCGACCCATATAAATGACTTTAATTGATTTCTCAAAAAAAAATTTTTTTTTAGTTTTGTTTACCTTTCATTGACTTCCAATCTCTAACCCCGTTCGTTGCCCCCAGCAGCAGCAGCAGCACCTAGATGTTTTTACACGTTGCACCTTAAAAAAAAAAAAAAAAAAAAAAAAAAAAGGTGGTTACGCCTTTCTGAACAGGTGCGGCTTTGGGTTGGGAGATGATGGTGGCAGCCCTGCCTCGACCCCGTGGCGGGTCCTGCTGTTGACCTGGCCGTCCAGAGAAGGTGACCGCGGGGACGGGGGTCCCTGTTCGCGCGAAGTCAGGTGTCTTGTGAAAGGTTGTCCCCCCGCTCTGTTTATTACTATAGGTCTCCTGGTCATCTTCTGATCGTCTGTCTCTTGACGGTTTTGTGGTAGGTTTTTAGAAAGCAAAACACAGGCAAATAGGTAAGGTGTTTTTATTAAATAAAATCAACTAGGCTTTACATTTCAAAGTGTTAGGAAATTGGTTTCAAACTTCTTGTATGGATGTTGCGGCACCATTCGAAATTTTGGAACACTAAGATGAGTATCTCTTAAGACATACCTGGCTTTTTTTTTTTTTTCCTTTTTTTTAACATTTATTTATTCTTGAGAGTTAGAGAGGCAGAGACACAGGCAGATGGAGAAGCAAGCTCCAATGCAGGGAGCCCGGTGCAGGGACTCGATCCCGGGACCCCAGGGTCACGCCCTGGACTGAAGGCAGGTGCTCAACCGCTGGGCCACCCAGGGATCCCCATTTCTGCCTTTTTAAATAAAATCTACTTTCAAGAAATTTCCAGGATTTAGGAGAAGCTATATCTAAATTTACAAGTGAAATTTAGAAAACCATGGACTCTTCACTATGGGGTGAGCAAGGCTTTGACTCATGGAAGAAAAATTTCATTTTTCTCTCAAATAATTCCTTTTAAGAAATTTAAAAAATATAGAAAATTAGCACAAACATTCTTGTTTTGGCTTTTAATTTTCATGGTATATTTAGACTTCAGTATTTCGGTTGATTTGTTAATATCAATGGAAGAAATTATAAATAAAGCCCCAAACTTAGCAATGTGTACTGTAAATCACTTTGAACCCACAATGCCACAAACTTTGTAAGTTAATTGTTAAGTGATACGCTTTTTTTGGTAGTAATTTTGATAACTTATAAATGCTCTCAAAAGTAAGCCAAATATGCAATGATCCTCAATTATGAATTTTCCTTTGATTAGTTTAATACTATGTTGTAGAGTAATGTTAATAAGTAGGAGTGCTTTAGTTTTGTTGCGATTTCTGTGATGAATAATTTTTTTATTCACAGTTATTTCTTCCACATTAATATCAGAATAAATACAAAGCCAGAAGGAAAGAAAGTTAGGTCCTTTTTTTCTTATAATAACACGTAACACTTTTCAGTTTTGGAAAGTGCAGATTTATAGCAGCTTAGACTATGGATTGAGCAAGGCTTTGACTCATGGGAAGAAAAATTTCATTTTTCTCTCAAATAATTCCTTTTTAGAAATTAAAAAAATTATTCCTTGTTTAATTTCTTTGTCGCGTTTTGAAATTTTAATTATCTAGATGTGTAGGAGAATAGAATTAAAGTAGACTGAATAGACTTTTCTTCTCATTTCATAGAAATGAGCTTGTAGTAGACAAAACAAAGAGAAAAAAAAGAAGAGAACTCTCTGAAGAACAGAAACAAGAAATTAAAGATGCTTTTGAACTATTTGACACAGACAAAGATGAAGCAATAGATTATCATGAACTAAAGGTAATAATGTACTTTAAAATGTATATTTTTCTGTTAAAATCGTTTGCATTTTCTATAGTTGGCTAAAATAACCCATCTAAAGTATTTTAACTAAACTGGTTGTGGAAATATGAAACCATTTGAGATGTTCACAGTTAAGTGCTATAATAAAATTAAATACTAGCATCTTTTTAGACTTTCCTTTTCACACTGTGAAGCGAATAGTATTTTAAATATAAAAGTATATTACTATGGTAGGGCCTTATTTTCACTCATGTAATAAAAAGATTTCAAACTATAGGTTTTAAACAGTTCTTACTGTATTTTTGCCACTGCTGGGTTTTTTTTTTTCATTTGTGTATGACTCATTCTTTTTTCACATTATGAGAGTGTTCTTTTAATTGGAACACGTTAGTAATACATTCTGTACATACTTTCTCTAGTGCAAACAATATAAGTGATGTCTGATGTCAACGCAGTGCTAATGGGGGAAAATGTCAACTTTAGGGCCTAGAATTATTTATAAAGATGTGAGGGAAAATTAAAGTTTAGGGTAGTACAGATCTCACACTCAGAATGAGAAAGGCGACATTTTGGTAGCTCCATTTTTTTTTTTTTTTTAATTTTATTTATTTTTTCATGAGAGACACAGAGAGAGAGAGACAGGCACAGGGAGAGAAGCAGGCTCCATGCAGGGAGCCCGACTGAGACTCGATCCCAGGTTCTCAGGATCACGCCCTGGGCTGAAGATGGTGCTAAACTGCTGAGACACCCGGGCTGCCCTGTCTCTTCCATTTGTTACCATTGTTATTATCTTGGTTTGGGATCTTACTTCATACCTGGATCTTCTTAAATGTTTTCTCCATTTCTGGTTCGCTCTGTATACTACCATTAGATTCACCTTTCTAAGACTCTTTCCTCCTATTATTCATTGTTCGTAAACCTTTAGTGGCTCCTCATTGTACACTGCATAAAGTTCAGATTCCTTTGATTTTTATTGAATACTCCCCACACTTTTACTACTACCTACTTTTCTCATTGCTAAGGACTTGTTTCCACCTGAGCTCTTCCGGTTCAGGTATGGTAAGCTGCTCTGTTCACTGTCCTTAAGCCTATATATTATGGTATCTGTTTTAATGCCAGTCATCCTTTTCTCAGTGCTCTTCTACTTTATTTCATCCATATATCAGGGAACAAATGGAACCTTTCCGAGTAAGATTTCTTTAATCAGTATCCTGTCTCTCCTTTTTGTTAATAGTAACAAGATCTTTTCTTTCTTTAAACTCAGGGCCTGGACTATTTACTTAATAACTAATCATGTAGAGTCTCATGATAACTCTTACTTTAATTTTTTTATCTCTTCTGTTGTATACATTTTTAATATTTATGCTATACTTTTTTTCATTTTGGTAATCATTTGAGAACAAATAATTTGTTAAAATGATTTGTACAGTAAGTCAGTCTTGTATGGTGTATTTTATAAACATTTGATTGGTTTGTCATATAAAAAAGGATATGTAAATGAAAAAGTTGCTATTTCAGTAGTGGAGAAAAGCTATCACTTTGATTTTTTAAGAGACATAAAACTTGCAAAAGATTTAAATGTTTTATTAATGTGCTGACATCTCTTAAGTTGTAAAAACTTATTTAAGAATTGGAAGTCACTTCTTTTGAAAGAGTGCTTTATAATTTGCTTTTCCCTTTTAATCCAAAAGGTGGCAATGAGAGCCTTGGGGTTTGATGTAAAAAAAGCTGATGTACTGAAGATTCTTAAAGATTATGACAGAGAAGCCACAGGGAAAATCACCTTTGAAGATTTTAATGAAGTTGGTGTGTATTTTAATAGTCTTTGTAATTAGCACTTGTTAGGAAATTATCTGGTTAATATTAGTTTTTTTTTAATTCTCTGGGTTATGGAATTTTGTTATTGAACATTGCTGTATAATGTAGATATTATTATAGGGATTTGGGGGCACTCTTCTTACTTATTTTCAAAGAAAAAAATAAGATTTACAGCTTCACTATGGGATTTATCATTTTGTCTTTTGTTCTGAAGATTCTAATTAAGGAACTATTATGTAGCTTTTTGTGGAATGATGTCTTCCTAAGTTTATATCATGTGATAAAACTAAAAAGGTGATCAAAAAATTATTTTCTTAGACTAAAACAGAAAATTTGGTATCCTTTTGTTTGGAAAATATTTCCTAAGACCATTCTGGTGTGTGATTTTTGTTGGCAGAGTGGGAGAAGAGAAAACCTATAGCATTTGGTATCTTTGGCTGAAGATGAAGTGCATGCCTTCAGGTTGACAAAGCTTATAAGGGGCTGCATATTCTGTATGACTTGATCTCAGTGAATAAAGTCATCTGTTTAAAGTTGAGAATGGGGAGAGGATTGTAATAAAGGCATTTGGCAAACTCAAGCAGGAGAAAACATTTTAGAATAACCAACTAAGCATAATGTGTCATGAGCTTAATATGATTGAATTTTTATATAGTTGATTTTAGTGAATTAGTTATAGCATATATCAAGCTTTTTTAGAATAGAAGATTCTGGAAGGCAAGGCCTTTGTTATTATGATTTAAATATATTGCATAGAATATTATACATAGAATGTGCATCTATTCAGAGTTTAATTTTCTAAAGCAGTAATACTTAATATGGGTCATGATATAAGCATATAGTTATTTTAAGATATTTTAAAAATTTAGAAACAAATCCAGTTACAAACCTTTTGTGTAAATATTCAGCATGAATATTGTACTGCATGAAGCAGTACAGAAAGCAAAAACAAATGGGAGTTTGGAAAAGATAGATTCATATCATTAAATCATTGGTTTTATTTTTTTAATTTGAAAACTCAAAACCAAGGTGAGGAAGAGGAAAATTAAAGGATAAACCTAAAAGAGAAAGGAAGAACAACACAGAATATCCCCACTTTATAAATTAAGAAATAACTGTTTAGAAAGGCAGCTCATCTCTTGGGGAGCATATTGTTGTTATTGTTGTTGTTTTTCCTAATCTGTAGACTTATTTACTTGAGAAGGGGGAGGGAACCATCTTTATTCTTTTAGTCTTTCATTATTGAAGTTTTTCTACAGTTAGTGATCTTAGTCCAAGTTCCAACTTAGATTGTTAATTTATAGAAACAGGTATTAGGATATAGTGGCAATGATACTATTAGGAAAGAGCTACAGTTCAGGCACATTTGATACAATGTAGTGGTTTATCATGGACATTTTAGAACCAAATTGCCTGGGTTCAGATATTGGTTTTTGTATGACTTGGTCATTTTTCTTGTCTCTGACTCATTTGCAGCTATATATAGTGGGATAGTTGTAGTATCTTGTGATTTTTGGGAGGAATAAATAAGTTAATACATAAAATATGTCAAATGTTTATTAGAAGGGGTCCTAGCTATAATAGTAAGTACTATTTAGTATTTGTTATTATTACTTTAAAAAATTGTCTTTGTTTCACTTTGCTTTAGTACCCGGAAATAATTGTGTATGTATCCACTTGAACATAAAAAGTCTTGTATTCATGTTTTTCTGATTACATTTTTTTCATAGTTGCAGGCTATTTTAGGCATTGTATCATCGTCATTAATGATTTTATGCAACATATTATAACATCTTAAGTAAATACAGTTTTAAAATGTGATTTTATTAGCAGTTGAAGTCAGAGTCCCATGCCATCTTCACCCTTTCCTTACCCTTCATTTTTCTATGTTATTATTGGAGCCGCTGATACTGGGTTCTTTCCAGAATAAATGACCATGGCTAAACATCTGCTCTGACTTTGAAAGATAGAACTTTTGACCAACTTAGCACATACTTTAGCTATCTTAAAGGCTACCTATTGAAAATACCAGTAGTCAAATAAAAATTTATTACTGTTTAGAAATCAAACAGCCAAGAACTGTATATTTTCTCCATTTGTTAATTACTTTTCAATGATAACTGACCACAAATGAGTGTCTATTTTATACTTTGGAATAAGTAACTCTGAACCAGAACATTTGATTCTGGTTAATACATAATTTTATGTATTATCTATTACTATTGAAGGATACTGTTCCACAGCTATTTCTGGAGGAAGTCTAATATTAAACCAGAATTTTTCCACTGTTAGAAAAAAATATTAAAATATATTTAATGTAACTTAAGAATCTAGACAGCTTGAGGTTAGTGAGTAACAAAGGCGTTTTAGGAATTGCTCCTTCAAAATAAGACCAAGATAAGTTAGATATTTGTACTCCCTCTTTTTTTGGGCACAAACTAATCATTCCATTGCCTATTTAGAAAAGAATATTTATTATTGTTTTTGCTTTGCTTATTTAACAAACATTTGCTGAAGTTTTTGGTATTAGATACTTCAATGGGTTGAGGGAGAGGAATTAAAAGTTACTAAGGTTCTTTCAAGGAGCTTACTATTTGAATGTAGGTAATAACAAACTATAATGTTCTGTGGTAAATTATAATTTTGTTTAGAGAAGGAGTTGGCAAACTACACCCCTTAGGCCAAATTCAGCTATTACTTCCACAGTACCTCGTCTTTTATACTGCTTTTGTGCTGTCTTGGCAGATAAGGTAGTTGAGTCAAAGACCTTATACTCTCCACAAAACCTAAAATATTTACTATCTGGCCTTTAACAAAAAAAGAATTGTCATTTCCTGGTCTCGAGCAATTGAAGAAGACTTTGCAGAGGGGATTTTTAATTTGGGCCTTTGGGAATGTGACTAGCATTTTATCTTGAGATTGTGGGAGCAAGTACAGAAAGACACTGCAGGCAAAGAAAACAGCAACAAAGAGCAGTATAGTAAAAGTATATAGTATGTTTGAGAAACTTCAGGTAGTTCTTACTGTCGAAGTTAGGGAAATGGAAAGATAGGATTGGGTCAAATAGGTAAAGTCTTGCATCAGATGTAGAGCTTGGACTTTATTTTCTTTAAAGATTTATTTATTCATGAGAGACACACAGAGAGAGAGGCAGAGACCCAGGCAGAGGGAGAAGCAGGCTCCATGCACAGAGCCCGATGCGGGACTCGATCCAGGACTCCAGGATCATGCCCTGGGCCAAAAGCATATGCTCAGCCGCTGAGCCACCCAGGCGTCCCAAGCATGGACTTTAGTCAGCAGATGATCATTTTAAGTTTCTGAGGAAGAGAAGATGATATATTTTAGAAAGGTAACTGTTGAGGGTATTAAAGATGGGTTTCAGGGGAGTGAGACTGCAGACAGGAAAATAATAGACTTTTTATGCTGAGGGTGGTGAGAATGAAAAGACACACATTTAAGAGTAAAAAAGGTAGTATCCTCAGTATTCTGGTAATTAATCATTGATTAGGTTTATGGGATTCAAAATGTTCAGACTTCAAATATGGGAGACTATCTGTTAAATGTGCTGTTATCTTTTTTGGAGGTGGGGCATCAAACACTATCTTGGTGATAGTAGGAGGAGTTTGGGTTCCAAAATGTTGAGTTTAGGGATGCCTGGGTGGCTCAGGGGTTGAGCATCATCTGCCTTCGGCCAGGGTGTGATCACGGGGTCTTGGGATTGAGTACCACATCGGGCTCCCTGCATAGAGCCTGCTTCTCCCTCTACCTGTGTCTCTGCCTCTCTCTGTGTGTCTCTCAGGAATAAATGAATAAATCTTTTTGTTTTTAAAGATACTTTATTTTAAAAAAAAGTTAAGTTTAAAGTAACTTGTATTTTAGGATAGAAACCTCTAAAAGGCGGGGATCCCTGGGTGGCTCAGCAGTTTAGTGCCTGCCTTTAGCCCAGGGTGTGATCCTGGAGTCCCAGGATTGAGTCCCACGTTGGGCTCCTTGCATGGAGCCTGCTTCTCCCTCTGCCTGTGTCTCTGCCTCTCTCTCTCTGTCTCTCATGAATAAATAAATAAAATCTTTAAAAAAAAAAAAACTAAAAGGCAGTGAGAAATACACCTGAAGCTATATTTCTAGCAGTACTTTTAATGATTTTTGATAAACTTTTAATGTGCTATGTTTTTAAGTAATTTTTGTAATGTGTAGGTCCTACTATTTTGAGGAAGTATAATTCTGGTAATAAGTTTTTTTAAAAACAGAATTACAAGGACAGAGATTTGTGAATTAGGTTGAACACACCTTAACTGTATGCTAGTGATTTATTTTCATTGGGGAAAAAAAGTGTATTTCTTGTAATTAAATTCTACTTTGTGGAATAGGAGTAGAGCATGAAAGCATGGAAGAGAGTCACCATAAATTTACAATGTTTTAGCTGTCCAGAATGATGGGTATTTATAATTCCCAAGAAAAGTTGTATTCTAAGGCAAAGTATTGATAAAAGATTATATATACACATAAGTCTGAAGTAACTAACACAATTAAAGCACTAGTGGGATAAGAATTTATACATCTTGGAGCCCCATCTGTTCCCCACATCACCCTGTTGCTTCTTTAAGTACATTAATACTTTCAGCAAGCTGCTTTTTTGGTTCACCTGTCATGTAAATTATTTAATTGGTGAAGAAAATTTCTTAACACTTTTTTTTTCCTTGTCCTGCTTTTTTGTTGGGACTAAATTCAAAATAAGTTGAGTATGAGCCATAGAGTTAAGCATGGTATTTTATTTTGGTGTTATGGCTGTATATATGCCAACTCCTTTTTGATTGAATATTTATGAGCTTTGGTGATTTGCATACTTATAGTAATATACTTCAATTAGTTACTTGAAAGACTTTTTGGGTACAATTAATGGATAATAGAAAACTACTAAATATATATATGTAGACGATTTAACATTAGCTCAAATAGGTGCTTATTCTAAAGCTTACTCAAGGGGCAGCTTTGGTGGCTCAGTGGTTTAGCGCCGCCTTCAGCCCAGGGCCTGATCCTGGAGACTCGGGATCGAGTCTCACGTCAGGGTCCCTGCATGGAGCCTACTTCTCCCTCTGCCTGTGTCTCTGCCTCTCTCTCTCTCTCTCTCTCTCATGAATAAATAAATAAAATCTAAAAAAAATAAACAAAAAATAAAGCTTACTCAACCAAATATGATGACACTGCAGCAAAACAATAATAATTTTTTGTGGGCTTGAATTGTATTCTTCCTTTTGGGTGCATTAAACATTCCAGTACTTTCCATCTACAAACACTGGTGCAAGTTTTTAATGATTCTATAAACCTCACCAAGACTGAATTATTTTTAATGGCACAGTGAAAGTCATAAATAATTTTTGTTGTAGTAGTCAACTAGCATGTGGAATTGCTTCAGAGATGTTTACTTAGATATTTTCAGAATTTGATCTAGTAACTTAAAAAATTTTCTACCACAAATTTTTTAATTTTTGTTATTGTGAAAAAAAATTTTTTTATTGTGGCTATTGATTAAAGACTGAAAATATTGTTTAAGCTTACTATATTATTAGATATTATTACACTTAGCCTACCAAAATACATTATTACTATTGAGATCTGATATTTCTCACTTTTAGTTGTCTGAGAGTTATCTTGCTGAACAAAATGGGCATAGCTTTTGGGATATCTTTCCAGACCTTTTCTTTTTCTTTTTTCAGTGGAGGGACTTTATTACTGTAATCATGGTCCTTTTGAAAACTAGTTTTTGTGTTTTGGAAAACCAGGAAGTTCCTTAAATCATGAAGATATCAGCGGAATTTTCATCTGACATTGTGTCTTTATCAATTTGGCAGTGCATTTTATTAATTTGTCATGATTTTTTTCCTTTAAATTGAATTTAATTTGAGAACAGTAATGTTACTATTAAGTTCAGCCATCCAACTTTTCTTATCTAACGAGTCTTAATTGTTTTGTTGGCATATCATCTCTACGACTAAGTAACAAACTCCTAGACTTTTGTGCTTGCTGTCAGTGGAGCCTAGTACAATTCTTGATAATAGTAGACCTTAAATAAATATGGTATATAATCCGTTTTATTTTGCCTTTATGTGAGTTAGTTTTGCTTACTCTTGTAATAGGATGAATTGTTGATAATGTAAAGATTAAATTTTAAAATATGGATTTCATATTTGTAATTTCACGTTTATCTTTTTGGTTTCTTGGGCTCTGATTTGGCAGTTTATTATCAAACTAAATGTTGAAAGATTCATAACTTTTCATCTAATACTTAGTTGATTTAACAGATGAATGCATTTGTGATTACAAAGTGTTTTTAAATTAAAAACAATTTTTTTAACTGTAGTGACAGACTGGATATTGGAAAGAGATCCACATGAAGAAATATTAAAGGCATTTAAACTGTTTGATGATGATGATTCAGGTAAAATAAGCTTGAGGAATTTGCGACGTGTTGCCAGAGAATTGGGTGAAAACATGAGTGATGAAGAACTTCGGGCTATGATAGAAGAATTTGATAAAGATGGTGATGGAGAAAGTAAGTTTTGGGTAAAACATATATTCCAGGTATTATTCCTGATATATGCATATAGTAAATTTTTCTAAAATCAAATGATTTTCAAGACCCATTGCAGACTGTGTTTGGTGTAAATGTCTTCTTGTAATGGGCTTTTTGCATAAACATTTCACATAATTTAATTCAGAATGATTTAAAACCAACTGTACTGTTTGTAATATGTGGTTCCAGTAATATGAGTACCAAGAAGGTACTTTTCTTCAAGGATGAAGCATCACCAAAATTTCAGATACTCAATAAACTATCAGTTTTTAATGCCTTCTTTGTTAACCTACATACACTTCTAATCTGTAAGTTCTATTGGTTCTACCCTTTAAATGTTTTGAATCTTTTTTTGTATCTTTATTTACTGCTGCCGCCCTAGTTCAGGCCCTAATTTCTTTGTAGGAATTTTATCATAGCCTCATTCATTATTTCCTTGAATGCCTGCTGGATACCGTGCCTTGTGTGCTAACTGATGCTACACAATGAAGAAGGCAGATGTGGTTCCTCTAACTTCCTAATTGCCCTCTAAGCCTGTGGGACTCTACCCTCTAATTTAATCTATTGATAACTTTTCCTAAAGAACAGGTTTGATGATGTCATTACCTTCTTCAAATGCTGAATGATTCTTCAGTGCCTACAGAGTAAATTTCAAAGCTTTCTAAGATATGTTCTGCCCTAACTATCTGGTTTTATTTTCCACTGTGGTCTTCCACTTTTCTCCTTTAACCTTCACCTCCCACACATACAGACTTTGACCAAATACAGTCTATCCTGAAAACACTTGTATATACTGTGCATTTTTTCGTCATGCCATTCCTTAATCCTCGGATGTTCTAATTGCCAATTTCTGTCTGCTAATTAATGTTCGTCTTTCTCTCTGGATCATTTCAAACCCCATCTTTTTCTCAAAAGCCTTTTCTAGTGGTCTCTGTGAATCATTTAGAAGAACAAAGTATTTTGACACTTTTATGCAATGCCTTCTGTTAGTTACATGTATGTGTATCTCTCTAGTATATTGTAAGTCCCATAAGAGCTCTATGGAATCATAGTGTGAAAGCCCTAAGGCTTTGGAATCATAGAGATCTGAATTCGAATTGAATCTCTACCACTTATGTAGTTGCTATGTAAGGTTGTGCAAGTTTTCAATGTTTCCTAAGTCTTGGCTTCCCATTTATTAAAATGAGAATGGTGATACCTTCCAGGGTGGTTCTAAGTATTAAAGGAAGATATTTGAAGGTGCTTAAATGGAAGCTTGTTTTCCATTTTTTGTATCTTAACTTATGTTTATATTCCCCTGCATTTTCTTGAACATAGTAAGGGTTCTGATGTTTATTGATTTAAAGCCCTGAGCAGGAATATGTGTTACAGTAGTTATATATTGATACAGTATCAACTATATATATATACATATACATATATTACCTTGGAAATACTGGCATGCTTTAATAAGGAGGTGAGACAGTAGCGACTAGGTATTAGTTCAGGTTTGTAGATTGTCCTTTAGAATTGTGCATTATTATACTTTCTCATAGTTACATAAATATTATTTGAGCATTATAATACTTTGTAATACTAGTTCTTTAAATGGTATTGATAGATTTATTTATATTTTAAAACAAAGATGATTAAAACTTGAGGACATTTAAATGATTTCTTAAGATGTCACTCTAATATTTGGATTTAGTATCCACTCCCTTAATATTTTAAAAATTTTTGTGTCTTCCACAGTTGTTGGCTGTTGCCCTAAACTAGCTTTAAAGCAACTCCATTCTGTAAGGGTACTATCTTCAGTGGCATAGAGAATTTTGGTATGTCTAGTTCATAAATCTTTAGTAATGGCTTTTACCTGTGTCAAAAGATAGTTATTTTCTTTTCCTGTACTAGGCACATGCAAATTAGATTTTGGTTATTAGCCTCATTTGACATTAGAAGAAAATAACAATTAGGAAGCTGCCTCTTAAATTCAAATTTGATGTGAAACTGCCTAGAAAATGTGCCCATTTCTCGCATCCCTTGTTAGTCTGCTTTGTTTGCTGCTTTTGAATCTCTGAGTTCACACCTGTGCTCCATTGCTTGAAGATTTTAGTGCATCTTCAAAACATTTCTTTGGTTTTCAATGCTTGCTTTACATTAAGTGACTGTACAACTGTTGCTTGGGCATCCTACTGTACTTATTCAAATGATCAATAGGCAGATAACATTTTTTTCTCATTTTTGCAAGTGATTGATTACAAATAAAATACAGTAATGCATAGTCTTTTATTGTTAAGATTTGTCTTTTTTGTGTGTGGAGAGGGTGTTCTTATTATATTAAGTTCAACTAATCTAATACTTTCCAATCTGAGATGTGAGTTTCTGGGGGTGGGGTCCTCCTGAAGTATTGCATGTAGTCTAGGCGTATGCATCAAATATTGTCTGTAGACCATATGAATAATAGTATTGCCAGTGTATACAATACATATACTGCTATTTTTTATTTATATGTGTAAATGCTCTTGCAATTGATAAAAATACTTATTCAGAATTTGTAGTAGCTATTTGACATTATCTACTTCGTAAACAAGGCATACTAAGTATAACTCTTATGGCAAGTCCAGGAAATTATTCTTGAAAGGCATTTTCATATTTAGAAACAATGAGAGCTATAATCTATTTCGTCTGGCTTTGGACTACTGCTTTATATGGATCTCTGCAGCTATATGAAAAACTGCCCATTTTTTGAGAAAGCACAAGTCACATTTTATAATAACTTGTTAATTTGGATACTTTTGGCTGCAGTTTGGTTTAGATATAACCTGTTTTCTTTGTACATGTTAAACTAGTAAAGATCATAGTATTTACTGTCTTTTTTGTAGACTTTAGTAATTCTTCTGTCTTCATGAATTTTTCACACTTTAGTATTTAGAAGCAATGAAATTTTTTAAAGATTGTGTATATAGAGTAATAAATATGGTGAATGAGGAGTTAAAGGAGAGGAAGATACAATGTAAAATATAAATAGAGCTGTGGCAATGATACAGAAAGAATGAATCCCTTCCCCATTATCACTCTCAAGATATATAAAAGTAAATCTTTTTTTTTTTTTTAAGATTTTATTTATTTATTCACAAGAGACACACACACAGAGAGACAGAGACACAGGCAGAGGGAGAAGCAGGCTCCATGCAGGGAGCCCGACCTGGGACTTCATCCGGGGTCTCCAGGATCACGCCCTGGGCTGAGGGTGGCGCCAAACCGCTGAGCCACCTGGGCTGCCCAAATCTTTTGAAAAAATAAAAGCAGCATTTAAAAACCCAAAGTGGGGACGTCTAGGTGGCTCAGTCCGTTAAGCATCTGCCTTCAGCTCAGGTCATGATCCCGGGGTCCTGGAATCCAGCCCCACGTTGGGCTTCCTGCTCAGCAGAGTCAGTTTCTCCTTCACCCTCTGCCCCTCCCCCCACTCGTGCTCTCTGTCTCTCAAAGAAATAAGATCTTTATTAAAATATTTATTTAAAAGACAGATATACACTATGGAATGATTGATTTATGAAAATTTTGTTTTAAAAGACGGTGTAGAGGAAAATGAAGTGTTTGATTCAGTAAGTATTTTATCAGGTGCCTATTTAAAGGGAGGCATTGTGCTACATTAAATATAGGAACTTGATATAAATATTGATAGAGAAGGTTATGAAACTAAATGTACAAAGGCATTACAGGTTTTCTTAATTGTCTGAAAGGCTCACTGGTACCTGAGGAGCTCATTTACTTTCCTTAGCAACATTCTTCCTTTCAGCTTTCTACTTTTTTGGTTTTAAGTAATCTGTTTTTAGGCTGTGGAAATTATAGAATAGATTAAAATATGTTTAACTGCTACAATACTTTAAAGTGTTCATACATAAATATAAGAAAAGTTAACTTTTGTGGTTTCAGGTAGATACATGAAACTTAATTTTGAAATTTGAGTATTGAAATTTTACAGATTGAGAGAAAAATGTTCTAGGTCTTTAAGGAACAAATGTATTCCATATTTTGAATAATTTAATCATGGCTCTGTTATGCTATTAAAATAATTTATAGTCAAATCATTCGAGGTTACTTTATGTTGTTTTCCTTAAAAACATACTTTATTTCTTGTTTTGGTCTAGATACCTCAGTCTAGATTTACTAAGTTACAGGTTCTTAAATGAAAGTGTGTAATGATGAGATTGTTTAAACTTTTATATATTTTGTACTTTTTAATTTATTTTCTTATTAATTTGTTTATTGAAGTTCGATTTGCCAACATATAGTATGTCACCCAATGCTCATCTCATCAAGTGCCCTCCTCAGTGCCCATCACCCAGTTACCCCAACCCCCTGCCCATCCCCCCTTCCACAATCCTTTGTTCATTTCCCCGAGTTAGTCTCCCATGGTTTGTCTCCCTCTCTAATTTTTCCCCCTCAGTTCCTCTCCTTTCCCTTATTATTTTTTTCTTTTTTAAAGTAGGAGAGAAAGGGGCCATAGCTTTCATAACATACTGAGACATGTGTTTAAGTGCCAAAGTTAAAGATCACTACTACAATTTGTAAGATCATTGAAAGTTTACAGGTTATATATTCTGTTCTACTCTGTCATAGTGTCTTATAGATGTTTAATATTGGAGTCTTTGGATTCTGATTCATTTTCAGCTTCTGGACATCTCATTCTTAACTCCTTCAAGTTTATTTTCACACTATTTTCTTTTTTTTAACTATTGCTGATGGTGTTCTCCTACCCTAGCTTTCTTTCCACCTCCTGTTAAACCAAATCCTGTTTTTATTTTAGAGCCCAAGTCAAGATTTATTCTTACATAAATTTTTCTCAGAAGTAATGATTTTTCCCATTATGATGTTTTTCAACACAGATATGTGGTTTTTAATAATAGATCATGTTTTGTGTTATACAGCAATAGTTCTCTGTTTCAGTTATGAAACATGACTTACATAATTTATTGAAACTGATTTTCTTTGTGGTTTCTGGAACCGGTATACTTTTTTCATTCTTGATGTACATATTTATCTCAATGTTTTTTTATTGGTTAATTTTTTTCTAGCTTTTCCTTATGAATCTTCTCAAACACAGAGAAAAAAAATGTTAATTTAATACAATGAACACCTTTCTACCTTCTACTTAGATTCAATAATTAGCATTTTACTATATTTGCTTTGTCTGTAGTAGATTTCTTTTCTGGATCATTTGAAAAATATATCATGAACTTGACCTTCCCAACATTTTAGCATGCATCTGCTAAGAATAAGGATATTATCTTTCATAATTATCATGCCATTGTTGTGCTAAGAAAACTAAAAATAATTTTATAATATCACCTAATATCTTCATTTAAATTGCAAGATACAATAGAACAGGAACCCTGGTGTCTGTTTATTACCAGGTAGAAACAACATAAAAGATCATCTTGTAGTTCAGTATTTTTAGATGAAGAAATTAAGACACAGAACTGTTCTGTCTCAGAGCTCTGACTGGAACCCAGGTTTCTTTTTTCCTCATTACATTGTTCTTGTTATCATTATCAAAATGATCATTCATAAATTGTGCATTGTTAGGGTATGTGTTAAGTTTTGGAGCCCATGAAGTCACCTGTTTTACCAAAAAGAAACATTCTTTTTTGAACATCTCTATTAATTTGTGTGTATATGTATATATACATTTAAAAAATTATATTTAGGGATCCCTGGGTGGCTCAGCGGGTTAGCGCCTGCCTTCTGCCCGGAGCATGATCCTGGAATTCCAGGATCAAGTCCCATGTAGGGCTCCTTGCATGGGGCCTGCTTCTCCCTCTGCCTGTGTCTCTGCCTCTCTCTTTGTGTCTCTCATGAATAAATAAATACAATCTTTAAAAAAAATTATATTTAATAAGATTGTTACCTATTTCTAGGTTGCTTTCTTAAATCTTGTACTATATAAACTGTAAGTTCCAACTGAATTTTATTGATGGTTTCGGTAAACTAACAGTTTGCCTTTTATGAGTAATTATTTCTGTATTTATATCCATGTAGTATAGTTGCTATATTACCTTGCTAATTAAGATTAAATTTGTATCTAGATACTTTGAAGTCTGGTGAGCTGGTTTCAATTTTTTTTACTTATGTTTTTGGTTTTTTAGTAGGCTTTTAAATGTATAAAAGTTCAAAAAGCAATTTGACTTTTTAAATCTAATATATTTTCCTTTAGAATTCAAATATATATGCATGATAGATTTAAGCTTATTTATGAAGGATTTACTAAATGAACTAGTAGAATAAAGATTATAAAGAAGATTTAACCATTTAAGAAATTAAAAATGTCAAGCTTTAAAAATATTTTTGTAAGTGTATATACATATTATGATTATGAGGGACTTCTTTATAACTTAAATCATGTCTTTTCAGTAATATTATAGAATATTAATTTATATTTGTCACATGTTACATATTTGTACTCATGAGGCTGTACTTAGTAAACATGATCAACTTCCTATCAAAGAAGTAAAAGCAAAACAGTATGTCTTGGTTTATTAACAATTTTGCATAATGTAGAATTTGAAGATACTTAATATAAAATACTAGTATTGTTCTGTGAAAAAAATTTATATTTCTGACTTACATTTTCTTTCTTACCACAGTAAATCAAGAGGAGTTCATTGCTATTATGACTGGTGACATTTAAAGAATTACAAGGATAAACACTAAGAATGTTGCAGTTCTCATCTCATATTCTATTTTTGTGCTTGGAGCCATGTTAAGAAAAAAAACCCAACTTAGTTCTTTTTTTTCCAAAAGGACCAAAAATAAGTGTCTTATGTATTCATATTTTACTACTGTTAAGTTTCTTTGTATGAACAGTATTGTTAGCACTCTAATAGGTTAACTTTGTATTTATAGTACAGCTTTTATATATATATAAAGTTTAAAAAATTGAATCATGTGGTATACATTCTCTGAAAGTTTTTTATTCGGCATCAGCAGTCACTTTTGTTTTGATGTACACGTTACAGACTTTCATTAATAAAATGTTTATTTTAGTAGTATTTTAAAGTATGGTAAATTTTCTGTCTTATAATTACAAATACCTATAACCAGTGGTATCTTTCTTATATCTTTTCTCTTTATACTACTAGTTTCAGAAACAAAAACTGAAATACAAATAACAATAGAATAGCACATCTTTCCATTGTAACTTTAGCATTTCATGTTTCAGTACAAGATGACGACCCAATTGAGGCATAATTCCTTTTTTAAGAGTCATGTCTTTCAGTTTGGAAGGAGAAAATGTGCATATAGACCCATTTATCCTCATGTATTATGTTCTATAGCATTTCTGGTGTCTTAACATAAGTTATGACAGTTAAATCTGGATATTTCCCTCTTAAACTAATTGAGTACAGTTTGAATCATCTGGTTTCTTGACAAAGTGAAAGATTGAAATTTTGGAATTTTGATCTGTTACAATAATTATCACTCAATTAAACGTCACAATGATGAAAGTAGAAAACTAAGCCACAGAAATCATTTAAGATAGTTTTACCTGTATAAAAGAACATTCTATGATTCACCAGGAAACAGTAGAGACAGAATTTCCAGGTATTAGTGGGCTCCTCTGCCTTACAGAAATGTATGTTAGTGGGGGAAACAAATGATTATGGGAGATAGATTTGGTACCTCTGCTGATCCTTCACTAATAATCTGGTTCCTGATGGTATGGGCTCTCTGGAAGAAAGTTGTCTATTTCAGTGATCTTTCTTTAGATTTCTTGTTTTAAATTTAAAGTACAGTAATAATTTGAGGCACTTGAAATGTGTGCTTCTGAGAGTATTACATAAAGAATTACCCACTAGAAATTTTACAAACAAATCAGTAGGGAACAACATAACAATGATGCCATTTCAAATAGTTAAGTAGAAAGTAAGCTAATTGCTCATCATACTAAAATTTAATTTTGAATATGAAATAAGTGTCACAGTAGTAACAATATCCAGGGCAGCAAATATTCTTTGAAATTAAAAAATTTTTATCACCCTTACTGATGAATTGCCTTCTATGTCTTGATCACAAAGTATGTTGATTTCCAGGAAATTAAAGAATAAAAAAAAATAAAGACTAAAACAGATACAAAAAATCTAGGTTGGGATGCCTGAGTGGTTCAGTGGTTGAGCGTTTGCCTTTGCTTCAGGTCGTGATCCCGGCCGGGGTCCTAGGATCAAGTCCCACATCAGGCTCCTTGCATGGAGCCTGCGTCTCCTGTCTCTGACTCTCTCTGTGTCTCTCATGAATAAATAAATAAAATTTTAATCAATCAATCTAGGCTTTCTTGTCTTCTGCCACTTTATTGGAATAAAAATCCAAGCTACTTTTTCTCACTTACAGAGATAACTTCTTTATTCCTAATGTATAAGTACTTACTCTTAGGGATACCAGTAATTTTGTTTCTTCTCTTTTTACTGAGGGCTGAGGGAAAAGTGCTCACGTCATTTCTTAATATTTGTGGAAGTTTCCTCCTGCAGAAGGGTATGAATAATTTTTTTCAGTGTTAATAATCAGTATCTGTAGAGTTGAAGGGCCAGTAAAATAGCTGGTAGAGATAGCAATAATAGTGAATTTGCTTTAATAGAAGAAAGGTGGTGGTGGGTATTAGTCTTATTTATCGTTATAGTTCTATTTCATGCAGTGCATTTCATGATGTAAGAAAATAGTTGGTTTTTGCTAAACTTGTCTAGTTTATTGCTCTTCTGGTGTCTTGGTAAGCTTTGATAGTTTAGGATTTGTCAGCTTAGATCTTTTCCTTCACCTTTGTTACGACAACAGAGCCTACTCTCTAAAGAACCTATGTGCCTTTTATGGAAGACTTTCAGATTTAGTTAATGTGCCCACATCAATGTGCCCACATATCTGATTCTAGTCCCTGCAAGTAAATTTTCTTGGGGATTTACTAGTGATGTATTCTTAAAAAGAAAAAGTTATTTACAGTGTTCTGAACACCATTGTGAAGAAGGCAAAAATTTTAAAATCACTTTAAATAAATTTAAATTATGTAATATATAAAGACATTATATAAAAGGCAAAAAAAATTTATTGCTACCCCTTTCTGAATAATATCAATGTCAGATTTCAGATGAGAGGAGTACAAGTAGGGACGCCTGGGTTGCTCAGTGGTTGAGCAGCTGTCTTACGGCTTAGGCTGTGATCCTGGAGTCCTGGGATCAAGTCCCACATCGGGCTCCTTGCATGGAGCCTCTTCTCCTGTCTCTGCCTTTCTGTATCTCTCATGAATAAATACATCTTGAAAAAAAAAAAAAGGATACAACTAGATGTTTTAATAGGCTAGATGAGCAATAGGTTGATCTGATACTGGAGAAGAAAAAATTCAGAAGGGGAACACTTAGCTAAAGCAAGTACCATGCCTAGAGCCAAGGGAATGAAAGATGGAGGTTACCAGAAATTAGAAGCATGGAGAAAAGGTCCTTTAATGAAGGGACTTAGGGACATTTGAGGAGAGAGTACTGCTAGTACTGGTGGGGAATGATAAACTGGAGATGAACCAAGTGCTGCTACTGGAATGAATTTTTGCCCTGGGAAAGTTTGACAGGAAAAATAAGCAGGAAATAGCAAAATTTCTCTTCTGCCTTTGTTTCACTCCTCTAGTCCTCCCATTTGTTGGGATGCTAACAAAAAGTCAGCAAAGGAGAAATGTAGTTTGCACAGTTCTAATCCCCATATTATGCAGTTGAGCATAGACTAGTGGTTTGGAGCTATGGAAAAAAAGATAGCTTAGTAACCAGCACAATTTGCCATATGTTACATCTTTGGAACCAGGTTATTGTTTCTACCTGTTTTTCCTTTGCACTTAGATGAAAGTATAGAAAGATTTTTTTTTTTTGCATGAATACTGTATGCTGTGCAGCTAAGTTTTATAAAGGAAATGTCTTTAAAAAATTAGGAACATTAAGTGCTGCTGTGTACCAGGTGTACACATAGGTATATACATATAATCTAATAACCTTCTGGGATGGATACTGTGGGATTAACGTTTTTCTACATGCAAGAAAAATCAAAAGCTCAGAGAGTTTAAGTTACTTGTTCCAGGTAACATGAATTGGAATTGGAATTTAATCGTAAGCTTTCTGACTTATGAGCCTACTCATAACCACTTGATTATACTGTCTCCTTACAGTGACTTTTATATACTATCTCAAGGTGTAAAGGATAAGACCTTTAAAAGATAATATGTAGAATTCAGAAGCTCAGCAGCAAAAACATTGATTACAGAAGCTCAGCAGCAAAAGCACTGATTAAACACTTATGCTTAATCTAGCTTGGCGTTCATTGTATTATGTTATTCCATGTGAGTTAGTGTTTGTTGCCATACCTCTGGAAGCTAATAATCTTAGTCTATAGTTAGGGGGGCAACATATTGAAAAACTAGATGTTTGGGGAAAAATATATTAAATGGAAATAGAATATCAAGCACTTAATTATTGAGAAAGCACATGTTGAGTAGTGAAGACTCAAAAGACTCATTTTGAAAGTAAAATTTAGGAAAACATTTTTTTTCAATTTACCCTTGTGAAGATTTTTTTGGGGGGGGGAATTGCTTGAATGAAGAAAAAAACTCTTAAATTCTTAGGAAATGGAAGGAAGCTTGGGTTTAGGAGTATGGTTGGTAAAAGGATGTATGGGAGGCATCAAGCTGGAAAGGAGGGTTTATGGATCTGAAGCTGATATAAGGTAAAGCTCTTCTAGGTCTTAATGGAAGGCATTGGTCAAAGAAGGAGTCAGTAAAGGTTATTTTAGTAGTAGAAGGAAAACCATGTTCAGGATTTGGGTTGCAAGCAGGAATTTTTGGAAATATGGCAGTCATCTGGATGACAGTTTAGGTCTTGAGGATCTTGGTTAATTAAGCAGCTTAGGTTCCCCCATATTCAGTTGAAATAGGTAATTTGTTTATGTTTGCTGATTCTGTATTCAGTCACCTGTCGCCCTGTAGTTAAAGCATTCATTGAAAGCTTTATCCAAGATTGAAATATAGAACTGGTTAAATTTATATATATGAAATTAAATATAAAACTAGGGAAACCAGGGCAGCCCCGGTGGCTCAGCGGTTTAGCGCCGCCTTCAGCCCGGGGCGTGATCCTGGAGACCCGGGATCGAGTCCCACGTCGGGCTCCCTGCATGGAGCCTGCTTCTCCCTCTGCCTGTGTCTCTGCCTCTCTCTCTGTCTCTAATAAATAAATAAAATCTTTAAAAAAGAAAACTAGGAAAACCAAATCTCAGATTTTATTTATTCATGAGAGACACACAGAGGCAGGGACCCAGGCTGAGGGAGAAGCAGGCTCCATGCAAGGAGCCCAACGTGAGACTCGATCCCGGGTCTGCAGGATCATGCCCCGGGCTGAATGTGGCGCTAAACCACTGAGGCACCCACGCTGCCTGATAATATATTTTTGTTAGAGTTACCTCTGAGAGGTGTACTCTAAATATTAAGTGAGCTATTAATAATATTATCTAATTACCGACAAAAATCCAAATTACCCTTTTCTTCAGAACTCTGGAAAACCTGTATGTCTTGTGCTAATCTGAGAATATGTAAGATTTTTTTTGTTATATGATAATTTTAGGAAGATTACTGACATTTTATAGAATCAAAGATCAGCAGGGTTACTTCCATTTTATACTTAATTAAAAATATTTTAAAGTGGGTTTTTATTCTATAATGAAAGAAATAAGGATACTTAATGGAATCCCTGGAGTCCGACATTTCTACTTTTAATATGCTTGTAACATTTGTCCAACACACCACTGTGTTCTCTGAAAAGAGCGATCATTTTCACTGTATGGCATTAGGATAGACTCTATATCCCCGAGGTCTTCCAAAAGGTCCATGTAAACCTGACAGCTAGGTAACGTGTACTGTTGTAGAACATAAATTCTGCTGACTTACTGATGCAGGCCTACTCCTGATCGATGGCTCTTTAGAGTAAAAATCACTCAACATACATCAGCTAAATGCTAAGTGATAAAAATATTTCCAAATCATATTCCCTATCATTGAGGACCTCCTTAAATTTAACAGCAGGTTAAAGATTTGGGGTTGGCCTACTGAGGAGCAATCTTTCATTAGAAAATACGCATTTGCTTGTCTTGAAAGTTCATGCATTTAAAGTCCCTGCCAAGCAGGTAGACTTAACCATACTTTAAGCAAGATCTACATTTTCCTTTTTTCACTTTCCATTAAAATAAAATGTTCAATTAAACCTGAAATAGCTGGCCCTAAACTAGACTTTCCAGGGGACCTTTTCTATACCAGTCTTGCCGGGAGATAATTGTTGTTAATCTAAGTCCTAAGGGATGGTGGGACATTATTCAACACTGGCAATAAAAACAACTCACTTAAAGTGGGGGGGGGGGGGGAAGCAAAATTTGAGTTCTAAAATTTTTCTTTATGAAGGAAAACTTCAAATCTAACAGGTTGGTTTCACTGCTATTGCAAAGATTAAAATATAAAACCGGGAAATTAGAAATTAGAAAATTTAGTATCCAGTTGGTTTTGGAAAAATAGATTATGAAAATGTTTTTTGAATTGCAAAATTAAAAAAAATTGTTATAATTATACTTATCCTGTAGTTGGGATTATTGGACTATGGGCCGAGGTGGTATAGTTCTGCGATCTTAACCTGGAAATTCTGGAATTTGCAAGGCCTCTTGGGAACTCTCGAGTGTACCCAGACCCAATAGCTAGGATATGCTTGGGAGTAAATTCTAAACTCACATTAGTTTCTGGAGTATTCATAACCAGATAAGTAAGCCAAGTGTTAAGTCTTTTTTTTTTTTTTTAATAAATTTTTTTTAAAATTTTTATTTATTTATGATAGTCACAGAGAGAGAGAGAGGCGCAGAGACACAGGCAGAGGGAGAAGCAGGCTCCATGCACTGGGAGCCCGATGTGGGATTCGATCCTGGGTCTCCAGGATCGCGCCCTGGGCCAAAGGCAGGCGCCAAACCGCTGCGCCACCCAGGGATCCCGTGTTAAGTCTTTTTGAAGGAAATATATGCCTGAGGTATCTCAAAGTAGAGAATTCTATAAACCTATAAATCATATACCGTTAACATTTCATCGAAATAATACTGTTAACTAATTCCATTTGGTCAAAATAAGCTTAAAAATCATAATTTCTACTAAGCTATTATGGTCACGGACATTTTAAAAATTTATCTTAAACTAATCTTGATTTTTATCAGCTATTAGGGTCTTCACTTCTAAAAATTAATTCATGTTAAAAAAAAAGAGGCAGATCTTTACTGAAAGTTCTTTGTTTCTATTTTATAAAATTTTTTTCGTCTTTTTCCATAGAAGGATCTATAGCAAATTTCCTTAGATAAATACAATAAGATTATTAAGTTGGAAACAATAGATCACAAACCACATAGAAGGAAGAAGAGATAAATTGAAGTCAACTTCAGTTATTTGGAGGTACATTTGAACCCTGAGATTAACTGTGGCTAATTCACACCAGAGACTTTGGACAAGACATGTTTCCATCACAGATTGCTGCCTTTTTACCATGTTTGTTCTCCCCTTCTTCCCTTGTCTCCCTGGGATTAGAGAAGTGCTAAATTAACTGAGAAGTATCTCTCATTAAAGTGGGGACAGAACCTATAGCAACCCCTCCTCATTCTTCAGCACTCCCCTCCCCTCCCCCAGGTCCCAGCACGGTAGGAAAGGGAAAATGCCAATCCCTTGCTATGCCTTAGAGTTGTTAATCTAGTTAAAATTCCTACATAGTCAAGAAACTGGATCCAGGAATCCAGACCAAGGTTAAAGATGAGTGAGGACGGAAAGATAAAAGAGAGCGTGATTTAGAATATGACTTAGAGTATCCATGTAGAAGTTTCTGAAGTGCTAGTTAATTCACATACTCTTTATTTGCCTAATGACATACTCCATATTCTATTTTCTAAAGAAAACCTAGAAACATGAAATTAAAGGAAACTACGATTGTTATATTGTATGACGTATCCTGAAGTGTGGTTTAGGATTTTAGGGAATAAGCATCAAGGAATATACTATATCAGTAGCTGCTCAGTGGTTCCTAGGCCTCAAGGAAGCCAGAAATTTAGGAGTGCTGTGAGAGAACCAGGCAGGAGTTAAAATAATGAGTAGCAGAGAGAGACTGATAGCAAAGGACTGCTGAATAGTTATCAGTTTGTGTGTTCAAGTGATTTATAGGCTTATAATCTGATCTTGGATGTTCTGGAGTATCCAGGATATCTAGCATGTGGGGAACAGCTAAAGAAAGACAGAATCCTCTAAATTTCTATTTTTGCCCTGGTACTGATGCTGCTTGACCTCAGTTTTCAAAAGGGCACAGAATGAAATCTGAGTTCTAGACTGTTCTAAGGTGATTGTGGGTTAGTATCTACTGATGGAATTGATTGGGAATAGTTGGTTCTAGTTTCATTTTGAGACCTGTTTCATCCCTGCATCTGATGGTGCTTTAGAGCCTAAGGACCCATTTGCCTTGAATGCATTAATAGATACAGACCGATACAAGGAATCATTAGCTAGATTCACATAATCTACAAATCTTTATTTTTTTTTAAAGATTCATTTATTCGTTTTAGAGAGAGCAAGAGAGTGCAAGTGGCAAGGAGAGAGAGAGAATCCCATGCAGAGGATTGGTAGGGGGCGGGTAGTCAATTGTACCACCCTGAGATCACAATCTGAGCCAAAACCAAGAGTCAGACCCTTAATCGACTGAGCCACCTAGGTGCCCCTCTATGAATCTAATTTTTGAAACCATTATTGTGTTGCATATTCAATTTTGTTAATCTAGTAACTGAATCTTTGTTTTGAGGGTGTTCTTTTTCGGGGGAGGGGTTTTGATTCTGGTAATTATGAATTTAATTCTGGTAATTATCTACAGATTTACATGTAGAACAGATAACAGTCAAACCAGAGGCCTTCTAACCTCCATCTTTAATCAGCCCATTCTTCTCTTAAACCTTTCCTTACGCATTTTTTTCAAGAAAGAATGTACTTAATCTGTTCAAATTAGAGTAGTGGTTTGGAGAGAAAAATAGGACAAAATATATTTTCAGCCTCCACCAGGGGGACCTATTGCTGCAACTAAAAAATTAAATCTGAGGAAGAACATGCATTTCACATGTCAGTTACATGACAATAATTTTCATTTTTTTAGAAGTATACATACATTTGAAAAAATGTTATATTTTACATAGCGGTATTTCACATCTTATAATTTTTATTTTTAATTATATATTAAGATATAAAAATCGAGATATAAGTTATGAGGGTTTTTTGTTAACCTTTTTTTAGAATGACTAAAAATGAAAATATAAATTCAGTCTTTAGCTGAGAATAATTTATTCAAAATATCTATAGGATAAACCTACATAAAAGCAGAGAAACTCTTTTCACAAAACACGTTTCTAAATTTTGCCAATTCAGTTTATTTTATTACCAACTACTTGCTTTTGTCTAGGGCTTAAAGGCTTACATTTTTTATGAAATGTTTTCATTCATATAGTATATGAATATTATAATACTCATAATCACAAAATGGATAAGTTTTATAGTCACAAAATTGGGAAATCTGTATTTTTGCTTCACTTCTGGTTGTGAGGACATTCTATTTTGTGCTTTCTGATTATATATGTTTTCTTAGCATCAGTTACTATCTTATTCTTACTTATTCTTATTCATATTCATATCTTATTCATACTAATATCTCTTAATATTTCCTAATATTTTTTATTGTTCAAGTAATTCCACTTCTATATTCTGGCTATTTTTACCTGACTCATATTACTACTTTCTTTTTAATTTTATTGATTAGAAGTAATTTACAGTAATAATTCTCAGTGGTGAGTAGAGTTCACAGATTCTGTGGAGGAGATAATACTATTCCCATTTTTCAGATCAGGAAATCAAGGCCAAGAGTGATTACATTACTTGAGTAATATCTTATACTCTGCCCCAATATTTTTGCCACAATAACATAGCTTATTTTAACCATCCTATATATGGACTAACCATTATTCTCTCTTTCCTCAACCTAGACTAGTGAGCTCCTAATTTGAGCTAGTGTGCCTTCTAGTCAGACATGCTTTTCTATAAGAGAAATACCTTGCTCTAGATAACCCTTCAAATAATTTCCATTGTCCTTAGTAAATATCAACGCATGGTTTTTTAGGTATAGTAAGAGATGTTTTTTGTAGATACTATAATAATACACTTGGCTCCAAATGTTGTAATAATGCCTTTGAATTTCTGCTTACACACACACACACACCATTTTTCTCTCCAAAGAAAAGTGTTAACTCTCCATTATGAAGAAAGGAATATGGCTTAAGCAAAATGAAATGAAAGTGTGTCCTAGACATATGAAAAGTTTTACTTACACTAAGAGAAATGCATGGTAAAGTGCACTGAGATACAATTTCATCAACTCCGTTAAATGCTGGGATTTGGGGCAAGTAGATAAACCAGACATTTCTCCACTGTTGGGATTAAAAATTGGTACAACTACCATGGAGGGCAGTTGATAACATCTATCAACACTATAAATGCTAGACAACACTTGGCTCAGCAACTTCTTCTTTGAACTTTAGCCTATGGATATACTTGTACACATGTAAAATTATATTTAAGATTATTCATAGGTTTATTATAACAAAAATTGGAAGCAAATGTCCTTTGGTTGGAGGTTGATTAAATAGAATACTATACAGCTGTTAAGAAGAACAAGCAAGCTTTATACCGATATGCAAAGAGCTTCAAGCAATGTTAAATGAAAACTGCAAGGTACCAAATAGTCTTAAGTTACATAATGCATAAAAAGGGAAGAATAAGAATATATTCATTTTTCCGTGTACATAAGCTCTTGAAGGATACACAAAGGATTAAAAAAGTGATCACCTGCTTGGAATTGGAAGCAAAAGGGGAACTGGATAGCTGAGGAACAGGTAGACATATTTTCTTTAGAACCATGAGAATATTTTACCTATTTTTAAAAGTGAGAAAGAGAATATATAAGCCAGAGCTTAAGAAGACACACTTTTGCTCCCCAAGATGACAATAAAGGGATTTTTTTTTTTTTTTAAATGGCATACACTTGAAAGGACAAAGAACCAAAGAGGAAGAAAGAGCAAATGTTTGGAAGCTGGAAAGCAGGTGAATGAATGGTACTGACTCAGCAGACCTAAAAAGCCAAATTCTTTGCTGATGGAAATGCTGAGAAGCTTTCACACTGCAGATTGTCCAAGAGGTTCAGGAATTAGCTTTCCCAGGTATCTCTGGAATTGAGATTGAAGGTGGGGCTATAAATAGGATTGCTTGGCAGCTTCTTTAAGAAGCAGTTAAGTCCTCAGTTGCATGACCAGGCAAATTCTCTTCCCCAATCTTCAGGTTTAGCTTCTGGAGTGGGGGGGAACAACACAACAAAAAAATAAACAAAACTCACCACAAAACGCTCTGGATTGAAATGTACCAGGAAGGAGGGGAAAGGGACAGTAACTTGATGAAAACGAAGTGATTAATTGAGCATTTGTATACCAAATAACAAGACCCTCTCCCTTGCCTCTCTTTTCTGACTTGGTGTGCAGATTAAAATCCAATCTCCACTGAAGATGCTTCATTATGAAATCCGACCAGTCACGAGAAAAGACATCTGGAGAACCCAATGAAATGACCAGCCAAACACCCTACAGTAAATCTCATGGTTGATGAGTGCTAGCATGAACTAGGAGCTTTTAAACAACGTTTTAGTACCTCCACTTTTAAATATGTAAAAACAAGGTTACTAAGTAACCAAGGAGAGTTTTTAATCATAAAAGATAAAGAGTATAGTAGATGCTGTGTTGCATTGCTCATTTCTGCCCTTCAAGGACTGAGGCATTCTTTCCTCCAGCTGCTGTTATGCTGAGTTGAGGGCTCACAGCTGAGTGGCTGTAGAGTATTCCTTAATCCTGGGCTTCCATCTCTTCCCCAGAGCAGACCATATCCAGTCTGGTTGAGATACAGGATTTGAGTTGTGGGCACAAAGATATGTTTCCTTTGCCTCAGGAACACCTCTGAAAGGCCATCCCAGGTCCAGAGTTTCCTATGGGATCGGCTGTTGCAAATGCATCACAGTTTAGTTTCTTAGTCACTTAAAGGTACTGCTCTTGAAGGCACTCCCCAGTTAACTATCCACCTTTAAATCTCAGTCTCAGGAAACCCTGCTCACAACAGAATTCAAAACAAATAAATAGAAAAAAGTGGGGGGAAAAAGATTAATAACTGCAGGTAGATAAGATACTAAACCCATTAGATTAAAAAGAAAGCAAGACACCATAGAAGAAATCTTAAAAGAATATAAAAAAGCTTCTGGGAATTAAAGAAAATATATGATGGCAGACGTGAAAAGAATTGAGTACATAAGCTGGAAGATAAAGTTGAGAAAAATCTCAGAAAGTGGAAGAAAAAGACAAAGAGGAAAGAAAAGATGTTTTGAAGGTCATTCTAATTATCTGGCATCTGAATAAAAGTTTCAGAAGGAGAGAACAGAAGTGGGTGTCATGGGAAGGATAATGGGAAAGCAATCATCAGTAAAATAATCCAATAACGTTTCACAGAACTTAAGAACTCGTTTCAAGGTTGAGTGTTTGGCCCAATTATGTATATAGGACACCTCATAGCAAAATTTCAGAATACTGAGGAGCAAAAAGAAGATTCTATAAACTTCCAGAGAGAATAGGTAGGCCACATGAAAAGTATTATAAATCAGGATGACTTCTTACCACATTGGAAGCTTGAAGACTGGAGATCAATAGGTTTAAAATGGTGAAGAAAAATGACTTCCTGGGTAATACTTTATACCTAGCTAAACTATTAATGAAGTGTGAAGTGGAATAAAAACATTTGCAGACCTAAAAGTTCTCAAAATATTTACCTCTTCACTTGTCTTTTCTGGAAGCTCCTGGAAGATATACTTCCCTAAAAGGAGGGAGTATAAATAATAAACATAAAAATCTGATGTCCATGAAAGAACCAGCAACACAGAAGCAAAACAGAATCTCTGATGTGGATTTAAGGGCAATACCAAGATGGTAGCTGTGCTCTAGGCTTAGAGAGTGGCCACTTCAGATGGCAGCAGGTAAGAAGAGTCTGGCAGAAATTATTCAAGAAGATGAAATTACTAGAATACCTAATATGAATAAAAAATTGAAGAGATTTGACAATTTTCAGAGAATTGGGGTTTAAATAAACAAAAGTAAAAACAAGACCATTATTAATTCCAGGGAAATGAAAATCTATGCAAAAAAAAAAGTAGTAATAATGTTCCTTATTGCTGGACTCCAAAAAAACACATCATAAAGTGCAGACATTGAATATTGATCTAACCAAAATTTATGAAATAATATTGGGAGGATTAAGGAAATGTGTGTTGTATATATGTGTATATATGCTCATACAAGCATATATGGTGGAATTAGAGAAAATAAATGTTTATCTTCTATAGATAGAACTAGTAATGTAAGAATGGAGCAAACTTTAGTATTAAGAGCATAAACTGAGTCCAGACTACCTAGGTTTGATTCATAGCTCTGCTACTTTCCAGAAGTATGATCTTGGGCAAATTACTGTGCATCAGTATTTATATGTAAGAGAGAGATCATAATAACACTATGTATCACATAGTTATTATGAGGATAATATAAATGTGAGCTTAGAACATCAACATACTTTATATAGTAGCTACTATATAAATATTTTCATTTTATGTTATCTGTTATGGACTGAACTGTGTGCCCCCATAAATTCATATGTTGAAGCCCTAAGCTCCAGTACTTTACATTGTGACTGTATGTGAAGATTCAGGCACATGCCTTTAAAGAGGTAATTATGTCAAAATGAGACTCTTAGGGTGGGCCCCAATCTAATCTGACTGGTGTCTTTATAAAAAGAAGAGATTGGAGATCCCTGGGTGGCTCAGCGGTTTAGCACCTGCCTTCAGTCCAGGGCGTGATCCTGGAGTCCCAGGATCAAGTCCCACATCAGGCTCCCTGCATGGAGCCTGTTTCTCCCTCTGCCTGTGTCTCCGCCTCTCTCTATGCATCTCTCATGAATAGATAAATAAAACCTTTAGAAAAAAAAAAAAAGAAGAAGAAGAGATTAAGACATACAGTGACATACACAAAGGCTGCATGGGCACAGAAAAAAAGACCATGTGTGGACACAGCATTTCCTTCTCACAGATGGCACACAGAGAAGGTGGATGTCTGCAAGCCAAGGAGAAATGCCTTAGGAGAAACCAAACATGCTGACACTTTGATTTTGGATCTTCTAGCCTTTAAAACTGTGAGAAAATAAATGAGTTACGTAAGCCACCCAGGCTATGATACTTTGTTATATCAGTCTTAGCAAACAAATAGATTATCATTATGAAAGATTGGATTGAATACCATAAGATTCAATTTAAAGAGCCTCTGGGAAGCAGGATATGACAGTAGGGAAGAGAGATTTTTGTCTTGTTGTTTTTTTAAGTGAAATCTTTGTAGAACTCATCAATTCCTTAAATTTGGTAAAAGTACAGACCAAAAAATGAAGGGCAGTGTCTGAAAAAATCAGAGTTACCTCCTGCCTTTTTTCATCTGAGTGATTAAGAACTCTCTGGAGTTCTCTTTCAAGCACTGTGGACATCTGGGGTTCTATCAAAGATGCCATCAAAGGGGGATTAATGGCACTTTGGGCACTCTTTATGAATGCCGGCTAAATTTAGTCCAGCCTCAGTACTGTCCAAATAGCTGATTAGGACTCATTGCTCCTGGGTAGGAACCTGATTTCACCAATAACTCTTTTGTAGTTGAGCCCCTTCAAAGTGAATTGTGAAGTGATACTACATAGTTCTTACAGCACTTGGTAAGAGACGTTATATATTTGTTACGGGAATAATATTTTTATATTGTATTTCCATATAGTTTCCTTTATCTGGCCTCTGTTTTGTCTCCCTGTGGCCCTTCTGATATGGAAGATATAATCAATTAGTAATAGAAAGCCAACTAGAAATGTTTAACCATGAAGAAATATTCTCACACATAAAAAGAAACCTTGAGATGGTTGATTAGTGGGTAGGGTGTCTAGTTCAATGGCTCAATGACATTATTAAGGACCAGAGTTTCCTATCCTTATTCTGAGCTGCAATTTGTATTATGTTGACTACTCTCTCCTTAGGTACAAGATAACTGACTTCACCAGTTCCAGATCTCATGCCTCAGAAACATCCAAAGGCTGTATAGGAAAAGACATCCATATTCATATCCCTCTTTAAGAAAGGAACCCTTTCCCAGAAACCCCCAGCACAATTCTCATTACATCACAGTGACCATATTGCATAGCATGTCATTCCTAAACTAAGTAAGCCAGAGTAATGGAATTACCAGGGTTCCCTTAATCCAAATAATACTCAAGATGGAGAGAAGCTCAGGTTCCTCTGAAACACACCTCTGACCCATACTTGAAAAAAGTCAGGATTATTTTACCAAGGAAGAAGAGAGGAGAAGGTAAATGTCATGGAATAGGGAAGATATGTATACTTTAGCAATAGTTCTGTTGTGACAAGAAGAGGAAGTAGAAAATTATTTCATTGGGAAGGGGAGAGAGAGAAAGGTAGCTGGTAAATCAGAGATTAATATTCTGGTTCCCTACATTGAGGTTTAAATTTAGGGAGGGTTACTGTGGAAATTAGGGTGATAGAAACACCCAAAGTCCTAGTGAAGGGACCCTTAATTCTACTTTTTCAAGATAGCCTAGGAAATCTTAAATTTTTGGGATGCCTGAGTGGCTCTCAGTGGTTGAGCGTCTGCCTTTGGCTCAGGGCATGATCCTAGGGTTCTGGGATCAGAACCGCATCAGGTTCCCCACAGGGAGCCTGCTTCTCCCTCTGCTTATGTCCCTGCCTCTCTTTGTGTGTCTCTCATGAATAAATAAATGAAATCTTAAAAAACAAAAAAAGAAATTGAAAGTTTTTTAGGGAATCCTGAAATTGAGATGAAGCCACAGCCAATGGGTCACTCATTGTGTAAGAGATTAGATGGGTGAAGAATGAGGCTAGGTGAAGGATCTGATATTATGTGCAAATTCCATATAATCTGAAGTTTTTGCAGAAGGTGGATTTTATGCCTAAAGACTTTGGTTAAGGCCAAAGTCTTTTGGGAAGGCATCCAAAAGGATTGACAAAACCTGCAGCACTACAGGGGAGCTCCCTTAAACTGAGCCTGAGAATATGAAAGCTTCACCTGCCTTTACTCTTCTCAGGAAGATGAAGGGGAAAGAAGATGACTGAAGGAAGGTGAAAAACAATCCTGACAAGGACTTTGAACTTTGCATTAACTGAATATTCACAGCTCAAGATGAAGATAGACAGAATTACATTTAAGTGGCAAGTTGCTCTTGTCCAAAGGAATATGGCTCCAGAATAGGAGGTCAGTTATGAAGAAGAATTATTATTTATCCTCAGCTCAAATGATATGAATTTTGGCTTTGCTCTATTTTTTTTTTTTTTTTTTGGATTGTCTTCCTTTTTTCACCTTTTGGTGAAAAATTGTCGGGAAAGTGGAATATGAAATAAAAAATGTGAAGATCCTCTTGAGAAAGGGCTAATGATATGGTTACATGAACATTAATTAGGATTGCATAAAAATGATGTAAAATTAGCTGGTCACTTTAAGAAGTTAATGTGGTTAATAAAATACTGTTGTTGTAAATAAACCAAATATGATGTCCTTTAACTAGTTTTTTTTTTTAATGCACCCATTAAAATGTTTTTTTATTATGTAATGATAACCATGATTCAGTACAGAAACAAGCAACCAGGTTACATATATTTATTTTGTTTGCATTATGTTTTCTTTTTACTACATATGTTGAACCAGGTGGAAAACAACAGAAAATTTTCATTTTTAAAAATAAATATAACCTGGTCAGGAATCGAATTTACATTCTAATTGCATAATAATAAATCAGGAATGTTTATGGTCTCATCTAGCACTCAGTTTAAACTCAACACAAGTACAACAATAGTAAGAGATTTTTTTGGCCAAAATGTTGTAATAGCTACTCAAAATACATGAATAAATTTTAATATTCAGATGAGAAATAACAGACATATAGAGTGTATTTGAGGCACATGTATCATTTGAACAAGCGCCAGAGTTATGTAGCTAAAGATTAAAGTGTGATTTAGAGATATATTTCATGCCGTATGCACGTGCATCGCCTCCATTAGCATTAATAGAATTTATATGCACACAGAGGAGAGAACTGAAATTTGTTGAAAGGCAAAGGAGGAATGATTTTTAACTTTGCCTGTAATTCTAGAAGCATGGGACTATATTATTAAAAGCTCTCTGAAAGGCCTTAATTTAGGAACTGAGATAGAGAAGCTCGATAACAAACTACTACATGTATACTTCGTTTGTATTAGAGAAAGTGAGCCAGGCAGGCTAAAGATTTTGTTAAAGACTGTTCTGGGATCACAGTACTGTGTGGGAAGCAATATATGCATTTTGGATATGGATTAATTTGAAGAAAATGAACAATTTTTAATCTAAGACAAAATGTAATTGGTGTTTTTGTAGCCATTAGCAAGCGCATGTGCACACACACACACCAGTTACTTTTTTTTTTTTTTAATTTTTATTTATTTATGATAGTCACACAGAGAGAGAGAGGCAGAGACACAGGCAGAGGGAGAAGCAGGCTCCATGCCGGGAGCCCGACGTGGGATTCGATCCCGGGTCTCCAGGATCGCACCCTGGGCCAAAGGCAGGCGCCAAACCGCTGCGCCACCCAGGGATCCCTACACCAGTTACTTTCATTACTTATGTTCACCTATAAGCACCTGTTCCCTACCCAGGCTTTAGGAAAATATAAATATTTTCAACCTATTGAGTATATATTTTTTTCTTGCTGTAAAGTTACCAAAAATTATTGAATCCTAAAGTCCCAGGGAAATTTTGAGTGGAATTGGAGGGAAAGGTAAATTTGTATCCTTCTCCCATCTACTACTTACCTGGAAATGACTCTCATTAAACATACCCATTCCTTTACTAAGTATTAGGAAGAAATAAATTAGTTAAATAATCAGACCAAGATGGTGACAAGTGATAGACTTAACTTTCTGTGGGAATAATTGTACTTGAAAGTACAGTTTAGGGATCCCTGGGTGGCGCAGCGGTTTGGCGCCTGCCTTTGGCCCAGGGCGCGATCCTGGAGACCCAGGATCGAATCCCACATCGGGCTCCCGGTGCATGGAGCCTGCTTCTCCCTCTGCCTGTGTCTCTGCCTCTTTCTCTCTCTCTCTGTGTGACTATCATAAATAAATAAATTAAAAAAAAAAAAAAAAGTACAGTTTATTTTGGAAAGCCCCTTGGTAAGATATTCATTCATTCATTTGGCATATTCTTAGTGAATGTCTACTACGCGCTAGTCACTTCTCTGGCTCTGCTGACCCAGCAGCAAATAAGATAGTTCCTGACCTCATGGATTTTACAAGTTAGCAATATGCTTTAAGGACTTGAAATTTTTCTGCACTTTTTGATTGTTAATATATTTGTGGTAATACAATCTGATAAATAGAGATTTGCACAAATATTGATGCAGATGAATTCCCATTGCATCATTATTAAATACTTAGATACTTTTGCATATGTTTTAAAATTCTCTATAATAAGAAGTTGATATTTCCAGCTAGTATAAAGGAGTACTTTTAATTGTCTTAATTTTTTTCTTTTTAAAAATTTCTGAGCATACATTGCTTTTTAAATTATAGAGTTTTTTAAGTCCCCTGTACTCTAAAGATGTCAAACTGATGAACTTCAGAGATAGGAGATGTTTGTAAAAAGCAACTCCTCACTCTTTCCCTTACTTACACAAATTGTCTTCCCCTGATTTTTGAAAGATTGCTACTGCCTGTGCTAAAATCCTAGAATCCCATAGTGAATTCTGTATCATAAGAAGCTAGCTCAGAAATGCTTGAGGTGCTGGGTATGAGTAGAAATACTTGGGCCAGAATTGAACTTTAAGTGAGAGGAAACTGTATGAGTCTGAGTGTTTTCCTGCTTCTTACTAAGAAATGTGAATTGTCAGGTGCTCAAATGCAAAATATGTCGTAATGTATTCACAAGTATTCCAATCTACTTCCAGGCAATAGAAGGATTGAAAGTCTCACCCCCTGTGAAGTTAGGTGGACTATGTCACATGTTTTGGCTAATGAAATCTGAGCAGAAGTGCTACGTGTCAACCAGAGGTGGGAAGGGTAAGGGCCTGTCTGCTGTCTATGGTGTTCCCTTGCTGTGATGATCATGAAACTCTGTGTTAAGATGGAGTTTCTACAGCCTGGGTTTCTTAGTGACTTAGTGATAGGATTGAAATCTCCTGTGTTCCCCCTTTCATCTTTAGTGTGGGAAGAATTAAACAGGTTGTGTTAAGTTACTAAAACAACATTTTAGAAGTTAATTCTCATATCATAGTGCAGTCCCATTGAACTAATGAGAAAGGTAAACAAAAATTATTATATTTAGATATCTTAACACAGATTTCCATCCACAGATCACTCACTGAATATTTTGTCTTTCAAACGAATTGTTTGATTTAAAAAAAAAAAAACCCAAATGGTTATCATACTCTAATGAATCAGGAAGAGTTGAAATCTCAGACACTGAGTCATTTATACTTTCAATATCCACCCCTTCTAGGGCAAAGAATGTCCTAGGTTTTAACTTTAGCTTTCTCTGTGGGTCATATCAGTCATAGGCAGTTCATAAGATTGTGGGAGTTGTTCTGGCATGGCTGTAAGTAATAAAAAATATATTGATCTCTAACCCCCACCCTCATTCCTGACGCACAGCTCTTGAAACCCCTGTAAATAGGGGTGCTGGGAGAATCTTTTTGTCCTAACATTTATCTTTAACCCTAGTTTCTGACACAGAGACCTTTGTAATCTCCTGAGCAATAGGAATGGCCAACACAGAACTCCTAAAGTCCTTGGAATTTCCTGGGTCATAGGAATGCCTTGTTCTAATGAGTTGACTCCAGGTAGGCTCCTGGGTGGAGGCTGGTCACCAAAAAGACCAAGTCATGATTAAAAGTTTGAGACTTTCAGCACTACCCTTCATTCTTTAGAGATAGGAGAAAGGCTGGAAATAGGTAATATTCCATCATACCTATGTGATGAAGCCTCTATAACAACCCCTATAGTAGAGGGTTCATGGAGATTCTAGATTGGTGAACACATTTCTGCTGGAAGGTGGTATGTCTTCATGGAGATCGAATCTCCTGTGCTTGAGACCTTCCCAGATCTTATCCTATGTATCTCTTTATCTGTTCATCTGTATCCTTTTATCATATCCTTTATTATATTTGTAGACCTATATGTTTCTCTGAATTCTTTGAGCTATTCTAGCAAATGATTGAATCTGAGGAGAGGGGTCATGGGAACCTCTACTTTGTAGCTAAGTTGGACGGAAGTTGTGGGCAACCTGGAAACCTACTACTTAAAATTGGCATCTAAAATTGGGGGCAGTATTGTAGGACTGACCACTTAACCTGCAGGGTCTGCACTAATTCTAGTTAGTGTCAGAATTGAATTGAATTGTAGGACACCCAGCTGGGGTCACAGAAAACTGCTTGATGTGAGGGAAAAAAAAAACAAAACAAAAAAACTCCACACATCTGGTGTCAGAAGTATTGTGAGTGTGATAGCAGTGTGAGAGTAAAGGAGAAGCACACAGAAGTGAGTTTTTCCTTACAAAGGGCCCATTACCTATAATCATATCTGCCCATAGAGGGTCAGAGAGCAGTGTGTGAGTTCTTTTGTGGCTCAGCCACAAAAGCCATCTACAAAAATAGAGCCATTGCTTTAGATGTGGGTAAAGGATCTTTGAAACCTTGACCTTGGAGAATGGAGAATGCTAGGCAAATGTATTTTTATTTGTTTACTTATTTTTATTTATGTTAAGCTAGAAGTATCTAAGTATAATTCTGTGACTCACAGTTTATCTACTACTTTGTAATCATATTGTTTTATTTCAGGTAAGTTGTGAGCAAACTGAAGGGCCTTTCTTTGTTAAATCTGCAAAGTATCCGTTATAAACAAGAGGCATGCTATTATAAAATAGATAATTATGAAGCACTTTTCTAAGATCATACACACTTTGGTGTATATGTTTTATTGTTTTTTTCTGCAGATTGATTTTTTCTTTTTCATCTAAATAGTCACCCCCAAAGTTCCCAAATTTATATAGACTCAGTTTTTACCACCAGCAGAGACAAATTAGAATGGTTTAATCCTAAATACAACTTCCTGGAAAGTGAATCTGATTGGATAAGCTTTAGTGTAGTATCCAAATCTGGCCCAATTAATCATGGCCTACGGCAATGGGTTACTGACTAATACACTGGTTCCATGACTCATCTCTGGGTGGGGAAGACATATTTGCTCTCAGAAGGAGGCTGACAACCTATAACGTGTAGGTTGCAGATAGAAGTTGAAATACAGTATAGTTGGAAATCATTGCCCTAGTGTATTATTAGTACAATTAGATTAGTAGTATACCCTCAAAGGATTTAACTATTACAATCATTTCATAAAATTATTCCTTTGAGCTGTTATAGCTATTAAAATATTTCTATATGGTTTTTATTTAAATTAATAATATAAAGAGAAAACGTGATTTGGGGCATGTCATTTTCACAACCAAATTGTACTTTATAATAAAAAAATTACTTTGTATACAATCATAATATCAATGACTATATAATAACATATGGAGATGAGAATGGGTTTTGAGTAAAGTTTATAGAAATTATATGAAATAGTGATTTAAATGATTTAACTATCACTAGAAAAGATGCTTTATAAATCAAACAATATATTTCAAATTTCAAACTCAAGTAAGTAAAGAAATTGTTAAAGATTTACGTTTGGGCAGTGTTTTCTGAAGTATTAGCTTTATAAGCTGCTCTTCCAAAAGGTCCTCTGCTGTATGTACGAGGCTTGCTCACTACATTCACCTCTTGGAAACTCACATTTCACATTAGAATTTCAAAAGCTGTGATAAGTCCAGTAGGAATGAAAGTTGTTTAACTTTGTAACCCAAAATTATTTGAATATAACTTTTTTTTCATTTAACTATATAAAAATGCTATAGAATTAGTGTTATGAACTCAGCAAGTTATCTTATTTTGAGGGCTTCTTATCACTACCTGTTAGTTTTTATATATTCCTATAGGCACCTGGAGTTACTATATTCTAATAATACATGTTTTAGAAAAGAATGATAAGAACAATGCTAGGCAAATGTTGGCATTTGCCAGGCTCCTCAAATCCTCTTTTGGTATTCAAACAGCCCCTTATAAGTATCCACTGGGGGATCATATTGTTGAATACTGATAATTGATGGATTATCAGTTTGTGTTGGACAACTCCACAAACCACCTAAGTGAGCATATGTGATGAAATTAGTCTTAGTCATTTTAATCTATACTTTTATATACTACTTAGTCATTTTAATCTATACTTTTATGTACTCTCACCTCCATGGATACCATAACAGCAGATGTTCTTAGCTGAAGTCACTTTGAAAGAATTCAAGTGACGATAAAAGAAAAAAGATAAGACTTCACTTTACTCTTTACCAAGCAAGGTATATATTTAGTCATTTGCATATTTATCCAACTAATATTTATTGAACATTTGCTGTGTGCTGGGCACAATGTGGAGATAGGCAGTCCTACCCTTTCAGAATTGACATTTTGTCATGACAAAGAGGCTTGTTTACAATCTGATGCTAAAATATTATACTATATTCCAAGAATAAACACAGATTTCTGGGGAAGTAGGAGTTGGGGCTGGTATTAAGGAGGTTTGAGATTAATTGTTAGTCAAACTACTGAAGGCTTAGCATAATGGTTCTCAAACTTTAGTGTGAGTGTTCATTAGAACCATCTAGAGGGTTTGTTAGAATATAAATTGCTGCTCCTCAACCCCAGAGGTCCTGATTCAGTAAGTCTAGTGTGGAGCCTGAGAATTTGCATTTTTTAACAAGTACCTAGGAAATGCTGATGCTGCTGGTGTTGGACCACATTTTGATAATCACTGACATAGGGACTGTATTAATTAACTATTGCTACTCTACAAATTATCCTAAACTTAGATGACTTAAAACAATAATTATTTACTATCTTACATAGTTTCTGTGGGCCTAGGAAATGGGGAGTGCCTTAGCTGGGTGGATTTGTCTTGAGGTCTCTCATGAGGTTGCAGTCAAGGTTAGGGCTGCAGTCATTTGAAGGCTTGACTGAGACTACAGGATCCACTTCCTAGGTGGCTCACAGTCCAGCCCACCCTTCAGGGGAACGGAATTAGCCTCCACCTTTTGGAGGGAGGAGTATTAAGAAACTTATGGCTGTATTTTAAAAACTAGTATAGAGATTATATTTTAGTACTTAACTAATAATTAGTTGTTACTTAATTAATAATAAATAATAATAAACTAATCAGTGATTAACTCTTCAAGGATGATAATATGGTAGAAGTAGAAATACTGGATGGGAATTCAATAGCCAAAATTGATTATTATTATTAAGTTTTTACTTTTTGTGATTTCAAAATATTTTGAAAATGATAGTAGTATGACAATATTACCCATATTTTGAATATTCCTCATATTTTGATATTCCTATCCTATTTAAATAAAGAGACTAGGATGTATTTTATGTGTGTATCTATGGAAGGATGAACTCATTTAGCTCTGAACATAAGTTGGAACTAGTAAAGGTTAAGAGCGTGAGGTCTGGCGTTTGAATCCTGGCTACATCCCTTACTAGCATATCATTCTAGGTAAGTTATTTAGCCTCTCTAGAATTCAGCTTCCTCATCTGTAAAATGGATTTAATAACAGTACCTATTTTATAAAATTATTCTGAAGATTAAATGAGATACTAAATGTTAAAGAGTTCAGAAGGTACTTGCATATTATTGTTCCATTATTTATGAATGTCAGTGTATACGTGAAAAATAGAAGAATTCAGAAGGCATTAAAATGAAAAGTACACTTAATTTAGAGCATAGCAGACTTCACTGAATGTTTGGAGAGATAAAAAAAAGTTTATATCTCAGACAGCTTTAAATTGCATTAAACACTGTTCTGTTTAAAGGAAAACAAAAAATCCAACTTGGCTATTTCTTGTAACTTTCAATGTATTTGCTATATGGTTTCTCTTTATCCTTCTTCATTATTCCTCCATTCTTAAGGAACACCCCCTTCTCCAAATTTCTTGCATTTTTTCATGCAAAGAAATTTAGTCCTGCTTTTCTTCTTTTTCCTTCTGACCTAAATTTTTCCATCTAAATGGGTCAGCAGGATATTTTCCTAAACTAATATAATTCTTTCTCTCTCGAAGAATAATTCTTGTGTCAGCTATTTAATATATATATTTTAAATTTTGCCACTTATAGATTAATTCTTAAAATATCTATCAGCAACCATGACGACTGATTCTGCACTGTTTGTTATAACCATGAATTGCTGAGCCTATGATCTACTCAAATAGAAAGATGGAAAGAGTGGGTCTGGTGCACACTGTGTAATGCTTGCACTGTGCCTATGCATTCTTGATAAATCCTGAGAAATGATTTTTCATGAACATTGTTTTTAATAATACCAATTTTCAGTTTGTATACCATCTCAGATAATTCTGACTAATGAAAATTTCAAAACCTCAATTTACCAGAAGGCAACTAACCTCAGTTTGAAGTTTTAACATACACTTTCCTGATTCTCTGCGTGAGGTGGGGCAGGCTGGCGGAGGAACAGGGGCCTCACCCACCCCCACCCGCTCCCGGGGCAACTTTCCACCCCCCTGAGCACCCACGAGCTCCACCTGGGAGGTGAGCAGAGAACCGGGAGCTGCAGCGGGAAGGGCCTTCGCCTCTGACGAGGTCGGGGACGGAGAAGGAGAAATGAAACAGCATCGAGGGGGCGGGCCGAGGAGCCGGGCTGGGGGGAGCCTCGGGCGGGAGAGCCCCCCAGATGCCGGGGCTTTAACGATCCGCCGGATTCTTCCCGGAGGGAAAGTGCACAGCGGGGAGATGGGGGGACCCGGGGGGGTGACGCCTCCAGTCCCGGGGTCACCAGGGGAGGAGGGCGCCGGGGGGAGCGCACCCACCCCGCGGGGTCTCGGTGAAGGGCTGGAGCGCGCCCCGGGGCCTCAGGAGAAGTGGGGGGGCTCCGGGTAGAGGCGGGATGAGCCCTGATCCCTGGGGAGAGAAGTGGCCTGGAGCGGGTCCAGCGGCACAGGGCCGGGATCCCAGGGCCCCCGAGGGGACACAGCCAGGATCCTGTGTTCGCCCGGGGTGAGTGGAGGCAGGGAGGCCGAGGCAGGGAGGACTCCCCTGCCATGGGGCACCCCCGAGCTGTGCAGGTCAGCGGCCCCGCCACAGCCGGAGCACCCAGGCCCCTGCGGACCGCGAGCTGTGGGAGTTACTGGGGGAGCTGACTCCAGGGCTGGAGGGCTGGCCGCAGACAGTGGGGTTGTTCCTCCTGGTGTCACCCTGTGCCTGGGACTGAGCGGGGCGCCATGGGACAGGGGCCTCAGGGGGTCAACAGCTATCACTGAGCCGGCACCTGGCAAGGGGGGGGCATCTCCCCAGGTGCATACCCCTGAGCATCAGCACAGCAGCCCCTCCCCCCAGAGACCGGCTGGAAGGACAGGGGAAGAGCAAGTTCTTGACTGAGCAGCGCTGGAACGCTCCAGGGGAAGTTGAGGGATTTACAGTATATAGAACCAGGGTACCCCCCTATTCTTTTCTCCCCTCCTTTTTCCATCACAATTCATTTTTGTATCAGACTAAAATTTTCCAATATTTTTTCTCTTTTCCCACCTTAACAACAATATTTTACCAGCTCTTCACTTTTAATTTTTTTCCTTTTCGACTTTCATATTTCTACAAGTCTTAGATATATTTTTCACTTCTTGATTCCCTTCAACATATTCAATTTAATTTTGGGAGATCTATGAGATATGGGTTTTGGGGTTTTTTGTTTTTGTTTCCCCTGCCTTATTTTGTTGTACAATGGTGGACATTAATACCTTCTAAAACATGACCAATATGCATCCAGAACCAAGTGGAATATGATGCTGGTTTTTCTGTGAGATTATATTCTCTCTTCCTCCCCATTCTGCCCCCCTCTGTTATCTTGTTTATGTTTTGGGGTCAATGTTGGGGCTTTCTGTAAGTATTGCTGTTTTATATAATTTTGGGATTGAGCATCTTCTAACATACAGAACAAAATACCCTCAGAACCAAGAGGATCACCCTCTAGGACCCTCAGGTAGACAACATTCTCTCTCCACTGCTACTTCTTCACCACCACCATCCCATCCCCTAGTCCTCCCCCCATTTTTTTCCTTTTTTCTCTTTTCCTCTTTACTTTTTTATTGTTTTATTTATTTATTTTTTTAAGATTCCATTAATTCATTCATGAGAGACACAGGCAGAGGGAGAAGCAGGCTCCACACAGGGAGCCTGACATGGGACTCAATCCTGGGACCCCAGGGTCATGCCCCAGGACGAAGGCAGGCACTAAACCACTGAGCCACCCAGGGATCCCCCTTTTTCTTTTATTCTTTTTCTTTTTTCTTCTTCTTTGGGATTTTTGCCTTTTATTTTTTACTACTTTGTTTTAAAATTTATTTTTCACTTTAGTGGTCCTTTTGTTTTATTTTGTTCTGATCTTCTTTTTCATTTTCTGGTCTCTGACCTCATCAGTGTCATCTAGGGTGGAATTTACTTAGGTTGTGCTTGATATTTTTGACTCAGCTCACTCACACAGCTACTCTGCACTGAGCAAAATGACTAGAAGGAAGAACTCACCACTAAAGAAGGAACCAGAAACAGTACTCTCTGCCACAGAGTTACAGAATATGGATTACAATTCGATTTCAGAAAGCCAATTCAGAAGCACAATTATAAAGCTAATGGTGGCTCTGGAAAAAAGCATAAAAGACTAGAGACTTCATTACTGCAGAATTTAGATCTAATCAGACCAAAATTAAAAATAAGTTAAGTGAGGGGGATCCCTGGGTGGCACAGCGGTTTAGCGCCTGCCTTTGGCTCGGGGCACGATCCTGGAGACCCGGGATTGAATCCCACGTCAGGCTCCCGGTGCATGGAGCCTGCTTCTCCCTCTGCCTACATCTCTGCCTCTCTCTCTCTCTCTCTCTCTCTGTGACTATCGTAAATAAATAAAATTAAAAAAAAAAATAAGTGGGATGCAATCCAAACGGGAGGTCCTAACTGCTAAGGTTAATAAGGTAAAAGAAACAGTGAGTGACATAGAAGACAAGTTGATGGTAAGGAAGGAAGCTGAAAGAAAAAAGAGAAAAACAATTAAGAGACCATGAGGAAAGGTTAAGGGAAATAAATGATACCCTGAGAAGGAAGAATCTACGTATAATTGGGGTTTCAGAAGACACCAGGAGGCAGAGAGGACCACAAAGTATATTTGTACAAATCATAGCTAGGAACCTTCCTAATTTGGGGAAGGAAACAGGCATTCAGATCCAGGGGATAGAGAGGTCCCCCCCTGAAAACCAATAAAAAACCGTTCAACACCTTGACATTTAATATTGTAACTTGCAAATTCCAAAGATAAAGAGAAAATCCTTAAAGCAGCAAGAGACAGGAGATTCTTAACTTATGGGGAGAAATATCAGATTAACAGCAGACCTCTCCACAGAGACCTTGCAGGCCAGAAAGTGCTGGCAGGATATATTCAGGGTCCTAAATGAGAAGAACATGCAGCCAAGAATACTTTATCCAGGAAGGCTCTCATTCAGAATAAAAGGAGAGATAAAGAGCTTCCAAGATAGGCAGAAACAGAAAGAATATATGACCACCAAACCAGCTCTGCAATGAATATTAAGGGGGACCCTGTAAAAGAAAAGGGAAGCCCAAAGAAATAATCCACAAAAACAGGGACTGAATAGGTATTATGATGACACTAGATTCATATCTTTCAATAGTAACTCTGAATGTGAATGGGCTAAATGATCCCATCAAAAGACGCAGGGTATTGGACTGGATAAAAAACCAAGACCCATCTATTTGCTCTCTACAAGAGACTCATTTTAGACCTAAGGACACTGCCAGCCTGAAAATGAAGGGGTGGAGAACTATTTACCATTCAAATTGATGCTAAAAAGAAAGCTGGGGTAGCAATCCTCATATCAGATAAATTAAAGTTTACGCTAAAGACTGTAGTAAGAAATGAAGAGGGACACTATATCATACTTAAAGGTCTATCCCACAAGAAGACCTAATGATCATGAATATTTATCCCCCTAATGTGGGAGCTGCTAAGAATATCAATCAATTAATAACTAAAGAGATACTTACATAATAATACACTAATAATAGGAGACTTCAACATGGCATTTTCTGCAAATGACAGATATTCTAAGCAAAACATCACCAAGGAAACAAGGTCCTTAAATGATACACTGGACCAGATGGCTTTCACAGATATATACAGAACTTTCCATCTGAAAACAACTGAATACACATTCTTCTCAAGTGCACGTGGAACTTTCTCCAGAATAGACCACATACTGGGTCACAAATCAGGTCTCAACCGATACAAAAAGATTGGGATTATCCCCTGCATATTTTCAAACCACAATGCTTTGAAACTAGAAACTCAGTCACAAAGAGAAATTTGGAAGAAACTCAAACACATGGAGGTTAAAGAGCATCCTGCTAAAAGATGAAAGAGTCAACCAGTAGATTAGAGAAAAATTAAAAAGATTCATGGAAACTAATGAAGATACAACCATTCAAAATCTTTGGGATATAGCAAAAGCAGTCCTGAGAGGGAAATATATCACAATATAAGCCTCCCTCAAAAAACTGGAAAAAACTCAAATACACAAGCTAACCTTGCACTTAAAGAAACTGGAGAAAGAACAGCAAATAAAACCTACACCCAGCAGAAGAAGAGAGTTAATAAAGATCTGAGCAGAACTCAATGAAATAGAGACCAGAAGAACTGTAGAACAGATCAACAAAACCAGGAGTTGGTTCTTTGAAACAATTAATAAGATAGATAAACCATTAGCTAGCCTTATTAAAAAGAAGAGAGAAAAGACTCAATAAAATCACGAATGAAAAAGGAGAGATAACAACCAATACCAAGGAAATACAAATGATTTTAAAAACATATTATGAGCAGCTATACACCAATAAATTAGGCAATCTAGAAGAAATGGACACATTTCTGGAAAACCACAAACTACCAAAACTGGAACAGGAAGAAATAGAAAACCTGAACAGGCCAATAACCAGGGAGAAAATTGAAGCAGTCATCAAAAACCTTCTAAGACACAAAAGTCCAGGGCCAGATGGCTTCCCAGGGGAATTCTATCAAACGTTTAAAGAAGAAACCACACCTATTCTACTAAAGCTGTTCCGAAAGACAGAAAGAGATGGAGTACTTACAAACTCGTTCCATGAGGCCAGCATCACTTTAATTCCAAAACCAGACGAAGACCCCACCAAAAAGGAGAAATACAGATCAATATCCCTGATGAACACAGATGCAAAAATTCTCAACAAGATACTAGCAAATAGGATCCAACAGTACATTAAATTATTCACCATGATCAAGTGGGATTTATCCCTGGGATGCAAGGCTAGTTCAACACTCGTAAAGCAACCAATGTGATAGATCATATCAACAAGAGAAAAAACAAGAACCATATGATCCTCTCAATATATGCAGAGAAAGCATTTGGCAAAATACAGCATCCATTTCTGATCAAAACTCTTCAGAGTGTAGGGATAGAGGGAACATTCCTCAGCATCTTAAAAGCCATTTACGAAAAGCCCACAGCAAATAACATACTCAATGGGGAAATACTGGGAGCCTTTCCCCTAAGATTAGGAACAGGGATGTCCATTCTCACCACCGCTATTCAACATAGTACTAGAAGTCCTAGCCTCATCAATCAGACAACAAAAAGACATAAAAGGCATTCAAATTGGCAAAGAAGAAGTCAAACTCTCCCTCTTTGCCAATGACATGATACTCTATATAGAAAACCCAAAAGACTCCACCTCAAGATTTCTAGAACTCATACAGCAATTCGGCAGTGTGGCAGGATACAAAATCAATGCCCAGAAATCAGTGGCATTTCTATACACTAACAATGAGACTGAAGAAAGAGAAATTAAGGAACCAATCCCATTTACAATTGCACCCAAAAGCATAAGATACCTAGGAATAAACCTAACCAAAGAGGTAAAGGATCTATACCCTAAAAACTACAGAACACTTCCAAAAGAAATTGAGGAAGACACAAAGAGATGGAAAAATATTCCATGCTCATGGACTGGAAGAATTAATATTGTGAAAATGTCAATGCTACCCAGAGCAATTTACATGTTCAATGCAATCCCTATCAAAATACCATGGACTTTCTTCAGAGAGTTGGAACAAATAATCTTAAGATTTGTGTCGAAGCAGAAAAGACCCTGAATAGCCAGGGGAATATTGAGAAATAAAACCAGAGCTGGAGGCATCACAATGGCAGATTTCAAGCTGTACCTCAAAGCTGTGATCATCAAGACAATGTGATATTGGCACAAAAACAGACACATAGATCAATGGAACAGAATAGAGAACCCAGAAATGGGCCTTCAACTCTATGGTCAACCATATTCAACAAAGCAGAAAAGACTATCCACTGGAAAAAGGACAGTCTCTTTAATAAATGGTGCTGGGAAAATTGGACAGCCACGTGCAGAAGAATGAAACTAGAGCATTCTCTTACACCAGACACAAAGATAAACTCAAAATGGATGAAAGATCTAAATGTGAGACAAGAATCCACCAAAATCCTAGAGGAGAACATAGGCAACACCCTTTTTGAACTTGGCCACAGCAACTTCTTGCAAGATACATCCATGAAGGCAAAGGGAACAAAAGCAAAAATGAACTATTGGGAGTTAATCAGGATAAAAAAGCTTCTTCACAGCAAAAGAAACAGTCAACAAAACTAAAAGACAGCCTACAGAATGGGAGAAGAGATTTGCAAATGACCTATCAGATAAAGGGCTAGTATCCAAGATCTGTAAAGAGCTTATTACACTCAATACCAAGAAACAAACAATCTAACCATGAAATGGGCAGAAGACATGAACAGAAATTTCACCAAAGAAGACCTACACATTGCCAACAAGCACATGAGAAAATGTTCCGCATCACTTGCTATCAGGGAAATACAAATGCAAACCACAATGAGAGACCACCTCACACCAGTGAGAATGGCGAAAATTAACAAGACAGGAAACAACAAATTTTGGAGAGGATGTGGAAATATGTACTTGCACTGTTGGTGGGAATATGAACTGGTGCAGCCACTCTGGAAAACTGTGTGGAGGGGCAGCCCGGTAGCTCCGCAGTTTAGCGCCGCCTTCAGTCCACTGCGTGATCCTGGAGACCCAGGATCGAGTCCCACGTCGGGCTCCCTGCATGGAGCCTGCTTCTCCCTCTACCTATGTCTCTGCCTCTCTCTCTCTGAGTCTCTCATGAATAAATAAATAAATCTTAAAAAAAAAGAAAAGCAATAGTGGAAGGGTTTGTAAGGGAAAGGAGGGGAAATGAGTGGGAAAAATTGGAGAGGGTGACAAAACATGAGAGACTTCTAACTCTGGGAAACAAAGAGGTAGCAGAAGGGGAGGTGGGGGGGAATGGGGTAACTGGGTGATGGGCACTGAGAAGGGCACTTGATGGGATGAGCACTGGGTTTTATAATATATGTTGGCAAATAGAACTTCAATTATATATACTTTCCTTGGAGGAGAAAGGTAAAAACCAGGGTTATCAGCTCTTAGATTTTGGTCCAGGATTCTGTGTCTTTAACATCAGAGATGTAGAAAAAAATGATTAATGGTCAGAATGATGGCTAAGGTGTTGTCTAGTCTTGTCATCAAAAAAGGCTTTTTGGGGATCCCTGGGTGGCTCAGCAGTTTGGCGCCTGCCTTTGGGCGGGGGCTGGTCCTGGGCTCCTGGGATCGAGTCCCACGTTGGGCTCCCTGCATGGAGCCTGCTTCTCCCAATGCCTGTGTCTCTGCCTCTCTCTCTCTCTCTCTGTCTATCATGAATATATAAAATTTAAAAAGGCTTTTTAATGTTCTGTACCCTTTACTTAATTACGTAATTACTCTTAGTTTCATCTTAAAGATCAGAGTCAGAATCACTCCAGTTATTTTCAGACGTACCAAATTCAAGTGGAATCTCTTAAGGTAGAGCCCCAGAATCTGCAGTATAGCAAGTTCTCCAGTAATTCTTCTGTACTATAAAATTTGCTCTGCTTAGAAAACAGATGTCCAATAGCAAACTTGGATCTACAAAAAGAATTTTGTCATTCGTGATTAATCAAAGATTATATCAAACAATCTCCTAATTGTTCTTGCTAATTGAAATTTTATTATAATATGGTGGGTTTATTTATTTATTTATTTATTTATTTATTTATTTATTATTTATTTTTTGGGGGGGTTTATTTTGTTTTAAAGGCTATTTGTACCCTTAGGTAGACAGTCAGTGTGGCAATGAATATTTAATGAGTGGTTTTAATGAGATAGGTATTAGAAGAGTGGAGAGGTATAGTGTGAGAAAAAGTTGAGAACCCAGGTTTCCTTACTTCTAGTCCAGTGCTGTTTGTGTTGGTTTTATCTTTCTAGGGTTGTTTTTTGCCTCTCATGCTCAGTTTTTAGTTTTAACAAAATTTAAAATTTTGTCAACAATTTTGCTTTTATCTTTTTCAGGTTTTATTAGGGCTGTTTGGGGAGGGTATAGTTAGAAAAATCATTGGCTTCGAAAGCAAAGTGATTGTGTGTGTGTGTGTGTGTGTGTGTGTGTGTATGTGGTATAGTTAGATCATTGGATTTGAAATCAAACTGAATTGTGAATTCCACTTCTCCCACTTACTAGCTAAGTGAATGTGAGCAAATTTAATAATTCTGTGAGCATCAGCTGTTAAATGGGATAATAACTACATTATAAAGTTATTGTAAGGATGAAACAAATAGATGCTTATATTTGTTTACTTTTTTCTTAGAAAAATTCTGGCCAATATAAAAACATATTTAGATTAATTTAACTCGATTAATGGTACTTACCATTTTCAGATTATCAATTTATTTGTGTTTAATTTTTTCTAATAAGTAGTTTGAAGATGAGTAAAGGTGTTTTTCTGATTAATTGGTTCTCCTTTAAATTCACAGTATGTAATATTGATCTATCTCTTCTTTGTATGGAGAGGTATATCAAAGTTGCAAGGCACCGAGCAGACTCTTACTCAAACTGTATCTTCTTGAAGCCAGTACCCCGATCCATTCTTTAGGATGTGCAAAAGAGAGAATTTTAAGTTTTATGTCCTCAGGTGTCTTGGATTCACTAGTAGAGAGACACAAAAAGCAGATGGAAAAGTGAGTAAAAATAGAAGACTTAAATAACATTAAAAGCAACTTTAGAAGAGCTGACTGAGGCAGTAACTGAGTAATTGTCATAATACCCACCATTAGCATGAATATATGGTAATGCAATTCTCTGAGTAGTCAACTTTTACATTAAAAAAAAGAAAAGAAAAGAAAAGAAAAAAAACATCTACCTGAAGCTGGTATTGGCAACCAGAATTACATTTCCCCCCCCTCCCATCTCCAGGACAACCCAGAGAAGGCAAAGGAATGCTGTCTATAGTTACTTACCAATCTCTATTGTAAGTTCATGAGCATAAAACTGGACCTTATTTTTTATTTTAGAAATTATTTTTGAGAATAGCATTGAAGTATGTAGTATTTAATCTTTCTTTGTAATGATCATAATAGGCAAAGAGAAGAAGGATTAAAATGATCAAGCAGATGGAATGTTTCCTTTGTCATGCTTATGGTATTAGAGTACATGATATAAATAATTGCTTATGCTTTGATTCTAAACACCCTTTAATAAGTGAATGGGGAAGCTGGATCTGTATACCTAGACAAAGTAAAATTAAAAAATCAAAGAAAGGTTAAATGAATTAATTTAGGCACCTTATTTGAATATTTATTTTTCTCCATACTTTCCCTTGCCATCAGTAATTTTTTTAAGATTTATTTTATTTGTAAGTGTTCCCTACACCAATGTGTGGCTTGAACTCACAACCCCAAGACCAAGAGTGTGTGCTCCACTAACTAAGCCAGTCAGGTGCTCCTCAGCAGTGATTTTTTTTAAATTTTGTATATTTTCCTCTTTTATTTCATTTAGGTTTTGTAGGATTTGTATATGTGTGTGAGTGTTATCTATATGAACACTTCCATATTTTCTGGTTCCATTAGATGTTCCATGCCCATATTGAATTCTCTAGCCCTGGAATTAGCCTTTTCTCCAATAAGTCCTGGTTCCCTTTATTTATGTCTTCAGAAATCAAGATCTGAGGGCTAGATGTGTTCATCACTACTCAGGTGTCATTGCTTCTAAACCCTATTAGTGGACATAACACGGAAACACATTCTCTCTCTCCCTCTCTCTCTCTCTCTCTCTCTTTCCCCATCTCTCTGTATGATAAAAACTGTGGTTTATACCAATATCTCCAATTCTAATCCAACACCCCTGGATCCACTCTAGCCCCTTTCATTATTTGTAAAATAGATGCCTGGCTTTCATTGTCCACAGTATGTTTATTTGCTCAATCCTAGAATATAGTTTCAGAATAATTTATTAATTAGTGTATAGTACTTCTGTACAGTTTCTTTTGTCTTTAGAATTAAAATATATATTAAAAATGTTTTTATCTAAAGTTACTTAGGTTAGTTTTCCTTTGTGCCCTTAAGTAGGGTTATATCATTAATTTCTAATATAGTTGGTCTCATTTGTGGCTGTTTATATTCCATTCTCGGTTTTCTGCAAGTCCTGGTTGATTTTAAACATTTGTTTGTATTTTATGTATGTGAAACAATGTCATTGTTCTAAAAATCAGAATTATATAAAAAGATATACTCAGAGATAATCCCATTTATCCATTCTACTTGCTCCTTTTCCTCCATTCCTTTCATTCTTGTTTTTTTTTTTTTTAAGATTTTATTTATTCATGAGACACACACACACACACACACAGAGGCAGAGACACAGGCAGAGGGAGAAGCGGGCTCCATGCAGGGAGCCCAATGTGGGACTTGATCCCAGGATTCCAGGATCATGACCTGAGCCAAAGGCAGACACTCAACCACTGAGCCACCCAAGTGCCCCCCTTCCATTCTGTTCCTACTCACTACTCAATTTCATTCATTTCTGGTGTATCCTTTCCATGTGTCTTTTTGCTAAAACTAGCAGATACATGTGTATTTCCTTATATTTCCCTTTACTTCTTCTTACATGAATGAGAGAGTGCCACAGATACTTTTTTTGCATTTTGCTGCCCTTTCTTAACCATGTATCGGTGGAAATCACTCCATATCAGTGCATAAGGATCTTCCTTATTCTTTTTTTATAGCTGCATAATTCTGTGTATGGATGTAGCATGGTTTATTCATCACTATTCTATTTATGGGCATTTGGATTGTTTCTAATATTTCAGAATTATAAACAATGCTGTGATGAATAACCCTGTACATATGTATTTTTCTATTGTTGTAAGTGTATCTTCAGGGTAAATTCCTAGAACTGAAATAGCTGAGTCAAAAGGTAAATGCACATGTAGTTTTGTTAGATATTGCCAAATTCCCCACCAAAAGGGTTTACCAGTAATATATGAAAGTGCTTGCCTTTCCCTAGCCTCACAACAGAATGCATTTATTAATCTGGTTGGTGCAAGCTTTATTTTAATTCTCTTAAATTTTACTTTTGATTTGGAACTAACACTTTGAAAATTATTCTTCATTTTTCAGGATCTATCAGATGTTTATTTTGAGATCCTGTCATTTTGTGATTTTTTTTTCACAGTCATAAGGTTTGGTCTGTCCATTTATTGACTGTCTCTTGAAAAAATATCTTGAGTGGCCTCTTTTTCCCAGACAGTATGCTAAGACATAATACTCACCTTTAAGTTGTTTACTGACAAAGAAGAACAGGTTAGCAAATAAATGGACAATTAATTACAAGATAGACACAGCTATGCATGGACAAGACATTCCAGTGAGGGAAGACAGAGCCAGTTATATTCTGAAATTGCAAGTAGTTTAATAAGATTGCCATATAGAATTTATGTATGTACTCATTAGATGTGGAATGAAAGAGGAACACAGAGAAATAAAGTTCAAGAAGCATGTTGAGAAGTTTAGATGTCATCTAGAAGACAAAAAAGACTTACTAAAAAGTTTTAAGAAGTATAAAAATATGATCAGGATTTTTGTTATGGCCATGACAATGAAGGGTTTATCCTTAAGAACTTGAGGTTTATCCCCAAAGTGTTAAACTATGTTGTATACATAGAGGTATGTGATATTGTGTTAAAGAAAGGAATAATCCCTAAGGCAAGAATTGACTGTGACTTTTTGGAGGGCAAGAACTTCTTTAAGAAAAAAATGAATCAGTCTGAATATAGTTATCAATGACACAAGGTAAAGCTAGGTGTTATCTGAAAGGAAGACTTTGCCGGCTTTTGGTAGTTTAAAGTGGGTCCTTTTTTCAAAAAAGCAGCTGCTCTTGGTGTCTGGGTTTTTCCAGTAGAATCTGAATAACACTAGTCATTGTATGTATTGAAAATGCAGCCCATCTGTACCTGGAACAGTTTATGGCTTACATTAATAAGACTTTACTATTGAGATGCTTCATTAAGGTGGTGTTATAATCCCACTCTTTTCATCAACCTGATTTTACCGTTTCAGCAAGTTCTTGTCTGAGAAGATCAAGTTGCTAATAACTTTACTGTTAATTCCAGAAAGTTCCTGAAAATCATTTTTTTAAAAGATTTATTGGTCTAGAGAGAGAGAGAGAGAGAGAGAGAAACGTGAACACGAATGGAGGGAGGGACAGACGGAAAGGTAGAGAGAATCTCCTGCAGACTCTGCACTGAGCTCAGAGCCCAAAGTGGGGCTCGATCTCATGACCCTGAGATCATGACCAGAGCCGAAATCAAGAGTCAGATGTTTAACCAAGTGAGCCACTCAGGCGCCCCCTGAAAATCCTTTTATTTATTTATTTATTTATTTATTTATTTATTTATTTATTTATTTATAGATTTATTTATTCATGAAAGACTCAGAGAGAGAGAGAGAGAGAGAGAGAGGCAGAGACACAGGCAGAGGGAGAAGCAGGCTCCTTGCAGGGAGCCCGATGAGGGACTCAATCCCAGATCCTGGGATCAGGCTCTGAGCCGAAGGCAGATGCTGAACCGCTGAGCCACTCAGGTGCCCCCTGAAAATCCTTTTAAACCTATGTTAGACTACTCAAATTAAAGCAACATCAAACAGCTGGTTACTCTTCAAGAATTGTTTTGAAAGCCCCCTTTGCAAACTTCCCCCTTCCATGTGTACCAATCCTAAACTATAATCAAGCCCCACTTCTCACACCAAAAGATCCATCTTAAAACAAACTCCAAATCTTAAACGTATCTGATCTTTACTTTTCCTCTTCTGAAACACCAAGATTCTTGTCGTAGTAGTGACCTCACTTCTGTGGCAAGCAATAAACTCAAGTTTGCTTTAAGAACACATTATTTTGGTGATATTTTCAGGGAATAGAATACATGCAAGATTCATTTCTTATCCTTATAAGAATAAGGATTCTAGGATTTGGAATCCTAGGCCTAAATTATCAGTCCAAGAATATCTGAGTTGACTTTCTAATTTTTTGTCTCTTTTCAACCTGGCACATGACATTTACGACCAGAGAGACCTCAAGGAATGTCATTGTTCCCTACTCATAATTATTGTTTTTCAAATTAGTGAATTTGGGAATGTATAATCGGTTCAGGAAGAAGAAAGTGACCTATGTATCCTAGACAATCAGCCTACATCAACCAAGAAAGACTTTTGAAAAAAGAACTGTATAGATTTTATGTAAATTTGGTATTTATGAGCACCAAACTTTTAGCACTGACATCTGCCTGAGAAGATACTTCATTTACAGCAGTGGCAGAAATGAAGTTCACTGTGAACTAGTTTCAGATACCATATGCTTTAACATGCAGAAGAGGAGGGGAAAAGAGGCCTTTCAAAAACAGATTTTTCTTGATCTCACTGTGTATGATGTTGCATGACAACATTGTGACATCATAACTTACGCTATTCTATTTGCTGTTGCACCACTTTAGCACCGAGGCATGTAACAGCACCTCGGATGTGTATGGTGCTTTCCCTTCGTGGGACTTCAGGCACTTCACAGGCATTTTCTTCCTAAACCGCACAACATCTCTCAAAGGTATTGCCAAACTGGAGACAAATTTCACAGTTTAATCATGTGGAACACATTGGTAAATATAGATGTGCCTTTTAGAAAGTTGCTTCAAAGTGTATTTTGCAGCTCCCGCGACGTTTCTCAGGGTGTAAACCAGTGGTGTAATGTAAAGCTTCTGGCCCTCCCCCAGGGGAGCTGGGGGGAGAGATGTGCTGGCAGCGCGCCCTGGTGCAGGAGGAGGGAGGGGCGCAGAGGCGGGCTGACTGTTGTGTCAGCGTCCTGCCCTTTGCTTCCTCTCTTCTCACGCAGGGGTGTCTCCTTTCCCTCCGTCTCCCTCTTTTCTTTGCAGCATCAAAAAGGCAAACTGAGTTCTAAAACTTAACTGGTGATTAAGTGTTTGGTTAGATTTTCAAGGCAGAACACAAAAGTCCATTTGATTCACAAGGCCTGTTGATTATAATCCTGGCATCTTTCTTTCTTCCTTCTTTCCTCCCTTCCTTCCTTCCTTCCTTCCTTCCTTCCTTCCTTCCTTCCTTCCTTCCTTCCTTCCTATCTCTTCTTTCTTTCTTTCTTTCTTTCTTTCTTTCTTTCTTTCTTTCTTCCTTCCTTCCTTCCTTCCTTCCTTCCTTCCTTCCTTCCTTCCTTCCTTCCTTCCTTTCTTTCTTTCTTTCTTTCTTTCTTTCTTTCTTTCTTTCTTTCTTTCTTTCTTCTCTTTCTTTCATTTCTTTTCGCTTTCTGCCGAAGCGAGTACTATGATCCTAGCAATCCAACCAGTACTTATAATGTAGTTTTATGGGAAAACGAGTTCTTCAAAATGGGAACGTGGCAAGATTGCAGACATGTCTGTTTCTTGCTCTAATCTCTTCAAATCCAATGAAAAGGAATGTTTTTTTCTCAGAATATTTTTTTTTTTTTTAGATTTTATTTATTTATTCACAAGAGACACACACAGAGAGAGGCAGAGACACAGACAGAGGGAGAAGCAGGCTCCATGCAGGAGCCCGATGTGGACCTTGATCCCAGGACTCCAGGATCACTCCCTGGGCCGGAGGGAGGCGAGCCCAACCGCTGAGCCACCCAGGCGTCCCTCTCAGAATATTTCTGCCTCCCAAACCATACCCTTTTCCTTCCCTCCACCCCCACATCTCCTGATCCCCTAGAAAAGATCCCTCCATGTGGAGCAGAGACCTGGACGTGAATCCTAGCTGTGTCCTGTAACCACTGCATAAACCCCGAGTCATTAAGGCTCTCTGAGCCTGTCTCCCCATTTGTAATTTTTACATACTGCCAACTCACAGGGGCGGCATGTAAGATAAAATAAAATAACATGTACAGAAGAGCTGAAGACAAAAATGTGGCCAATGAAAAAGTATCTTCAACTGTCTGGTTTTCTGGGGATGATTTGCTCCACCCTTTTGGTTATCATCCAAACCAGGACACTTTCAAGAGTGAAAGAAGGAACTTCAGGACAGCACAGATAAAATGGGGACTGTCCCAAACAACCTAGGATGTGTGATTAGTCTCCCGTAGAGAGAATTTTCAGATGGCAAATGCCTAACTGTGTACATTATTGTAGACAGGGATGCCTGCCTTCTATGAATACGAATATCATTTATTGCCCACATACAAGTTGAACTTCTATCGCTTCTCTCTTATAATCACAACTCTTTGTGTAGCTTGTGTTTCCCCAAATGTGCTACATGGACAACAGGTGTTGGCCCATGAGACTATTTCAAGCGGTATACAGCAAACATTATTTTTTCTAAACTATTGAGCCAGACCTATAATTTTGGAAGTAAAACTTTTTAAATAAGTTTATTTAGACCGACATTTGGATTGATTTAAAGAAAAACAATTAAGTAAATCAAACTAAAATGAGATTACGGTTATAGGAAGGTTGACCTGGCATGACTGACAGGCAGGAAGCCCTGCTTGACCAGATAAGCCAGAAGGATGAAAGATCAAGCTACTCCGTGTTGGGATAAACAGTATTATAATACATCACCTTGCATTCCAGGAAAAGTGCTTTGTGAGAATTGGAGTTAAGATGCCCACTTGTGGTCCAGGTGAGGAGAATAGAAATGGAGTAATTGCAGTTGAAGATTAGGCTTGGATACGTTTTCTGGTAAGTCTTTGGCTTCACCATCATTTTTATACATTATTAATGTAAACTATCTATGAACAATTGACAACACTTGGCAAAATTTAATACACTGATTTTAGCTTTGTGGGGACATTTTATTCATATTTACTTTTTGAGAGACATTAGGTTGGGAAACAGTTTGCTTTGTCTTGAGAATTCCAGGAATAAAAACTCCTTGAACTGTTTGAACAGCTCATTTAATTCCCTGGTAATCAAAAAGGTCTTTCCCCATTTCTGGTCCCAGTCTGTTCTGGAAGTGCAGGCTCCAAAGAAACAGAAAAATTGGGAGGGTGTTGCCCTTCTACCTCCCAGCATTTGTTACAAAGACCACTGTCAGCAGTGGCCTCCCTAATCCTCCTCACCTCACTTTGTTTCTACCCTGTTTTCTTTTTCTTTGTAATTTCTCTCATCAGAAATGAATGCTTCTTATTCTTTCTGTTTGTTTGCTTAAAATGGAGACAATTTAGATAATGTATCAAGACACTTGAGTATGAATGATTAGAGGTCAGCCCTTAGCAATTATACTTTTTCTAAAACACATAAAAATATTTGATAGATGGTCATTCACAGATATCTGTGTGCATTGGAGTTTAGGGTTTATAAAGGTTTACAAGTATTTATGTATGATTTTATGTGTATCTTCAGAGGTTTTTTTTTTTTTTTTTCTTGTGGAACTTTGAAAAATGAAGAGAATTAAGTTGTTTCTAAAAAGCCAAAGCAGCCTGCCATCTCTTTTTCTTTTCTGGGCTACGGTCCAATTTGCACAGCAGTTGCAAAGAAAAAGCAAACGCATCACTAGATTCAGCGAGAAATATTGTAACAGTATGTAATCTCTGTCAAGATAAAATTGCTTTGTGATTTACATTACAATAAATCCTGACCTTTAAGTGCTGCAGACTAAGCTAATCTGTGAAGTACTTTATTCCAACACTGAATCAGCGAGTGGAGCTCAACCAAATTGACTGTATTAGTCCCACCGTGTGTGGTTAAAGAGCCTATATATATCGAAGCAGATTACAGAGCATTGTTCTATGTGTACTATAATAAGTAGAATAATTGAAATATTCAATCTGTTTCATCATTGTGAAATAATAGAATTATTTTAACCTCCCTTCTGTTTGCCTATTATGGAAATTACAAGTAGCTTCATTTAAATATCATTAGGGCCTGATTTAGATCGATGAGAACAAGGAAATTCAGAATTAAGGCTAAAATACCACATGACATTTCAACCTTAATTCACTCTTTATGGCTGTTAATTATTTTCTTTTTCTCTCTCTCTTTTTTTTTTTTTTTTTTTTGGTAAAATAGTTAAGACATTGTGTTGACTTTCTTAGTACTAGCTTTGAATTTCTGGCTTTTGGTCTCCCCTAAGTCAAGCGTTAGGTTTATCAATCATTGGAGAATAGAATTTTCTCAGAGATATTATGAATTTTAAAAATAAGTATAATTTACCAACTTTGGGAGATTTTTTAGCCATTATTTTCTCAAGTATTTTTCTCTCTTCCATACTCTTGGCTTTCCCCTAGATTTTTATTATATACATATCAGACAACTTTATATCTGGAGGGTCAGTGATACCTTTTCCCCTAGTTTTTTCTTTTCTCTCTGCTTCATTTTGGATAGTTGCTACTGCAGGTCTTCAAATGCACTTTTTCCCTTTTTGCAGTTCCTAATTTGCTGTTAATCATTATATATATATATATATATATATATATATATATATATATATATATATGTTTTATTATTTCAGGTACTTAATTTTTCATCTCTGAAAGTTCCATTAAAAGAAAACACCTCATTTCTCTCATCACACTCGTGATTAGCTAACTCTATTATCTCTCGTGTATCCCTTTTTTTTTTCATGTGTAGTGACTATTGCTTGGATACTGGATATTGTGCTTTTGTTTTTGAGTGCTAAATTTTTTGGTATTTCTATAAATAGGATATTTTGTATTTTGTCTTGGCTGAGTTTTAAGCTTTATTAGGCAGATCCTGAACAGCCTTTAATCTAGGGCTAATTTGGCTCTGCAACAAAGGCAGTGTAATCTGAAGATACTTCCTCAGGTTTCCTGTATACTGAGGTCTTCCCACTCTGGTTGGTAGGGGCAGGCACAATTTCTGGTCCTGTAGGAGTGGAAATTGGCCTACTGCTTTCTGCTGCTGCTTTATTTGGTCAAAGGTACTATCTTCTCTTGCACACATCAGTGGGGGCTGTGGGAAATCCTCCACAGAGCTCTGGAAATCTCTTATCTGTGTAGCTCCCTCCTCTCTGGTACTTTGCTCTGAAAATTCTACCTGTCTTGGCTTCCCTGAATTTCAACTTCTGTCTCTTCAACTGAGCAAGACCACAAGGCTCCATTAGGGTTTCCTTCTCTTTCTGAAAACTGGAAACTGCCCTCAGGGAGTAAGCTGGAACAATGGTAGAGCTCACACTGTGCCTTTTCTTAGGGACCACACTCCTGTGCTGCTTGTCGCTCAATGTCTAAAAATAATTCTTTCCTATATTTTTGTCAGATTTTCTCATTGTTTAAGGTGGAAGATTCTGTGTTAACTCAATCATGACCAGAAGCAGATGTCTCACATAACTAGAGTTTAAAAGGTAGTTTAAGATTTTGATTTAACTATTCACTAGTTCTTGCCAATATATATTTCTGGAGACATCAAAGTAAGTGATAAGAAGGTTTTTCTTTTTTTTTTTTTTTTAAATATTTTAGTTATTTATTCATGATAGACATAGAGAGAGAGAGAGAGGCAGAGACACAGGAGGAGGGAGAAGCAGGCTCCATGCAGGGAGCCTCACACGGAACTCGATTCCGGGACTCCAGGATAGTGCCCTGGGCCAAAGGCAGGCGCCAAACCACTGAGCCATCCAGGGATTTCCATAAGAAGGTTTTTAAAACAAATTCTGGGCACAGTAAACTGCAACAATGCTAATGCTAAAGTCTAACCACAATGCAACATAATGATTGATTGCAAATGATTAATGATTACAAAGCACATAGGGCACCATAGTCACTTTAGCAACTTAAAATTGGAATTTTTTTTCTCTCAGAGTTATAGACAAGATACCAGTGCTAGAGTGCTTCTTCCTAACAACAGACTTCTTCCTGATAAAATGGAATTTCCTAATAAAATAGTTCTAGAGGACTCTTCTATTGTTTCTTAGAGTAACTGTTGCTCTGCTCTATTTTAAAGTTACACTGAGTTCAGGGGAATAGTTTCCATTTTAGTTAAGACAAACTTTTTTGTTATTTTGTGTTTTTTTTATTTTAGATTTTTATAATAAATTTATAGGGTGCCTTGAGGGCAGCCCAATTTGCATCATAGGGGGCCACCTAAGAAACTCACTTGGGACAGACCACTCTGTTCTGCCTTGGAGCACTATTGCCTGGAACCAGAATTGTTCATGAGATACCCCACATTATAAATAGAGACATCCTCGGGGCACCATATCAATGTATACTGGACGGTCTTCTCATGCATTTTGAGAGGAAAATAACAGTTTTGATATTAGCAAGATGAGAACATGTATTCCTGATGCTAAAAGGATACCTGAGCACTTACCTGAAACATTAGTATTTTTAAAGGTCAATTTCATAGTTCCAAATGATTTTAAAATTAAAATATAGTGATTTTCTAGAATTATTTGCTTTGGTGCCAAAAGAGTACAAAACTAATAGTCTGAAGGAAAGATTATATAAAAATATTGATACATTGTTATAGATAAGGTTACACACACACACACACACAGAGTCTTTCAGGTTGTTACTTATTTTCTTAGCAATTTTTAAAAACTGCCAACTAATGGACTGGTATAACCTGATGATTTACAAATACTCAGATTTCCTGAACATAATCTACAGACTACAGTATATGAATCTTCTGTGATATCAATTAAATCAACATACATCTCTAAAGCAACAATTTTATTTTTGTAGGACAAACTCTTAATCTTGGTCTGCATCACTTTCCCCCAGTGATTTGGGGGATTTGTTGTCCTCAGGTGTCAAGACATCCCTCTGGTTCCTTACACAGAAATGCTAACTCTACACTGATTGTTTAACTGTTGATGTTTTATTACCAACTATTTGATTTGGAGATTCAAAAGAATATCTTATTACCCATTTTATTTTAGATATTTGTTTGTGGATTTTTAGTTTTGTTGTCTTAACTATTTTTCTGTTCTTATGACAGAATTTGAGGTGATTTAAAACTACCCCACTGTCACCACCCACCACCATCTTCCCAGAATTTCCCTTTACCTTGACTTATTAAAGCTTTTGTTTCTTCACCTGTTAAAGAGAATAAAATGATCTTCTGATATCCCTTCCAACTTTGAGATCTGTGACGGTATAAGATAACCCTGTTTGGACCCAAAATTGGGGAGGAAGGAGTATATGAGGTATTGCCTAACTTCATGTTTTCAGACTCGACATGTCTAAGATTAAGTTGCTGTGTGCTTTATTTTGTCCTCTGAGTCAATACTGGTCCTTCCATCCATCCATCCTAACATTGAGCCTCTGCTATATACTAGTTTTATTTCTCCAGGTTCTTATCAGGTTTGCTTGTGCTACTTGAAGCTGTAAATAGCCACACTATAAATGTCATTTCTTAGATATATGATCACCTAAACAGACCCTATTGTGACTTGGAGGTGAAATGTGACTGTTATGGGTTTCTGTTGTTGTTGTTTAGTGGGGGGAGGAGGAGGGATAAACTATTCCAACTTTTTAACATAGAGGATTTCTTGCTTGCCACCACAATCTGAACCACTTAGCATGATCAAATCAGGACTTGAAGTTTCTCTAGGGTTTAATAATCAAAGGAAGAAAGCTAATTGACCTCACAATTTGGTTAGTAACCAACCTCTATGAACTTGGACAAATTGAAGAATCTAGGCCTATGACAGTTCATATTATTAGTTTATAAGCATGTGACAATTTACTGTTACCAAATAGCCTTGTGTAGGCAGCTGCTTACTCTGCTCTGCTCTGAGGCAGGACAGTACTGCTACATAGTTATCAGGAGAGACTCCAGCAAATGGGGGCAGAAGACACACTCAGGGAATACAAAGGGGCATAATTTCAGAAAATGCTTCGTTCTTCCAGAAGAATCCTGAACTCCACAAATGTAGATTACTTACCTTTTACCACATTCCCTGAGATTGTATAATTTATATAACAAATATTTATGGATTGCCTACTATATAGCAGTCATTTTATTAGGTGCTTTATCTTTTTATCTTGATGATATTTGTATTGTAATCTTTTTTTTTAATTTTTAAAAAGATTTTGGGATCCCTGGGTGGCGCAGTGGTTTGGCGCCTGTCTTTGGCCCAGGGCGCGATCCTGGAAACCCGGGATCGAATCCCACATCGGGCTCCCGGTGCATGGAGCCTGCTTCTCCCTCTGCCTGTGTCTCTGCTTCTCTCTCTCTCTCTCTCTGTGTGACTATCATAAATAAAGAAAAAAAATTAAAAAAATAAAAATAAAAATAAAAAAATAAAAAGATTTTATTTATTTATTTTAAAGGGAGATAGAGAGTGTAAGCAGGGGAAAGAGAAGGGGGAGAGGGAGAGAGAATCCAAATCAGACTCATGCTAAGTGCAGAGCCTAACATGGGGCTCGATCTCATGACCCTGAGATCATGACCTGAGCAGAAATCAAGAGTCAGATGTTCATGTCCCTGAGCCACCAGGCACCCTAATTTTTTTTCTTTTTAAAGTCATACTTGTATATGCTTAAGATAGCAAACAATACTTCAAGACTTAAAAAAAAAAAATAGCTGCCCCTGTTTTATTTCTCTTCTCTATGAATTCCTTCTCTCCAGAGGCAACTACTTTTAATTATTTTTAACTGTTTAAAAAAAAATTTGCTTCCATATATCTAAATTACAGCTTTTATTGTTACTTTTGATTTGTCAGTTTTAAATATTATTTGTTGACTTTCTGCTCTAGAAAATTATGGGTTAACTCTCTTGTATCCCATGCTTTCAACACAGAAATATCTCTCCTTTCTCATCCTTTTAGTAAAATTCTGTAAGTTTTACTTAAGTCAACATTTGTTTATTATTACGAGCATATAACATTATGCATACTGAACCATATATTATATTTCATTTTCTTTCTGATATAACATGTTTTCTCTGAAATAAAAAATTTCCTTTTCTTTTTTCAAAATTTTCTATGTAACTATCACTAATCCATCATCCAATTCTGTGACAGAACTGAATTCTAATAGTTTGGGTGACCATTGTATTCACTATGTGTTAGAAATATCTCTTCTTGAGAGCTCTGCTCTGTTCTAATATGTACTAGTTGCTATATAGACCTGCCCCATAACTGTCATCATGAGATTTCCTTTTTTTTTTTTTTTAGATTTCAATTTTAAACCTGTTACACCTTTTTACTGTGCCCTGCTTAACTCTTAATGCTTTTTCTGACTTTTCTGTTCTTTTATTCTCTTTATGTTTTAGTTTGGATTTTTTTTTTCTAATGAACTATTTTCTTATTCATTAATCCTTTCCTTTGCTTGTCCAATCTGTTACTATACCCATCTACTGATTTCTTATTCTGAGTTATTTTATTTTTTAGTTCTAAATTTTTATCAGATTCTTTTTAATCTAGATAGTTCTGATGAGATTCTTCATCTTGCCATTGATTTCCTTGAATATTATTATAGCTGTTTTAAGTCCATTTGGTAACTATAATACCTAAACTACCTGTGGATCTGTTTCTGTTTTCTTTTTTTCCCTTTGTTTTTAGTCATTTTTGTCTTCCTTTCATGCCTGGTGATTTTTGACTTAATGCTGGACATTGTAAATTAAAACTTATAGAGGTTCTGGATGATTTTTATCTTTTTCCAGAGAGAATTTTCTCTTCTTTAGCAGGCAATGGGAGGAGGGATGGATCACCTTTATGCATTTGGAAATAGTCTATTTCCAGCCTGTTCTTGCTCCTAGAGTATTTCCTTTTGGGGGTCTTGGCTAAAAGTCTGGAAGTGTTTTTCAAGATCTCTTATCCTTCTTGGGCTTTGAACTCCAATTTTCGTCTTCTTGACACTGTGGTCAGTTAAATACTCTTTCTCATTTTTAGGTTATAACTGCAGATTTTTGCTTGGTTTCTTAGCTTCTAATAATGCAAATTTAAGAATCTACGAATACCTTAAGGAAAAAAAGTTCCAGGGAATGTCAAGTTTACTTCCCCATGTGGTCCCCCTTTTTTTTAAGATATTGGGTCCTCAATTTTTGGAAGCCTGGCCATCCCTGAACTTGAATTTGGGTCTCCCCAAACCATTGAAACTAACAACAAACTCCGGACCAAACCTTTTTGTTCAGCTTCAAAACCACACAATACAAATGAACAAATGCTCTGAGGACCATCAGTGAATATAAGATTCACTTCAGCGCATTTCTCTTTCTCTATGATCTTAGTTCTTGAAATCCTGGCTGCCTTAGTTGTTTTCAATGCCTTCAAAGAACTGTTTTGGGGTACCTATGTGGCTCAGTTGGTTAAGTGTCCAACTATTTATTTTGGCTCAGGTCATGATCTCAGGGTTGTGGGATCGAGGCCTACATTGGGCTGCACATTCAGTGGGAAGTCTGTTTGAAATTCTCTCTCCCCCTCCTCTCCCTGCCCCTGTCCCTCTCTCTCAAATAAATAAATAAATAAATAAATAAACTTTTTAAAAAATAAAAATGAAACAAATCTGGGTTAAAAGTTTTAATAAAGATTTTATTTATTTATTTATTTATTTATTTATTTATTTATTTATTTATTTAAAATACAGAGAAAGGCAGACCCACAGGCAGAGGGAGAAGCAGGCCCCCTGCGGGGAACCTGATGTGGGACTGAATCCTGGGATTCTGAGATCATGACCTGAGCTAAAAGCAGATGCTTAGCCACTAAGTCAGCCAGGCATCTCTCACCCAGATTTTAATTTGCAAATCCTGACTTTCAGTATTTCACATTTTTTGCATTAATTCTTTAATAATTTATCTCCTTCCATTTTAGCTTGTTTTTTTTCTTTCAACAATTCCTGATATTTTGATATCAAATCTCTTAGATGGATCCTTTGATGTTTAATTTCTTTCTCTTGAGTTTCTATTTCTATGTGTTTTTTCCTTGAACTAATTCAGAGAATCTTTAATCTTATGTCTTGGGATTTGGGGTAGGTATGGTTGCTGGTGTTCTTAGAGGCAAGTAGAGGATGGAGTTGTTCTAATGTAAACTTCCACTCACTGCCCCTGTTATCAACTTGATACCTTCCCCATACCTTGAGCTGTAATCTGTCCCTGGATTCAAAACCTCCCTAGTTTATCGTCTCCACAGAGTAAACTTCAGCCTTCGGAACAAATGGATGAGAGATTTGTCTATAATTTTACTTGCAGTCCCATTGTATACCCAGTTTCAGAAATACTGGATGCTGCTAGTTCTTGAGGCTTTTCAAGCTCTGTGGCACAATTAGATTGTAGACTTAGTTTCAGCTTTTTCTGATATTTGAGACACTTACCTTTCACCCATTTGCTTTTCAGCTTTTAATCTTATCTTGTCATCTCTTGTCTCCTACATTCTTCTCTTTCATCTCATTTTTGTTGTCCTTGAGGATTTATACTTAAAATTTGTTTTTTTTCTCCTTGTGCATGTGTGTTTTTTTGTTTTGTTTTGTTTTGTTGTTGTTGTTGTTTAATACAGAGTTTTGGGGAAGGACCAGAGAATAGGTGTGTTTAATTGTTTAATCCATTTTACTTAACAGGATGCTTTAGGTGCTTTGTATATATCATAACAAATTTCCATAGCAAGGATTAATATACATAAAGAAAATAGTGGGGTGGATGGCTCAGTCAGTTGAGCATTGAATCTTGGTTTTGGCTGAGGTTATGATCTCAGAGTCCTGGGATTATGCTCTGCATTGGGCTCCGTGCTCAGCATGCAGACCGAGATGTGCTCTCTCCTTCTAAACTCCCTCACTCTTTCTAAAAATAAACAAATAAATCTTAGGAAAAAAAAGAAAAAAATACTAAAGGAACAAAGTAAATGATAAAATTAGAACTAAAATTCTGTCATGAAAGCCCTCATTTTGTAATGAGGTGGGGTTTTTTGTTTTTTGTATTTTTTTACTTCAAATTTTAGGTTTTACTCACAAGCATGAAGAAACCCAGTTCTTTTCAAAACTAACTGATTTGTGAAATAGGAATTTTTTTTTTTTTGTGAAATAGGAATTTTTGCAACACATCTTTGCCTTCTCTATTTAGCAGTAAATTCTTATATTCTTATCACTCTATAATGAATTATAAATTTTCAAAATCTAATGTAATTTTACTAATATAGTTTTCATTATGCTTGAAATTACTAATACTGCATTATGGACAAATTATTTTCTAATTGAGACTTCTCTAAGTCAAGATTATTCTCTCCAATAGACTATTTCCATTTTCTTTCATAGAGAATAAAGTTTCTTGTTTAACCCTCATGTTATGCTTTTACCTAAAGTCTGAAAATTTCTGGGAAGTTTCTTATTTTGTTTTTTGGGGGGCTTTCCAGAATTCCCTTTGGTTCGTCTCAATATATCTTTGACCCTTAATAAAAATTTCCCCTTGTATTCACCACACAATTAATGATTTACTTAAAAAAAAAAAGGAAAAAAGTAAGATCTTTTTCAGAAGATAATTTAAACATTTTGTAACAAATATAACATATATTGCTTGGAGAATTTCTGTAAGAAAATCCATTTAAAGATCATACCAGCTTCACTTTCATATTCCTACTAAAGCATGGAGAAGGCCCTGCCTATGGGGCAATTTCACATGAGGAAATGGAGTTATGATGAGCTGCTATCACTTCTAAACATTTTTGTTCCATGAGAGTTATAAAGGACCATATTTTCTTTTTGATGTTGTCACCTACTTTCAGGCAAAACCTCTTTGTCTGTGCCTCTGTCCCTTTTAAGAGGTAGGGCAGTTATCTGCTAAACATTTGCAGGAAAAATATCCAGATAATCAGAGAACTGAAACCAATATGAAAGCATCTGATGTGGGGGATCCCTGGGTGGCGCAGCGGTTTGGCGCCTGCCTTTGGCCCAGGGCGCGATCCTGGAGACCCGGGATCGAATCCCACATCGGGCTCCCGGTGCATGGAGCCTGCTTCTCCCTCTGCCTGTGTCTCTGCCTCTCTCTCTCTCTCTGTGTGACTGTCATAAATAAATAAAAAAAAATTAAAAAAAAAAAAAAAGAAAGCATCTGATGTTGTATAATATTATTCGCATTGAGAATAAAATGGGTCTCAAACTATTCCATTGGTTTCTGTATCTCTTGGAACTCTGAAACATCCACTTCATTGCCTGTTTTTGAAAGAACCAAAATTACTTTCGTTTGTTAAATTCTTAACAGATGAACTTACTTTAAAAACTTCTACTCCTTAGGAACTCTCTTTCACCCTGTTAGATCAGAAACAGTTACTTGCTCTGTATTCCCTTTGAGTGACTTGTATACTCAGCTTATCTACTGTCCCTTCAAATTTGCACTTCATATTGTGTGTGTTTGTGGTGACCTCTGAACTATTCCATGGTATTTTTTCTCTCCCAACTGGATTACAGGCTCTTACATTTGACAAAGGAGTGCCATGCTGACACATAAAAATATGCCCAGTAAATGTTGTTTCTAAATACGGGAAATATATGTTTGTGTTTTAATTCTGGAGTGTGTGTTCTTTAGTGAAGGAACTGATGAGAGATTTCCCATTCCACATGGGATCCTGGGTTGTCTGCTATGGGCAAAGAAACAACAGGTGGCTCTGACATGGGAATCTTTTTAAACCAGGATATTGATATTTAGGATATTTTTCTTAGTACTCTACAGGCATACACAGACCAGAGGAAGATAAAAATTAAATAAATAAAAGGAAACAATTTTATTGGCACCTGGGTGGCTCAGGGGTTGAGCAAGCATCTGCCTTTGGCTCATGTCGTGATCCTGAGATCCTGGGATCGAGTCCCACATTGAGGTCGCCACAGGGAGCCTGCTTCTCCCTCTGCCTATGTCTCTGCCTCTCTTTGTGTGTCTCTCATGAATAAATAAATATTTTTTTAAAAAGGAAACAGTTTTAAAGTAAAGTAGTGAAGTTCTAGCTGAGTAAGTGATCAATTAGCAATTAGAGACAGATTGTAGAATTTTCCAAAACAAGTAAGCAAAGGGAAATCTAGAATGCACAAAAGAATATATATCTAGATCTATTATAAATCATGGTGACCTCTTCTTTAACAGTGGCAGTTTCCAACAGGCAACTCTGGGTCAGAATTTAAAAACTAGTGTTAGAACCAAGTAGAGAAAATAAAAGCATAAGCAAGAATAGCTTCAAACTGACTTTCTTTCAGAACCTTTTAATGATAACAAAATAGTAGCAAAGAGGAATAAATCCCTGAGGAAGAAAGGTACAAGTTGGTATTAAAATTACAAATGTTAGAAAAAAAGAATAACAAATTAATGATGCAATTTCCCCCCAATAGTAGCAGAAAAAGAGATTTAAATCATTTTGAGGAACTGACTCTCTCTGATGTTGAGATTACTTTTCTTTCTAAAAAAAGATTTTATTTATTTATTTGAGAGAGAGAGAGATAGCAACAGAGACTGTGAGGGAGAGCAGGACCAAGGAGGAGAGGGGGAATCAGACTCTCTGCTGAGCAGGGAGCCCAGTGTAGGACTCGATCCCAGGACCCTGGGGTGGTGACCTGAGCTGAAGGCAGACACTTAACTGACTGAGCCACTCAAGTGCCCCTGCTTTTCTCTTTTAATACATAACCCATGCAGAGATAGAAGTTTTTGATCCAAACTTGGGTTCTCTCTACCTTGAATTATGTCTGTCTTCCTTATATCCTTTAATTTGGTCTATTAGGAAGAAAGTTTGTATGATTCTTTGCTGACATGCATGTGAGGTCTTGCTGATATTTTAACCCAGACTGGAAGGTAAAACATCAAAGAATACAAAGAAGATGAAAAAAATGAGGAATAGCAGCTAGTAACTCAGATAATTAGAATAAGGGATGAGAGATATAGTAGAAGCAGATAATTACCAGTATCTCCCACAGAGAAGGGTCCAATACATATTTGAAGTAAGAATGACAAAAATAAATACAGTTATCGACATTGGACAAAATTGTTCCACACCAAAACAGATAATAAAATGGCTGCAATTTATCAAATGCTTATACATGCCACACACTGTTCTAAATATTTTTGTATCTTACTTAATTTGCAAAACACCTTTAGAAGCTAAATATTATCCTCAGTGTACCAGTGAGGAAATCAAGGCCTAGAGATGTCAAGTGTCTAGCCCAAGGTCTCTTACCCAGCAGCCACTGGAGCCAAGACTGGCTTCAAGTCCATTTAAGTGTAGAGCTTAAACTCTCAGATATTGTGATGATACCTCTTCTTGAACAAAATGGGTAGATCAGAATGTCCCCAGTTTTGTTTGTAGGTTTGTTTGTTTTTGTTTTTGTTTGAACACTAAAATTGACATATAGAACATCTTTATCTGGATGTTCTATACGTCAGAGTCAACTACTAACCGGCATTAAACTGGAACTCATTGTCTTCTGTGCAAGCTTCTTCTTTCTTCTTCTTTTTCCTTATTATAGTTAATGGCACTGTGCTACCCGGAAACCTGTGAAGGGTTCTGCTTTCACAGCCTACACAGCCAAAATAGTCACAAGTCCCAGGCCTTTATGATATGATATCTGTGCAATTTGAACCATCTTTATGATATCTGTGCAATTTGAACCCTCTTTCCATTCCACTGATGATGCTTTCATCAGACCCTCATTTCTTTCTCTTGTATTAGGTCAAGAATATTTTGATTTGTTTTATTGTCTTCCATCATGATCGTTTCCACCCCAAACTCAGTAATGTAGCTGGAGTCATGGCCCTGGTTAAAAACTGCTGCCCTAGAAAAAAAATCTCTTTGCTATGATGAGCAAAGTTCTCATGAGCATGAGCATGAGCATGAGCATGAGCATGAGCAAAGTTCATGATCAATATGCTGATAAATCAAATTTATATCTCTAGGCCAGATTTTACTTCATAGTATCCATATTAATGTTTCCAGTTCAATTAACAATCCTCCCAATGCCTTCGACTTTCTCACTCTAATACTCAGCTATTACAAATGCTCACAGTTCTACTTCCTGAATAGCTTTCCTTCTTTCATTTTTCTCCAACCTACCATTATTATGGTCCATTCTTTTTTTTTTTTTTTAAGATTTTATTTATTTATTCATGAGAGACACACAGAGACAGAGGCAGAGACAGAGGCAGAGGGAGAAGCAAGCTACATGAAGGGAGACCGATGTGGGACTCAATCCCGAATCCTGGGATCAGGCCCTGAGCCAAAGGCAAGACGCTCAACCACTGAGCCACCCAGGCATCCCAATTATGGTCCATTCTTACACTTCTGCAATACCCTGAGTCACTGAAGCAGCCATGATAGTACCCTTCTAACTAGTTGCTCTGTACCCATGGTTTCCCACTTTTAATCCATTCTCCACATGTTATTTTTCATTATATGCGATACATACTTTTTAAATATTTGGATTTCTTTGAAATCGGGATAAGTCTTACAACTGATTTTATATCTGTAGTTTAATTAGTATTTGTTTTTTTAAGTAAGTCATATGTATATATAAAATGACATCTTAGAGTTGATGAAATATGATAATATTTCTGGATATGCTACTTTCTGGATATCCATCTTTCTGGATATGCTACTACCCAGCACAGGACCTTCAGTGATTTCCCATTTTAGGATAAAATTAAACATTCTTCTTTTTCTCTTCCTCCTTCTTCTTTTTCTCCCCTCCTCCTCTCCTCCTCCTCCTCCTCCTCCTCCTCCTCCTCCTTCTTCTTCTTCTTCTTCTTCTTCTTCTTCTTCTTCTTCTTCTTCTTCTTCTTTAGGCTCTACACCTAGTGCAGAGACCAATGTGGGGCTCCAACCAGGACTCCAAGATCAAGATCTAAGCCAAAATCAAGAATCAGATGCCTAACTGACTGAGCCACCCAAGTGCTCCCAAATTAAATATTCTTAATATTTCTATGAGGTCCTGCATGTCTGGCCCTTATTAACTCTAGAGCTATTTCGTGCTGATTTTCTCTTAGTCATCTATCCTTCAACCAAATATTATTTGGCGAATATTAATTGACTGACTACTTTGTGCTAGGCACTAGGATGATAGATCAGTGAACCAACATGCCTACTGCCCAGCTGGTGCTGACTGTGCATTTGAAGACTCCTGGCTTATCCTGATTTGTCATGCTATTTCTTTCCTCAGAATCCTTGGTCCCTCTCTCAGGAAGCGTCCTTCTTCCTCCTCTTACCCTTTGTGCTTCTACCTTGCTAAGCCCTAACTCTTACTCAATCTTTCATGGCTTATGTTACACAGCTCTCTCCCACAGCCATTCTGTTCAATACTCTCATGGCTCCTGCATTTCTTTTCATGGCTCTCACAGCACTTGCTTTCTTGGGATCTGTCTTCTTTTCTGGACTGTTAGGTCCATGAAGGCAGTGACCTCATCTGCCTAACTTTTGGCTTTCTCCCCAGCCCTTAGTCCAGTGCCTGGATCACAATAGGCCTCTTTAAATATTTATCGAATGAATAAACAATGGAATTTGAAACATGAATTCAATTTCAAACCATCCTGAGATACTCTGAATTTCTACCACTTTAATATGTTATTATTTTTTTAAAGATTTCTTTGTTTGTTCAGGAGAGACACAGACTGAGAGAGAGGTAGAGACACAGGCAGAGGGAGAAGCAGGCTCCCCGCAGGGAGCCCGATATGGGACTTGATCCCGAATCCTGGGATCACGGCCGAGCTGAAGGCAGGTGCCCAACCTCTGAGCCACCCAAGTGTCCCTTACATATACTATCCGTTTCAGTCTGAGATGCACAGTAGTTGATATTAAATATCATAAATATTTTTCCTTAAAGTAGTATAATACCCTAGCCTCATTATTTTCATTACACATGAATGTACTTACAACACTCGTGCAATATTTTTTTGTGTCTTGACAAGCTAAATCATATTCTTCCTCTGCTAGTCCTTCTCTTTGGTCTACTCTTTGTATTAAAGATGAGCTGCCATTTGCATCATGGATTTGCTCAATGGATTATATTTATGAGTAGTTGTACATTTAATTCCAAGTGGTGAATTAGCCTAACACTCAAGACATAGTCTACTGTTTTGCAAACATGGGTCCAGTTATATTCCCAAGAAAGCAATTATAAAAAAGAAGCTCACTTGTGTCATCTTACTTTTAAATATAGCATATTTTCATTAGTGTTCAAAGCAATTTTTAACTGCTTATCTTTTCTTTGCTTTAGATATAAATTTTTCTTCAATTATATATATTCTAATTCATTATGTATGTTTCTTATAATTGCCTCTACATTTATATTAGCATAATCTTCTTCAGTGTTACCAAAGAAAAATTTGAAAAAATAGTAAAAAAATAATCTTACTTTTTTGTAAGAAAAAATGTTCCACAATAAGTAAAGAACCACAACTTTAGGTTTTCTAGTTATTGAATTTTAGCTCTCCTATTTTTAGCAGCATCTCCCAAATCCTTGGATGAAAAGGCTATAAAATGTGAAGTATTATTACCATAACCTATAGCAACAATCTACCTCAACATAGGTATAATCAAAAGGAAAATTCTTATAACCACATTCATATTCAAAGATCTTGTGATATAAGCCAACCCCTGTGGGGGTATTATTTTCAAACATAACAGGTTGACATTATATAATTACACACTGCTGGATATTGAAATATCAAAAAAGGAAAAAGTGCTTATAGTAGTACTCACAGCACACTATTATGAGTATTCACATTTATCCACACATCTTTAGAAAATTATTTCTAGGTATATATTATAGACTTTAGCAAAGACTCAGTGATTTATTTAATATCAATATTAGGTTTTGACATTAATGTCTTAGCAAGCATAGGGAGGTGTGATCCTAAGACTGACTTCCACTCCATAAAGGGGCCCCAATGTGTTCTCCATTGTTCTGCATTCAGTTTGTTAAATAGATATTTCATATATGTATGTGTAAGTAAATATTCAAGATCTCATGCAATTATTTTTATAATTTGCACTCCCACTTTACTTAATTTTTCCCTTTATTAACTTTTCCACTTTTGATGATAACATTCTTCTTCTCTTAAATAAACTCTTTCTTTAGTTCCCCTTTACTATCTACTTTTCCTTTATGCCTACTATAGAAGAGATTGGGATTGGACAGCAGCATTTCTGATTTCTCAGATTTCTTTCTCACTGTTCTCAGTGCCACCTTCCTCCCATTTAATCTCTGGATTGTAACTAACTTTTACCTTTCTCCCTTTCATATGTCAGGTTTCTAATATTTCCACTTCTCTTCACTTAACATAAGCTTTTTGGTCTATGTGGTGCACTGTGAAATGTAGTTTCACAAAAATTTAGGCTCCAAATACCTTCCTTCTTGGAACTTTACTTAGTCTCTCTCAAGTTAGTCAGCTTGGTAGTCATATATCTCTTATTTCAACTCTGCTATGTAGGTACAATCTATTGGTGGTTTTGGATTTCTTTCCTATCTAGTCTTCTTTTCAAAAACAGGATGAATATAATTGTAGGGTGTAAAATTTCATTTTTAATATTATTAGCTATTTTTTTCAAAAGTGACTTCCCATAGGGGAATAGGATTGGAGAAGAGAAGTGAGGCAGAAAACTAGAGCATGAGACTGAGACACAAATATAATATATTTGGAGGTAGTATTAATGTGGCATACAAGAACAGTCACTATCTAAGAGAAACATACTAGTATAGCAACAAACTAGTAATACAAATAGTAGTCTAGGGAATAATATCTTTCTTTCCTCAGCAACAAAAATCAACCCGTCAACCACCAATGAAATAACAGAATAGGCTGTCCCAATTAACAAGCTCAGATTTAAGTGGCTACATGCTCAATAAAAGTGAACCAGAACCCTTCATATGGTTATAAGAGGCCCAAAGGGGCCCTAGCATTTATGAAGCTAGCTTTGGTCACTGACTTTGTCCTCTCTCCTTACATCTCTTGATCGTTCTTTCTATTGGTGAAAGGCAAGAATCTAGGTGCTAGGAAGCAAGATGAAAGTATTTTAAATACCACCTCTTCAACTCCCCTGCACCCACGCAGGAGCTGAGTAGTAACTACAACAGGTTTTCAGGAAACGTTTATGAATAGAAATGATAACCTTCCAAAGAAATTCAGTTAATCTACTTTGTTTGCTTTTAATAAATTATACCTGGAGAATCCATATTAAGGGCACCTTAAAACTTCTATAGGTGTCATCTTGAGGTGTGCAGCTAAAATCATTATCTTTCAACAGAAATAAAATTGGAAAATCTTGCTATCACATAAGTATAAATAGGCATCAAATAAAAACCAAATGCAAATACTCTGGAAATCTAGTATGACTATTCTGCTTTATCTCTCATAAAATCTGCTCTTCACACCCTTTATGGCCTCTTTGGGGTGTTGCTGTTTATGAATAAAAATATTACTTTAAAAACAAAACAAATTTCTTTGCTCTAATTAGGCAAAATGAAAGCCTTCTGCTACAATTTATATTATTAAAATTTTGACATTTTCTAATGGCATAATACAAGTTTTATTTTTAACAAAGTCTTCTATTGGAAAAGTGTTTTGAAGAGATTTCCAAGTTCTAGTGAAGCTTGAGTTTTTGTAATTATTTGATACCAAAATTATAGTGTAATAAAATAGTTTTAGTAGTCCTTTTATCCATTTTAAATAGTAATTGACCTCTAGAATTATATGCACCCAGAGTAATGTTACTAGTGATTAAAATTTAAAAAGATAATAATTATTAAAAGCTTCATTCATAATAGAAATCATCATTTCTGGGCAACAGTCTTTAGGGTAAAACAGCCAAGTAGGATTTGACTATATCAAAACTATTTGAAAGGATCCTTTAATCTGGACCTTTATTTATGAACCCTACAAAATTGTTAAAAATGGCTGAACTGTATAGCTGTATTTAAGAACAACAAACTATAAAGGACATAAAATGAGTTCTAATCTCCATGTTTAGTTCCTTCTCATTAAGAAACTGGTGATAGCTCTAGACAATGTGGATAAAGGCATTTTCTCTGCTGTAAATCTGGTTTTTCTTTCTTCCATATTTTATAGCATAAGATTTATTTATTTTCTTGCAGCAGAACCTTTATTAAAATTTTTGAAATATACAATTACAAATTGATAAATTTACCTTAAAGTCTTTTGGAAATTTTACTTTTTCCAAAATATTTCTCACTTAATTTTCTATCTTTTTTTTTTTTTTTAAGATTTTATTTTTGAGGCAGCCCGGGTGACTCAGAGGTTTAGTGCCACCTTCAGCCCAGGGTGTAACCCTGGAAATCCAGGATTGAGTCCTATGTCAGGCTTCCTGCATGGAGCCTGCTTCTCACTCTGCCTGCGTCTCTGCCTCTCTCTGTCTCTCTGTCTCTCATGAATAAATAAATAAAATCTTAAAAAAAAAGACTTTATTTTTGAGGCACCTGGGTGGCTCGATCAGTTAAGCATCCGACTCATGGTTTTGGCTCAGATCATGACCTCAGGGTCATGAGATCAAACCTTGCAATGACAGCTCCATGCTCAGCAGAGAGTTTGCTTGAGATTCTCCTCTTCTTCTGCCCCTCCCCCCGCTCTCTCTCTCTCTCAAATAAATAAATAAATCTTTTTTAAAAAGATTTTATTTTTAAGTAATCTCTATACCCACGCAGTGCTCTAACTCACAGCCCCAAGATGAAACATTGCATGCTCTACTGACTGAGCCAACCAGGCGCTCCATCCTATTAAATCTAAAAGGAATGGCTATATTATGCTGCAGCTCTCTGTCTTGTTCTATTCAAAGCATTTTGGGCCAGTGTTCATTCTGCAAATGCTTATTAAGCACCTATGATGAGTAGGCATTGTGTTAGATACTATGGATGTAATAGTCAATTAGATGCCATCCCAGCCTTAGGGATTCTTACTTGCTAGTGGAGAGTACAAATAAACAAATAGGTAATTGCCATATAATAGAGAGTGGGGTTTGGGGTAAATTGGGAATGCTATGGGAACATATCATTCTCAAAAATGGGCATATCATGTCAAAGAAGTGCATTTAGGTTAGTCATCATGGGTCAAGGTCTTTCCCAGGAGAAGAGGCAGTGAAATTAAAACCTGAAGAGCTAGATCAGATACAGAGGAAGAATGAAAAGACTCTTCCCTGATGAAATAGCTTGTACACTCTTAAAATGATTAGATTTCCTGTACATAAATACTTCTTGTACATTGGTGATGTACCAATGGTGTTTTAAATTACTCCTAGCAGGGAAGAGTGACTATTTGCTTTGTGCAAGTGCTAAAGTGGATACTTTCATATGGAGACACATGAAGCCTTTTCACTGTTGACTGCTCCCCTAGTAAGAGCAACTAGCTGGACTCCTTACTTGCATATAATACAATGAATGTAAGCGTGCATGTTTGCCCTTGCTTGTACCTACCTAACAGCTATACTCATTAAGAAGCTGCATGAATAAAAGAATGTTTAAAAGGAATAATTACAATGTATTTGGCCGCAAGTAACAACAACAAATCCAACCTAAATTGGTTAAACAGTTATGTAATTTATTTTATAGAATTGGCAAGTCAAGAGTAAGGCAGACTTTTGTCATACAGTTCCTGGTGTCAAGTCATTGACGATCCAGGTTCTTTCTTCTTGTGTGTTCTGGCATATGTGGCACCAGCTTCATCTTTTTCCTATTTCTCCCTTATGGTTACCATCAGGGCCATCAGAGCTATATGATTTCTTGTTCACATTGAGCAGGCTAGAGTGAGATCTGCCTCAGGTATGGAACCAAGTGGTTCACTTTAGTCTGGTGTAATTGAGGACATGTCTTACCCTGGGCTCAAAGCAGTTTTGAGAATTACACAATTTTTCATTTGCTCCATGGATAAGTACCCTTAAAGTTGGTGACAAATCAGGATATCCTCCCTTGAGTCATGGAGAGGAGGCGTGGATACTTAAGAAAAATCATCTTTCTGTTAGGAAGGAGAAAGGGGCAGTGGATGTGGGATAGAAAAACAACAGTGTGTCCAACCACGTTGTTTGCTGTTCCTTCATATTTGTTTAATTCAAATTTGGTCTCCTGACCAGAGAAAAAAATACTTCCATATCTTTGGGGAAAAAAGGTCATAATTCTAATGGATTCCCTTTCAACCATGTGTAGTTTGGTAATTAGGGGGAGATGAAGTAAACCTTGAGTTGCGGAGACCACTGTTTTATCTTTCCTTTCCTTTGCTTCCTGAATTGTACTTTTGAATTTCTATATTGGTTTTTGTGGTCCACGTTTACCATAGAGTAGAAAGAAATTGCAGGCATTTATTTTGCTGTAAAAGTATTTTTAGATGTTTTGTGGGCTCTGTATCAATTACTGTATAACATAGAGTTAGGAAGGAATGTGCAAAATATATTTAGCAACCTTTGATAATATTTTAAGAGCATTTGATTCTGACACATGCTATATAATTTATAGAGATGCAGGTTACATCATTATAAGGTTACATATTGGGAAATCTACAAAAAAAAAAAAAAATCCTTAACAAAAATACCTTCTTGAAACACAGACTGAGGAATGTTCCCTCAAAGGAAAAATATGCAATGATTGCTCAGGTTTTTCTTTTTCTTTTCTCTTAATTTTCCTTTTGAACTTCCTATACAAGCGTAGCCTTGTTGCTTCTCATCATGACAAATAGTGCCTGAACCAGAAGAAATTTATGTCAATTGAATGTTTGACCATTATTTTTTATTCAGGACTATTCTTTCCCTCTGGCTACACAGGGTGGAGTGATGTGCTTGCCAGAGGCTGGACAAACCTAAGCATATGCTCTTATGGAAGTGACAGAAAGCAACTATATATGCAAACACAAAAGGTTTCTTTTTGCAAGTTGGTTCAGGGCAACCTTTGATGAACAGAAGGGAGCATAAAATTAATAGTTTAATTACAAGAAAAATAATGATTTCCACCTAATATTTGCATAGCGACATATTTTTCAGAGTGCTTTTGTGTGTGTTATCTCACATGATAAAGTAGCTCTGTGATAAGAGAAGGATGGTGATATTATAACCATTTTATAGATTAGGAGATCAATATATATGAAAGTTAAATGAATTGCTCCTTATTTCTAGTGGACAAATGAGTTCAGAAATTCAAACTTTTTTCCTTAGTGTATGTTTGTGTGTGTGTGTGTGTGTGTGTGTATGTGCTCTAGTAAAACATTTTACTTTCCTCTCATTTATTTTTTTAATTTATTTTTTTAAAGATTTTATTTATTTATTCATGAGAGACACAGAGAGAGAGGCAGAGACACAGGCAGAGGGAGAAGCAGGCTCCATGCAGGGACCCCGATGTGGGACTCCATCCCAGGACCCCAGGATCACGCCCTGAGCCAAAGGCAGATGCTCAACTGCTGAGACATCCAGGCGTCCCTCTTTTATTTTATTTTTTCCAAGGAAAGGGGACAAAACAAAACACAAAGAAAATAAAAGAAAAAAGAGAGTGGAACAACAACAACAAAACCTACTATGTTTATATTAATATTATATTAATATTCATAATGAGTAATTTCTAGAGAGTACACATTTGCTGGATTAGGAACTCTTGCAAAGTAGCAGTTGTGAATTTGTAGAAATTGAATGACTTAAGGTACCTTAAAAAAGTGCCCTTTCAAATACAGTATTTTCATTTTTGCTCTTCATTTTCCTGTTAGGCAGATTTTACATTTCTGACATATGCAGTTCAATGTCCCTCATGTGCATTTCTTATACTTTTGCTTTTATCCTCTAATTCCCCCTCCTCCAAGTCTAAATCCATCCCTCTTTTGAGGGTGTTTGGGCTTCATTTATTTGTGAAGCCTCCACTCAAGGCCTGGAGACTATTAATGGGCCGTCTTACATTATTTAGATGTAATTGTTTAGGAAAATACATTAAGGGGAAGGATTATTGTTGGGCGTCTTTGAAATCATTTATCTCATATGCTGGTTACCCATTCCTGGGAATGCCCCCAGATACAATCTTAAGAAGTTGGTGATTGACACATAGTTGGCCTTCAATAAACAGCTATAGATAACTATCGAATTTGCTGCTGGAGTGACTTGTTGTGCGATTTCATGCTTTCTGAATACAAAACAGATTTTTGAGTAAGGTATGCTTTTTGACAGCTGCTGATAACATCTGAGAGACAATTTAATTCGTCTGCAACTAGAGCAGCAGGAAAAAAAAAGAGCCAACAGGCGACATCACTACTCCTGCTTATTTGATGAATATCAATAAATATGGATGAAACACCTGAAGTAGCACACAAATTCATAGTTAGCCAATTTGCCAAGTATGCAGACAATGGGTGTACTTCATGATTATGTTTGTTGAAAATAAAAAAGAGAGACACATAAATAGGGCTACTGAGAAGGAAGACTCAGTGACAGCATCGCATACTCCTCCTAAAGTATCTTTCATCTTGGGTAGTTTAAAGCATTTAAAGATGTCCTCGTGACACCCTTCTGGAACTAGTAGACGGTAAAGAAATATCCACTCCATTTAAATGAAAAAGGATGCTGAAATGGGAGTTGAAAAGTTAAGCGAACTGCTTAGTGTCTTGGTCTCTGAGATGGTGCTGTATCTATCTGTGGCAAGTATATTGTGTCATTTGCCCCTAAGCAATCTTTTTCTAGCTCTGTATAAATTATCTACCTGGCAAAAAGAAGACTGGAGCTGGGAGCAAAAATATACTTCTGTGGGTGTAATTGTATTCGTGGCCAAATAGAATTTGGATTTCTTCCATTAGCAGGAATGCCTGGTGGTAGTACTAACTTTAAAACCCTGAATTGTCAACAAACAGAAGGAGCCTAGTTGAACAGGATTAGAGAGGAAGAAATGAAGAGATGGGATAAATACACAGGCACATCCAAGGATTTAACCTGAAACTTCCTTGAGGAAGATGTATCTGTGGGAGGAATCTTTTACCCTGGGACTGGGCTCATTTTTTTCCACTTCCTCAAATATTCTCCTTATCCCTTTCTGCTCCTTGGTTTCCCCAGAAGTCCCACAAGTCAGAACTGGAACAACCAGGATCCACGACAGGTTTCTTCCTGGTAAGGAGTAGCAGTATTGACAATATTCCCTCATCCTTCTGAGGAAACTGAGCATTTCCCTGAAGCACTTTGTTGGGTCATATTTTCATTTTTCTTTTGCTTTTCTCATGTCTTGCTTACACCACTTCCCACCACACTGGTCCTTGCTCTTGCTCTTGCTCAGATAAGCTAGGCCTATTCTTGCCTCAGCCTTTGCATTTTTGTTTCCTCTACTGGAATGTGTTTTTTAATCAAATAATATCTTCATAGTATGCCTCCTCTGACCACTCACTATAGATTGATTGATTGATTTTAAAGATTTATTTGTTTGAGAGAGAGAGAGCAAGCACTTGTGCACCTGAGTCAGGGAGGGGCAGAGGGAGAAGAGAGAATCCCAAGCAGACTCCCCGCTGAGTGGGGAGCTCAATGTGGGGAGGGGACCGATGCCATGACCCCTAGATCATGACCTGAGACAAAATCAAGAGTCAGAAGCTTAATCAACTGAGCCACCCAGGTGGCCCCACTCACTGTAGATTTAAAGCGACAAAGTGTTCTGTTTTGCCTAAGACTGAAGATTCTTAGGACGTAGGTCTTTGAGTTTTAAAACTCAGTCTCACGCAAACTAGGATGTGTTGGCCACCCTATTTAAATGCAGCTTCTTCTATCTGGTTTCTCTTTCTTATTTTTTTCTTAGCATTCATCACCATCTAATATACCATAAATTTTACTGTCTCATTCTGTTTATTATCATTTGGCTTGCCTCCTCCCCCACTGCTATCTCCAAGAGGGCAAGGATTTTTTTAAATTTGTTTTTTTGTCACTGTTGTATCCCTAGTATCAAGCATAGTTCAGAACAGGTACTCAGTGACTGTTTTTGAATGAATAAGTAACTGAATGAGTGAGAACTTTAGAAAGTATTTGTTGCATACAAAGAAACTATGTTGGGGATGTATTTCCTGAATGAATTATTTGAATCCATAAAGTCTTGATCAAATGCAGTTTGATTTTCAAAACAAATGCATTATTTCCTAATGAGTGATAAATTTCTTGGGAAATTTAAACAGTGTTTTTGTTCATAATTTAGAAATCATAAAATTATTTAATTCATTTTTAAAACACGTTTTTGTAAAAATAGACTATTAGTAAAATGTTGTGTTATACCTAAATATCATATAGGTGGATCATTTGTGTTGGTTTAGGACAACTGATTTTAATGTTTTGGGATGTACTTGTAGTGGAAATTGAGTTATTTTAACCCATGTGAGTCTTTTATTTGCCCCCATGAAAACTTAAGTGTACATTTGGTTAACAAACTTAACATTTCTCGTAATATCCAGTTATTACTGACTGGGTGAATAAATGGATGGCTTCAAAAGGCAAATGCACAGAAAACCAAATGAATTATAATCTTTGCTGGATAAGAAATCAGAAGTGATGAACTGCCATATATGTAGGGTGGTATTTTTAGGGGTCTGACTTATTGATCTTAGGACCTAACCTGGAAAGCCTGGCCAAGTTGTCCCATTGTTCTATTATGTGAAAGCACTTGGGTTGTCACTCACATGTCTGTTAGTGATATACTGTGGGGAAAATACTGCATCTGGGGACAGGAAACCCTGTGTCTTCATCCCTTCTCACTATTTAACTTTTTATGTGGCCTTGCACTATCACTTAGCCTCTGGGCACCTGTGCATAATAATCTGGAAATGTGGATGAAAAGGCCCACCTACTTTAGTGAGTCTACGTAAGCTCAAAATAGGAGTAGAGATGCTTTGAAAATCATTAGGTGCTGTATAACAATGTAAGGTAAGATGAGGGGAGGGGAGGTGTTTCCTAGGTGCATATGTTGCCGGTGAGTGAACAGCTGCTGCCTTGTGGGTCTGACTTTGGTTCTTGTTTGTATCTATTTTCCACTTTACAGGTGAAGAAGGTTCTCTCGCATCACTAATATTCAGAGAGTATCAGGAATGGAGCCTGTGGGGTTTTTTTTCCCCTTCAGATATAGAGTCACTTAGATGTTATTCTCAAAGTAATAATTAAAGAACCACTTTCCTAGTGGCTTCTTACCAGTTTTAATCAAGTCATTTCCATGGAAGTAGTCATTTATTGAGAGTAGGGTTTTGTTATCTTCTTTAAAATTGTCATCAGTAGTACCTGGCTGACTCAGTCAGTGGATCATGTGACTCTTGGTTGCTAGGTTGTGAGTTCAAGCTCCATGTTGGGTGTAGAGCTTACTTAAAAAAAAAAAAAAACAAAAACAAAAAACAGGACAAAACAAAATAAGCCCTCCATTTTCAAACTAGATTCTATCTTAGTAAATTGGTAAATAGCTACAAAGATGCCAAACAACATAGTGGTTAAAACAGACTTTGGAGCTAGGCTGCTTATGATCAAACCCCCACCTCTGGCATTTAGCAGATATTTGGCATTGAACAACTGACTTATTCCACATATGTCTCTTCCTTACTTCATAGAGTGTATGAGAATCAAAAGAGTAAATAAGGGCAGTCTGGGTGGCTCAGCAGTTTAGCACCGCCTTCGGCCGGGGCTGGAATCCTGGAGACCTGGGATCAAGTCCCATGTCAGGCTCCCTGCATGGACCCTGTTTGTCCCTCTGCCTGTGTCTCTGCCTCTCTCTCTCTGTGTCTCTCATTAATAAATAAATACGATCTTAAAAAAAAAAATAAAGGAGATTGCTCTGCTCCTAAGAAACCCTCTGTTGAAGGAAAAGCCATATATAGTTTCTTGCCTGTATCTTGCTATGATAGTATTGCCTATGTTATCTTTATGTCAAGCTTGTTGACCCAAGGAAGAGCAACTAGCTCAGTGCAGCTAGCCTACAGGCTGTCCAGTGAATGGCCTATGAGGTAACTTTGCGTGAAAGTTCTGTTTCATGGGATGCCTGGGTGGCTTAGTCAGTTATGCATCTGACTTTGGCTCAGGTGGTGATCCTGGGTCCTGGGATCAAGCCCTGCATCAGGCTCCCTCAGCAGAGAGCTTGGTTCTCCCTCTCCCTCTGCGTCCCATACCCCCGCTTGTGCTCTCTCCTGAGCTTTATCTCAAATAAATAAATAAAATCTTAAAAAAAAAAAAAGAAAAAAAGTTGTGTAGAAACATGGATGATTATTTAGGCCAACTCAGATGTTCTATCTGGGTACATCCTACTGAAGATATATGGAGAAGACAAGAATTATTTTATTAGCAGCAGTAGGGCTAAGTGAGCTGAAGTAAGCAGTTGTCACTTAGAGAGTAAGCTATGAGCAAGCAGAAATCATGCATCATAAGCAGGAGGCAAAAGACATACTACAGCACAGAGTGAGATAGTTGGCTTGGTAGCTAGAGTGGAAGAAGCAGAAGTTGTAAACATACATCTATACCCATACAAGTGAGTAACAGAAGGAGATCGACAAAACCCTTCTGTTGAAGGGGTGATAGGCTATCTCCCATACGTGGTTTGAGTCTTTCAGTTTTTGAGCTGTTCCAAATTCCAGAGGTCTATTCCATGATTGCTTCTGGATTTTCTGGAGACTATGTGAATGTGCATGCTCACAATAAATATTCTTATTATTTGAAGTAATCTGGACTTAGGCTCTTTCCTTACCAGCCAAAAAATTTAAGGATCACTCCAGATACAAGTCTTCCCTTGTTTTTAATAGAAAGAAATAATAATGAACTTTAAGATCCTTAGTGGCAGGAAATATATTGCATTTTATCATTAAAAGCCTAAACTTTAAAATCGTATATAATTATACTACCTTTACTCAAAAAATGTTTTTGGATAGATAAATGAAAAATAACCATTGTTAATGTCCCCCTTTTTTGTTGAGGTATATTTCTCATCCAAAAAAAAAAAAAGTAGAATAAAAAGTAAAATAAAATTTAATGTAAATAAAATATAAAATGAGATATTAAGTGTTCTGTTTGATGAGTTTGATAATTGAATTCACATGTATAAACATCAAGATTAAAACATTTAGATTATCCCCAAAGGATCCCCATAAGGATTGTTTCTAGTCACTCTCCCAACCCTCAAGAGGTAATCACTTTCTGATATCTATCACCACAGACCACCTATTCTTGGACTTTAGATAAAAGGAATCACACAATAGATATTCTTATGTATCCTATTTCATTTGTTCAACGTAATGTTTTTAAGATTCATCCATGCTGTGTGTGTTTCAGAAGTCATTCCTTTTTATTACCAAATGGTATTCCATTGTATGAATATAATTTATTCTTTCTCCTGTTGATGGATATGTGGATTGTTTCCCAGTTTTTGGCTATAAATATCCCCATGTAAGGCTTTGTGTGGACATTTGTTTTAATTTCTTGAGTAAGTACATAGGGGTGAAATCACTATGACAGTATAGATATATGTTTGCTTTTGTAAGTAACTGTCGACCTATTTTTCAAGGTAGTTGTACCATTTATACTCCTATGAGAAAGGTATAAGAATTCTAGTTGCTCTGATCCCTTGCCAACATTTTGCATTATCATTTAAAAATGTTTTTTGGCTATTTCAGTCTATTTGGAATGATACTGTGTTTTTTAATTTACTTTTCTCTAAAAATTAATAATGCTAAGCACTTAAAAGAAACTTTGTTATTGACCATTTGCAAATCTTCTCTGTAGTATTTACATTTTTTGGCCATTTTTATTAGCTTATCTTCTTACTGTTTATTTACAAGAGTTTTTACATATCCTGAATCATTTTTCAGATATAAGTATTATAAATATTTTTTCCTAGCCATTGTCTTGCCATTTTCTTAATGGTGTTTTTCTGGTGAGCAGAAATTTTTAATTCTGAAACTGTGAGTTTCCTCAAAAAATTTTTAGGAAATTTTATTATATGAATCAGAGTAACCATTTTTTAGGCATTTCTGATAAAAATATTTCAAAATGTTGATGGGAAATCAGCTTTCCTGAAAGTGTGTGTGTGTGTGTATGTATATACACATTTGTGTGTGTATATATATATATATATTTTTTTTTTTTTTTTTTTTTTTTTCAGAAAGATCAGTGGTTTGGGATCAAGAACTTGAATAGTCTATGAGAGTCTATACTTTCTGATGACTGTGAGGCTAATAAGTCAATGGTGGTTGTTAAGATCGTGGCAGTTGTTAGAAAATTAAAATTAAATTTTTAAAAAATGTATTTAATTATTTTAAAGAGAGAGCACACGCTTTTGGGGGAGAGGGGCAGATGGAAGGAGAGAGAAAGAAGGAAAGAAACAGACTCCAGTATCATTATTGGAGCCTGTGGAAGGATAGGGGGCCTTGATCTCATCACCCTAAGATCATGACCTGAGCTGAAATCAAGATCAGATGCTTAGGGATGCCTGGGTGGCTCAGCGGTTGAGCATCTGCCTTCTGCTCAGGTTGTGATCCCCAGGTTCAGGATTGAGTCCCACATCGGGCTCCCTGTGAGGAGCCTGCTTCTCCCTCTGCCTTTGTCTCTGCCTCTCACTCTGTGTGTCTCTCATGAATAAATAAATGAAATCTTTTTTTTTTAAAGAGTTAGATGCTTAGAGCCCCCCTCCAGGAGCCCCCCCAAATTAACTGGGTTTTCTATTTAAAATGTGGAGCACGTCAAGTCATTGCCATCTTGAAGTAAACCATTTACTTTCTCAATTAAATGACTATCTTCCAGATTTGAATTTTTACCATTGGGTTGTAAAATACCAGAGTAGTATTTATTCTACATATATATACCTGAAGTGAAGCGTCTCTGACCTATTATCTTGTTACTCACTTGCAGCCACAATAACATTACCACTTAGAGATAGCTTTAGGTATGCATCCTAAAAAATTGAAGAAGTACAGTTCTCTATTTTGGACACATCTAAAAATCAGCTTTCCTGAAGATGCCTTATTGTTTCTTTTCTTTTTTTTTTCCAAAAAGATTGACAGATACAGATCACACAGTGGTCAAGAGCATGGAATTTGGAGCAGACTGGGTTTGAATCCCAGTTCTACCATTCACTAGCTGTGTGATCTTTTGTAAATTACTCATACTTTATGTGTCTCAATTTATTATCTGTAAAATAGGGATAAGAGCACTAACTATCTCATAGCGTTGTGAGAGATAAATGAATTAATATACATTAAGGACTTAGTACAGTTCTTGGCACATAGCAGGTACTCTGTATTAGCTCTCGTTGCTGTGACTATTATTTTCCTCTACAAGAACTCGCAGGGGTGCCTGACTTTACCTACTAGTTTCTTAAATAATAATATTAGTGATAATAACACATCATGTATTATTTTGGCTGTTTCCACATTGCAGATACACTCTCTGACTCTAGCCTTCTTCTACTCTGAATTCTTTCTCTAGTCTCAGATGGCTGCCCATCCTTAGGCTAAGAGCAGCCTCCACACTCTTTATTTGATACCACACATGAGCATAGATGCTTCTCTTAGCATTCTACAATCTGTCAGAGACCTGGTTCTGAGTTTTATCAAAATTAACTGAAGGTTCCTGGATAACACAAGGTAAGAACAATGGAGATAATAATTTGACATATATACTAGAGGAATTCTGGGTTCTGGTAAAAACAAGAGCCCACAACAAAAATTACAACCCCACATTCTACTCTTTCAGTAAAACTGGGAGAGTTAGGAAGGTCTATAAACTCCAAACAAAATATAAGTTGGGGAAGAACATATGAAACAAGAACAGCATGGGATACCAAATGGTGTTGCAGGGTGGCAGGTGCTGTAGGACAGAACTGGGAGTGAGATTTTTATAGCAGAAGCAGAACACAAAATGTAATGGCGAATATTCACCCTCCAAAGGAGGGAGCCCTCCCTGAGTGAGAACTGCTGTGGGTGTTGGGGCAAGAAGAAGCAGGGAGAAGTGTGGAAAGTTGCCCTAGGAGTCATTAAAGAATATACCTGTCACAGCAACAACAACGGGCAGATCCCTTGAGCTAGGAAACTGGAAAAGCAACCTTTACCTCTCTTCTCCAGGACAAAGAAACATATTCAGTTATGAGTAAAAATGTAAAACTGCTACATCCACACAAAGTTGTCATTAGGAAAGAAAAGTCAGAGCTTAGCAATGGAAGAAAGGAATGCTATATGTATATAAAACAATTGCAGCTATAAAAATATCATGAAATAGAAATAAAGGAACTTAGAGAAAAGATGGCCAGAAAATAGGAAGATGAAAATGGGAATTGACAGAGTTCAGGAAAGAAACCAAAGAAAAAGATACAATTATTTCAGAAATGCAAATTAATTACAGAAAGCACAAGGAACATAAGGGTATGGGGAAGACAATAAGAAAAAAAGACGAAAACACAAAAAAGGGTAGTGAGAAAAATGATAGAGAAGACAAAGAAGATATACAAACATATAACAAATAAAAAACATAACAAATATAAAGAAGACCTAAGGAAACAAGCTAATAAAATTATTGTACTTTAAAGAATAAAAAAATAATTCTCTGGGAGCACCCAGCCAGCTCAGTCAGTGGAGCATACAACTCTTCATCTTGGGCTTGTGAGTTTGGGCACCAAGTTGGGCGTAGAGATTACTTAAAAGTAAATAAATAAAACAACAATAACAATAATAATAAGTCCGCTGGATAACTAGGCAAGAAGTCCAAGTCAAATCAAGTTATATCAGACTTTTCAATAGCAATATTCAATATGTATTCAATGTTAAGAGACTGTTGTAGGGTTGAGTACTCAAGAAAAAAAGTAGGAGTCAAGAAATATACATCTAGCCAAACTCTCCTTCACATGTGGAAGTTTCAGATAAAAAATGTAAAACATTTAAGAACTTGCAGATGCATTTTTCCAACTAGGAAGCAATAACTGGTGGTAAGCAATACATAGATATAGTACCAAGAATAGAGCAAATATATAGAGGGATGAAGGTGAAATAATGGTGTACAATTGTCACATGCCTTGATGATGTAAGAATGGAACACCTGAGGGAAAATGGGAGGTGAGGGGGTACAGATAGTAGAAAGTAGAATAAGCTCAATAATGCTCTGTAAGTCATAAGTGGGAACTGAGTAATATCATTTTAAGGTGACAAATCAAGTAGTAGAATTGTAAGCATATATAAGATTCTGAAAATAAGCATTATGAAAAATAATTATCGACTTAAATTTGATGATGGAAGAAAAGAAGGTGGGGGAAGAAGAGTTTAGGGGAAATAGAAAAATTATCAAACTGTTAAAATATTATATGGCTAGATGTTTTCTATGCTATTTAAGCTGTTCCCGTTTATTTTTTTAAAAATATTTTATTTATTTATTCATGAGAGACAGAGAGAGAGAGAGAGAGGCAGACACAGGCAGAGGGAGAAGCAGGCTCCATGTAAGGAGCCTGACGTGGGACTCGATCCTGGGTCTCCAGGATCACACCCTGGGCTGCTGGCGGTGCTAAACTGCTGCACCACCATGGCTGCCCTAAGCTGTTCCAGTTTAATAAAGAAAACATAGGAATGTATGTATTCAAATTCATTTATGAAGTGAGTTTAACATGGATACCAAAACCACTTAAGTTGCATAAGACAAAAAACCCCCACAGAACAATATTACTTCTAAATATTGATGCAATGATATTCAATAAAATATAAGCAAACAGTATTCAATAATACATTAAAAAGAACACTTCATGACCAAGTAGGGGTTTACTCCAGAAAAGTGAGGATGGCTTAATACTATAATTTAAAAGAATTAAGGGAAAAAATCATATGATTATGTCTATAAATGCTGAAAAAAACATTTGAGAAAATTCAATCTCCATTTCTGCTTTATAAAAAAATAAAATGGCAATGAATAGATAAAATATATGTAGAAATGTAGAAACATATGTACATATTTGTGTGTCATCCCCAACACAACATCTTACATGATAAGGAAGCATTGGCCTCAGGAATAAGACAATGACAACTATTTAAAATTTTACTGGCAATGTTAACTAGCACAGTTAGATAAGAAGAAAATTAAAACAAGAATAGGAAAGAAAAGACAATCTATGAATGAATAACTGGAAAATTGCAAGAGAATCTATTTAAAAATGATTACAAAGCTCAGAAAGTTAACAGGATATGAAATTAATATACATGAATAGCCTTAACAGACACAAAAAATGAGTCAAAAGATATCATCAAAAATAATATCCCATTTACAACAGCAAGAAAAAAGATGAAATACAGTACCTAGATAAAACTTAACAAGAAATATGCAAATTGTATATGTTGTTCTATATACTTATAGAAACCCAAGTTGTTTCTCAAGTTATAGAAAAAAATAAACAAGCAAGATGTAACCCCCCCAAAAAAACCACCCTTTCTTGTCTATTTCAGAAAAAAGACAAATATATTGGCATTTTTATTGGACTTGGTATTAAATTTGTAAGCTACGTTAGGGAATGTTTAAATTCTTAGAAGTTGAGAAGTGAAAGACCACCAACCCAATAGAAAAATAAGCCAAGGACATGAACAGAGACAGCACAGAAAGAAAAATTTCACATGATCCTTAGACATATGAGAAGATACTCAATCTCAGTCATAAGTGAAAGATGGGTTAAAATGGCACCAAGGTGCATGTACCACCTATCAGATTATCAACATAGAAAAGTTTGGTAATACACTCTGTTAGTAAGCGTATAGGAATAGGCACTTTCTTATATTACTGGGGGAAGCAGGTATAAAATGGTACAACTTCTCAGGAAGGAATTTGGCAGTATCTAACAAGAGGTGACTTGTTCCTTTTTACCCAGCAATAGGAATCTTAAGGATACATCTGTGCAAATTGTTAAAGAGGCTACCTATAGCCATGGGAAAATGCACGATATTGGCACATTTAGTCATGAGATCCATCAGTCAAAAAAGAAGGGTCTGAAGGACTTTGTGCATCAAATGGCACAAAAATCATTAAATATTGTGGATATTGCATGTTTCTTTTCAGCATGTTAGTTTTCAGTGTACACATGCAAATATTATGGTGATACACTTCTTGTTTACATGAAATGTAGCCTCATCATTGAATCTGACGCTACCTGCAAAGTCATCTCCACGGTCCATGTAAATTTGAACACTGTAGCAGCAGTTGCTGGTTTCCACACATTTGCTTCTATCAGGGCCTGGAGCACATGCGAGCCCTTGCATTTCATCCTGAGCTATTGATGGAGAAGACGTCAAATGAAGAGATGACAGATAAAACTTTCCTGCCCCCCTTTTTTTGTACCAGGTGTAAAGGATATCTGGATTATAGTTTCTTGAAAATCTGTGTCCTAAAGCAGAATAAAATTTAGCAAACTCCAACACACACACACACACACACACACACACACACACAAATAAGATATAGAAGGATAATTGGGCAATATTGTGCAAACTCCCGGCACACGTGATCCTTTAACGGAATGGAGGTAAAGTCGTCAATGCCCTGTCCATTCCCATGTGCTTTCTAGTCTAGCTCCTGGTCGGCTTCCACGAATGAAGTTCAGCATATCCCATAGCTAAGAGCACATTCTACTCTTAATGCTCCAAGATCCTGTACTCTGAACTGTGAGGCCCAGCATGAGCAGAGACATTTTCACCATCCCAGTCTCACACTTGTCTTAGGTGGTCTCTCCTGTCCCTGGATCTTCCCACTTCCACTTCTTTCTAAGGAAACCCCAGTCTTAGAATATTTCTGGTGTGTCTTTGCTCCAAACAATCACATCAGAACATAATAGCCCAACTTGAGTAGTTTCAAAGTCTGGGTTAATCTTAATTTAAACCATGAGGGAGTTCCCTACAATCCGCTGTAGTAGAAGGCTTTTCCAACCTGGCTGCGCTTCAGAAGCATGCTTGGAACTTTCTATAAATATAGATGTGAAAGCTCCATCCCCAGAGATTCTAACTCCAGTTCACTCTTATATCCTTAAAACCAATATATCAGGTATCTTTCCGATAGTTCTAAATCTTAGTTTCCACTGTTCTGTGAGAAATAATTAGATGTGTCATGCTTCATCATCCACAAGGAAAGCAAGAGTTTGCAGATATGCTGCAATGAAAATGGAAATTTAAAGGAATTTTTTTATTGAGCCCTGAATTGGGCTCCCTGCTCAGCGGGGAGCCTGCTTCTCCCTCTCCTTCCCGCTCATGTTCTCTCTTACTATCTCTCTCATTATCTCTGCCCTCCTCTCTCTCAAAAAAAAAAAAAAAAAAATCTAAAGGAAATTTTAAAGAAAAGAATCTGCAGAGGTCAAACTGAGACTTTTCCATGATCTCTGAACCTTATCTTTGGATTGCCTTATAGAGTTGCTTTGTGATACCAAGTTGTCTTTATCTCACAATATGTGGCATTTTAGACCAGTTAATCTCTAAATAGTCTACCTGTACTATAATGAATGTTTTCTTATACAGTTACATGAACTCAGTTATTTTTTTTTCAGAAATCTACTCATTTCAAGTATACTTTTTTCTCTGGGGAAAAGAAGTGCCTTTTGTTAAAATCATTTTTAAGAAAAGAATATTTTTAAAAATAATTGAAGGCATAATTTCTATCTTTTTTACAATTTTAATTAAGACTTCTAAAATGTTACATATAGGTACACCACTGTCTCTTAACTGGCTTGTGATGTTTCTGTATTAATCCACAGACTGGGGGATCACTAGGTGGCTCAGCAGTTTGGCGCCTGCCGTCAGCCCAGGGCATGATCTTGGAGTCTCAGGATCGAGTCCCACGTCAGGCTCCCTGCGTGGAGCCTGCTTCTCCCTCTGCCTATCTCTCTCTCTCTGTCTCTCATGAATAAACAAAATAGAATCTTAAAAAAAAATAATCCACAGACTAGATTTCAAAGGGTTTATATCCCATTATTAAAAATTAAAAATTCTTTTGGAGTAAGTTAACCAACTCTGTCCAAGAACTTGTGTGAAAGATTTGGATGGTATTGTCTTGTCATTGGTATACCTCTTTCTCACTGCCTCTGTGCCCCTCTCCTTAGTGAATTCACTCTCCCAAGATAAGCCACTTAAGGAAAGCATTTATACCCTAATAAAAAGAGCTACAGGGACGCCTGGGTAGCTCAGTGGTTGAGCTCTGTCTTTGGCTTAGGTCGTGATCACAGGGTCCTGGAATTGAGTCCTGCATTGAGCTCCCTGCAGGGAGCCTGCTTCTCCCTCTGCCTATGTCTCTGCCTCTCTCTGTGTATCTCTCATGAATAAATAAATAAAATCTTAAAAAGAGAGAGAGAGGGAGAGAGAGAGAGAGAGCTACAGGACTAATTTGTTAGTAGGGGCAATTGGGTGGCTCAGTCAGTTAAGCATCTGCCTTCAGCTCAGGTCCTGATCCCAGGACCCTGGGATCGAGTCCCACATCAGGTTCCCCAGGGAGTCTGCTTCTCCCTTTCCTTCTGCCCTTCCCTCTGCTCATTGATTCTCTCTCTCTCTCAAAAATAAATAAAATCTTTAAAAAACCAGGACTAATTTGTTAGTAAACAAAATTCTCACTCCCTCTCTCCCATCTTTTTCTTGTTTATTAGTCCATTCATTTGCTCACCATAGATACTATCATAAAGAAGAGTACTTTGTGACTAGCATCTTCCTCTATTTGCCAAGAAGATAAAAAGTGTTGACAGAAGAGTAGCCGTTTAAACAAACACACATGCAACTTTGAATAACATTAATAAGATTCATGTTTAAAAGAAGCCTATCTTTTCTGGAATATCTTATGTTATTACTACACGGGAGATAGAACTGGGTAGAGGATATCCAAATATAACTGGAACTGAGTAATCAATCCTCCTTGAATTCTGTTCCTTCTTTTGATTGATCTTAGTAATTTCATTAGTGTTTAGGTTTTTGAAAATCTCACACTTCAGAACATTTGCATTCCAAATTCTATGGTCATATGTGTAGATTTTTTTTTTTTTTTTGGTGAAGAAATAAGTTTGTACATGATGCATAGAAATGTGAAATATAATCTCTGGGTGGCAGCATGTATTCACTAGCAAAAAGTCCTTTCTAAGTAATGCCATTTTCATTTCTCTTAAGGGATTGCTAAATTGATGGGTCAGCAATATTCCATGGTAGAGACTGGCTTGTTCACTTGACAATTGCTCATTATATGCTTTTTGAGCAGATAATGAAATACATGATAATGCAATTAACTGGGATTATATATAATTGTGAACTAAATGCAAAAAAATTTAATTTAATTTTTTTACTGCTTTGGAAACAGTTCCCAAACTTATAAATACAATTAAAATAAACTTTGAGGTACAGTGAATATATTGGATAACAAGATTAATACTCATTGGAAAAATGGAATAAAACCAATCAGATAAAATTTTGCAGATATTAATGTTAAGTCCTATGATTATTAAAATAATATAAATAGTCAGAAAGTATCATATTGCCAAGACCTTATTAGCATTGTGGTTAATCCTAAATGCAATATGAGACAAAGAAAATACATTTTGACTGCTAAGGCATATAATTACAGGCTGCATTAGTTGAGGCATGGCATGATCCCCATCAAGAGAGAGACGTTTCCTGGGGCAGTGTTTGCTAGTTAGACCAAACTTGTGTTATATTCAGGTTTAGGTGTCATACTAGGAGGGATGTTGACATACGAGAATATCAAAGAGAAAGGGGGAAGGTAGAAGGTAGAAAGTCTGGAAAGTATAAGAAAACACTTGAATAATGTGAAGGTGTTTGGTTTGGAACCAAAAACAACCTGGGTACATGTCAGCAATGTTTGAATATTTGAAAGGCTGCCATGTTGGGGAAAGAGAATTTTTTGTTGTTTACTTTGGAATAATTGGTGTAAGGTATGGGGGCTAGTTATTGGAACCAGGAAAACCTTTCCAATAAGAATTAGAACTATTCAGCAAGGAACCGTTGGCTGTTAATTTCCCATCATTGAGAGCACTCACCAATTATCCAGTGTAAATGATCATCTGTCAAGGATTGCTGGATTACCGAAACCTCTAAGAGCTTTCCAGTCCTCAAGAGTTTTTACTTCTACTTTCAGATATTTAGAGACATAGAGCAAAATATTAAGATGAGTGATTGCACTTGTACTTTTGTATTTGGATTTTTGTTTGTTTTGTCCACAGTACGGCATACCCAAATTGTTGAAGAGCCTTTTATAATTCAAGTTGCAACTATTAATAGCCACTTGGGTATAAATTTCAATGATATACTGTGGTCTGGGTTTTAGGAAAGATTACTGATTTAAAACAAACCTCAAAATCATATATAGAAATAAAATATCTTTTAACAATAATTTGTTGAGGCATGTTTTCCCCTTGTTCTTCCCCATAGTTTCTTGTACATCTGACGCCTCACAAACACTTAATTGAAGTGACGCTCAGATTATTAACTCATGTTTATGCTTCTAGGTGTCATTTGGAGAGGCTCCAATCTTCCCAAGTATATTTTCCTTGATTTGAAAAAGTGATTTCATTTTTAAATGCAAGATTTTTAAAAATATTTTATTTATTTATTCATGAGAAACACACAGAGAGAGAGAGAAAGAGAAAGGCAGAGACACAAGCAGAGGGAGAAGCAGGCTCCACACAGGGAGCCTGATGTGGGACTCGATTCTGGGACCCTGAGATCATGCCCTAGGCCAAAGGCAGGCGCTAAACCGCTGAACCACCCAGGGATCCCCCTAAATGCAATATTTTTATATGAATCACAATATGTAATTATTTATCACTTAAGAAAACATTATACCTCCATTATCCTGATTTACATTTATAATCAGTATCTTATAAATTAAATAGCAAATACAGTAATGTTGACTGGTTTATCATTTATGTTCATTGCATTTTGAAGTGTAACATTGGTTTATTTCTCATTTAATTAATATTAAAAAGTATTGGTGATTTTCTTAAACATTTTTTAATTTTTTAAAAAAAGATTTTATTTATTTATTCATGAGAGACACACAGAGAGGAAGAGACATAAACAGAAGGAGAAGCAGGCTCCCAATGGGGAGCCTGATGTGAGACTTGATCCCAGGACCCTGGGATCATGACCTGAGCCAAAGGCAGATGCTCAACTGCTGACCCACCCAGGTGCCCCTCTTAAACATTTTTTAAATAAAAGAGTGAAATGAAGGCAACAATAGTACTTGAATTGTTTTGTTATGTGTTATTATTGAGGGAAAAGGATCCATATTGCCTTGACAGAGAACCTAATATAGCTCTTATTTCCCCTACTAGTATGGGTACTTATTTTCAAAACAATTGAGAAATAACAGAAAATAAAGATGCAACAAAAGGTTTCAGAAATTAAGTTAAAACTTTTAACAGAGGCCTTTAGGCATTTATTCTTTGACTAGGTTGTATCTTCAACAATTTATTTTCACCAGGGACGAGGGGCAAAGTTGCCCTTTATCCCACACTTTTATTTTCTATGGTAATAGGGCCTTTGGGTGAGGCCATCTATATATTCCATAAATATAAGTGTTATTGACATAAATGGAATGGAGCATATAAACTAGCATTCATTGTTGAAGATCTTAAAATGTTTGTCACTCACCTAGACTTCTTGTTTACAGTCTCTGTGGACACAATTGAGGTTTCAGCATTAGTCTGACTATATGTATTTTTCTTCCTCTAAATTGTAGTCATTCCCTTGTGAATTCAGTTCTACCCCTGAGGTTACATCTTTCATTTTACATTAGCAACTCACCATTTCAAATATTTATATATTCAGGTTATCAGCTGTCTAGGGAAAAATAGTGTATTGTACACTTAAATCCTTTTACTAGCTCTGATTTATTTTTTATTTTTTATTTTTTGAGGCAATCAGGAGAGGCAGCATGGCCTTCCTTTTGTAGTAGTTGGAAGAATATATTTAAAAAATCATTCTAAAGAAGAAATTTAGTCTGTAATTGATTTTACATTTTAATAAAGGTTTATAAGAAACTTCATTAAAATTATTAAGAGCTCTGTGATTCAAAATGAGAAACTATGAAAAACTACATGATGAAAAGCAGCCCTCCAGTCCTTTTTCACATGCTTGGTCCTACTCTTTGCCAGGTAGTTACTGTGAGGTTTCTAAATGTGCCCTTACAGAGTTTTGTTGATGCATATACTTGCTACAAATACAGGTACTTACCATTTTTTATCATAAAGCTGTCACTATATTACACACATTATTCTGTATTTTTCTTAAAGGTTAGCATTGTAGCACTCAAATCCTTTTGTGACTATATAGAGTACTTTTCCATTCTTTTTTATAGCTACGTAGTATTCCACTATATAAATGCTGTATAAGTCACTCGGTTGGTCCCCTCTTAGTGGATTTTTATACTGTTTCCAATATTTCACTATTACAGTGCATAATGACATACTTTATTTTTATACCTGTTTCACACTTCAGCAATGATATCTGTAGGATAAATTCAAATGAGATTTAAAAATTTTTTATTTTCTTTTTAAGAAACAGGTTACTAATACTTCTTAAAGATTCTACAAGACTGACGCCAACCCACTCCCCCTTTTGAAACTTGGGCATGTGGAATCAAAAGTTTTCTGTCCCTTTTATGAACAACTGGCCAAATACTGCACACTTTTTTTCCTACTTCTGCTCTAGAGAGTATGAACCTTTCAAAACAGAACCCCTGGCTGGGCCCAACTGAGCATCTACATTCCACAACTATGTTTCTTGTTCAGAGAAATACTTTTACAAACTGGCTGTCTGCTGCTACATGTCTCTTTGAATTACCATTTCATTGTTTAAGAACAGGTCTCTTCTAAGCATGAGAGGAGGAGTTCTTTATTCTTTTACTAAATTGGTCAGCCAAAGAACAGCTTTTGGTGAATAAAAGATATTCTCATTTTAGCAAATGAAGGGGAAGTTCTATTCCCTCCAGTCCAATGCAAAATGTTGTTATTCCTTAAAAATGTTCTAAGTGCTCGAAGTGCTGGAAACTGTTCAGAACATACCACAGAACCCAGTTCCTCCCTACATTCAAAATGTTTACATTCTAAAAATGACAAGAGAGGGAAGGTTGGGAAGGTAGCTAGATCCGGAACAGATGGGCACATATGCCCTCTCTCCTAACCAAATGCAGTCCTATGGATGGCTCAACAGTTAATGTAGATTTCTCTTTACTAAGTTTTACAAGTAACTCTGCTGTGCACAGCCAAATGACTTGAAATGTGAAGATGTAATGCCTCTTTGCTGTGCCCTGCTGTTCAAATGTTCTCAGCTTTGACAATTTATCTTGCTGGAAAATGTCTTCAGAATGTCAGTCACTTTAGTTTCCATGCTTGCCATTTGCATGTTGCACACCTGCTGGTGTCTTTGGTTGTGTTCTATTGTTATTTTTCTGTGGGGATGGGGAAGGTGCAATACTGCGTTTTCAGACTTGGAGTTCAATTTGTGTGCAGTTTGGAAATAATTCTTATAAGCCTAGTTATTCTTGTTAACATCAGTATCACCTATAAACAACTGTTTACTGAGTGCCGGGTGAAATTTTAGTGCTACATTAGCCACTTGGGGAGATAATTATAGGTGAATGAAAAGATAAGTCCTTTGTGCCAAAAGGATTATGTCCCACACGAGGATACACACAGATGCACAGGCACAGGGACTCACAAAGCAGTCCTCACAAGCGGTATGATCTAGGCAAACATAGGTACAGATATTCCAATGACATTTAAATCAAAATGTGTTAGTGGTCACATCTGATAAGGACTAAGAGATTGGGGGGACCATGAAGAGAAGTAATAACTCTGTGCCCTATATTCTTTTCTATTGTTTGTTTTCCTTTTCAAAGAGTGTGTAGTCACTTGTTTCAATGAATGTGCAATTACTTGTTTAATTAAAAAGAGAATTTTTAAAACAGCAATATAATAACTTTATGTAACACTTAGGATGACATAGGATATTTTTGGCTGCAAATAATAGGAAACTCACCTTACAATTATCTGAAATAATAGAGCATTTGTTACTTATTAATTGTTACTGACATTTTGCCAATCTGTTTCATTTATTTGTTTCCTCTCCTTTTTTTAAATATATTACATCAAGCATCACATATTTTGCCTATAAACATTTCAGCATGCATTTAGCAAATATGGACATTTTTACTTAACTATAATGTCTTTATTCCATATAAAAGTCATAGTAATTCCTTAAAATCATTTATACACTAATTTGTGTTCAATTTTTCCCCAACTATCTAGAGAAAAAATAAAGGTGTTCAAATAAGGCCCAGGCACTGAACTTGGTTGTTATATTTCTCTAAGCCTATTTAGTCTTTAACTGTCTCTTTCTATTTGTTTTATTGAAGGATCTGTGTCATTTATCCTGTAGACTATCCATATTCTGGATTGGGCTGATTGCTTCCTGGTGATGCATTTAACTTGATCTTCTTCCTTATATTTCCAAACTAGACATTTAAATATAGAGACTTTAACAGATTTAGATTTACTTTTGTTTTGTTTTCCAAGAATATTACATAAGTGATACTGGATACTTCCTAAAAGTTCAAATCAGAGCACAGATAATGTCTGGTGGTTCTAGTTTTAGTGATATTATGATTCATCTGTGAATTTGGAAGCTGTCAATAGTTCCATTCTTTATAAAATTCCATGTCAACTTTTGCATAATATTTTGGCATCTACTGATGCTTGTTGCCTAGCTTCATTATCTCTTAATGGTTGTATTTATTAATTGGAATTCTTGAATAAAGAATTTTTCCTCATCAACTATTCGGTTACTCAAAATTCAGGAGAGAGAGAATACATGCTTTATACTTTCTTTTCCTAATATTTTACTTTCTCCCGTTCCTTTTTTAAGAGTGATGAATTTCTTTTCTTTTCTTTTTTTTTTTAAGATTTTATTTGTTTATTCATGAGAGACACAGAGAGTGTGGCAGAGAAATAGGCAGAGGGAGAAGCAGGCTCCATGCAGGGAGCCCAACATGGGCCTTGATCCTGGGACTCCAGGGTCACATCCTGGGCCAAAGGGAGGTGCTCAACTGCTAAGCCACCCAGGCATCCCAAGAGTGATGAAATCCACCCATCAACCATTTTCAAAAATTTTCCTTACTTCTTATTTGCACTTGTGCAACACATGCCCTTTTTTAAAGTAATCACTTGCAAGGGAAATGAAATTACCAAAATTGACTTGAATCACACAAACCCAGTCTTTTGAGAAGAACATGGCTGACCTAATATTTGAGTGAATTGGGTGGTTTTAGTAAAGAAAAAGCAGATAAACTGCTAGTGGGTAGGCAATAACAATGTAAGGTGGAACACTACTGTCTATCTGCATGGGATTGTTACCTGCTTGTTTTTTGATCACTAGCAAGTTAACTGAATTTACTAAAATAAACCTTACCCTTTACCTGTGTATTCTGAGTACTCTTTAGTTTCTTTGAATCTATTTTTAATGTTAACCAAATCCATTGCAATTTGTAATAGTGAATTTACCTTGTGTTACTTCCTTCTTTTTCAATGGCCTGCCATTGTTCTAAGATTCCACAGCCTGAAACCTTTCCTGGGGTTGATTTCAATACCCAAGGTCTTGCTACCCAAGGTACCTGGTGAATATTTGAAACCTCTGTGTGAGATTGAAGCATAGAAGAACATTGGGAAGATAATTTTAGCAGAGATGGCTCAGATTTCCATAATACAGGATTTTATCCCAAGTTAGCTATATTCTATTTTTTTTTTAGTGGCTTATTTTGCTTTAATATCCCCAAAATATTTGTGTGAATGGGACTATGTTGCAAAACAAGGCCAGAAATCTGTAGACATCTCACTCTGAGGAAAGAACAGATTTGAGAGAAGGCACTAGAAATTGCATTTTGCTGGATCATATGTATACAATTAATGGGGGAAGAATTCACCAAAGAGAAAGGAACTTTCACTGTCATTTCATTGGCACATCCTAAGGATGACAAATGACCTTACTAGCTGATGTTCAACCTTCATCTCACACTTAGTAAACAGAAGCTGGTGCTAGGGAGACAAATACCCACACCACAGCAGGGCCGAGGGGCATGAAGAGGGAGTGACATTAGCAAAATCCCTGGGTCCTCTTTCACTCTTTTCCACATGGCATCTCAGCTGGCAGTGTTGCACTAATGTGCCATTCATCAACAACTGGTTAGTGGAAAAAAACAAATCCTAAAAAGCCTGGATGAGTACGTTTTGTTTGTATCTTTCCTATACAATATGAGGGTGATGTCTTGAATACCTAGGGTCAGATTCCTCATTGGTTTGTTCACGTATGTGAAGTCATAAGAGATCAGATTAAGGGATTGATTATGGGGCAATATGTGAGTAGGAAGAAAATTAGGTCTAACGAAAAGGAGTGTTCTATGTTGGTTTTCTGAGAGTTGAGGGGAAAAAAAGTATATATATATATATATATATATATATATATATAGAGAGAGAGAGAGAGAGAGAGAGAGAGAGAGAGTTAGTTCAGAGGAAAGCCAAGATCATGTCATAATAACAGATTATTTGCTAGGGGTTGGTGGAAAGAGGGATAAATAGGTGAAAAACAGAGGATTTGTTAGGGGAATGACACTACACTGTATGACACCAGAATGGGGGATACATGTCATTGCACATCTGTCAAAACTCATAGAATGGACAATACCAAGAGTGAAACCTCGTGTAAACTCTGCACTCTGGGTGAAAATGATGTGTCACTGTAGATCCATCTATTGTAACAAATGTATCATTCTGGGGGGGACACTGATAATGGGGGAAACTTATGGAAAATACCCCTATAAAAGAATAAATAAGAAAAAAAAATCCCACTATATGTAAACTAATTTGAATTTAAATAAAACCAAAACAAAAAAACCCACTGATTTCAAATTTAAATACACTAAACATTTCATTAAAATCAGAGGCCTAAACTTTAAGATTGTATTAAATGTTTTAAATACTTTAAGAAACAGGTAAGATGTACCCAGAATATTAATTACACTGAAACCATAAAAATATTTTTAAAAAAGTCTCTCTCTCCCTCTGCATGCTCGGGTGTGTGTGAGTGCTTGTGCGCTCTCTTTCTTTCTCTTTCTCTCAAATATATAAATCTTTAAAACAATAAATTCTATTAACTTTTTTTAAAGTGGAGTTTTACCATTCTTAGGAACGCCCTAAGGATTCTAAATATGAATTTCTGCTCCTGAGATCTCATGATTGACCTTCTCTTTTTTCCAAGAACTGATTGTTCAGATTTTTAAAAATTCTATAAACTATCCTTTACCTTTCTTTGCATTACTTTTTAGGCGTAAGTTAGCCAGAGTTGCATTCTATTGCTTAAAACCAAAGAATCCTAACTGTATATCCGCACATACCCGTTTTTTATGGCTTATTTTTTGAAAAAGCATTTGGCTTACAAATTGTAGTCACATCTTGGCCAAATGCAAGGAAGTTTTAAGGTTTTTCAAAACCAACTGAAATTTCACCACACTTTGAACATGACTTTGCAATGTTACCAAAGTGAAGTTATCTTCATTTTTCACAAACTCAAGATAGTAAGAGCATTAGGAGATATTTGTTGTAGGCATACTATTATAAACATACTGTTTATTTGTTTAGATTTTACCTACAAAATGATTATTTCATGTGGTTCAGTTTATTACATGCAGAAAGTCAATACTTTTCTTTTTATTTTTGCATTTCTGTGGTCCCAGGAGCAATATGTGTAGGTAATAGAGTAGATGAAAGAGAACATGCAAAAATATAGGGAAAGAGGATTAGGTGACTGTAGGATTTAAGTAGGAAGAGGGCAACAATGCTTGTTGAAATAGTGAAAAGAAAGGGAAAGGTGAACTGCAAAATAGAGAGAAAGGAGATGTGTGGAAAGTTTACTGTCTGCCCGGCTCACCTGGCTTCACTCTGTACTATCATCACACTGGATGAGTCTCTGGTCTAGTTAACTCCTCCAATTATGCCCAGTTCTTATAACTTGCCTACGGATATACTGATATGTAAGATGAAACATTTTCAAGTAGGAATAAATTATACATTTTTTTCTTTTAAATAATTATCAGTCAAAATTTCAAAACCTGTTATTGATAATAATATTGTTAAATTTACTCCATTTAATGAGAATCAATGATAGGCTAAGAACTCATTTAATCCTCCCAACAACACTGTGTGCTAGGTTTTACTACTCTGATTTTTACAAACATGAAATCTGTAATTTAAAGAGTTTAAATAACTTTTCCAAGTCTTTCTGCTCAGTAGTAGCTGAATAGAACTGAAAACCTAATTTTTGTTTTCACCCCACCTCTCTTACCAGCAGCTTCCCCAATAGCTTTTTTCTTGATTCTCTCTCTCTCTCTTTTTTTTTTTTTAATATTTATTTATTTTAGAGAGATGAGGGGGAGAGGGGCAGAAAGAGAGGGAGAGAATCTCAATCAGACTCCCCACAGAGCATGGAGCCACATGGGGATGGATGTCACAGACCCTGAGATCCTGACCTGAGCTGAAACCAAGAGTTGGCTGCTTACTCAACTGCGTCACCCGAGTGCCCTGCTCTTGATCCTCTCTTTAATTCTTTCCCCGAATGCCTCATGTGTATAGATTCCTTGCTTCTGCCTCTGTGCCCAATAGTCTCATGATCTCTGTTAATCTACAGAGTATATCTTAACTTTTCCAATGCAAGGGAAGCAGATGCCCAGGAAGCAATGCTAGAATTTTTGGAGTAAGGCAAAGAGGCTATGAATTCTCACATTAATATTTGTTCCTGTTATATGTGTTTGTGGATTTTTCATAATTCTTATCTTTACTGTTTGAAACTGATGACCTAATTAAATGCTTACCTCTCTATTATTTGTACCTCAATGTCTGAGTTTTCTATATATTTTGATAATTGTTTTCATGTTTTACTTCAAAGTGGCGAGTAAATACATGTTTCTAATCTGTAATTCTCAACTTTTTTGTAACCTCATGAAACCTTTTGGTAACAGGCCATCCTGGCACAAATCAAATTGTCAGATATTTATTAAATGCATGTAATAATGTGTTCACTTCTGTAATAAGTATTGTGGGGAGGTAGAAGTTACAGTTGCAAGGTAGTTAAGATTGTAAAATTAACCTAGGAAAACAATAGCAAGCAGTATAGGACATTTGCCAAAATATAAGGTGGAGATTAGGAAAAGTATTAAGAATTCACAGAAGAAAGAGGTTGCTGGGGTTTGGAGTTGCCACATGGGGAAGTGGGGTTTTAGCTGGCTCTTTAAGGAGAGCATCCCTTGGACTGATGAAGAGGAGAGAAAACATTCCAAACCAAGGGAGCATGAGTCAAGGCAAAGAAACAGAAATGCATGAATGCCAGGGAGTAAGACTGAAGTGATACATAGAAACCTTCCTGCTTTTGTGGTTGGTGATTTAATATTTGATCTGTGCCAACAGTTGTCTTTCTATGCCATGCACATTTTAGTAACTGTCCGTCACAATTCTGTTGCTTTGCAATATTTCTAAATCATTTTGTTGTTCTATGGGCTACACTCTTTGGGCTTTATTATTTTACTTCATGTAATAGTAATATTTTCTTGGTTCATAAATTGTTTCATGTGTGTATCCCAGCATTTAGCACAATACCAGGCACATGATTGGTGCCCTGTTAATGTTATTAGTGGAATGATTGATTACATATGCTATATAGGGCTTAATTAGGTTTTCAAAAAAATTATTCTCTGAAGTCACCTCTTTTATATAATCGTATATATACATATAATCTGTAGGAAGGGACAGATTCATGTGTGTATGTCATCATCCCAGTGATTTGTAAGAGTGGATTGAAATGTTTTCTTTTCTTCTGTGTCTGTGAAGAAGAGGGAAGGTAAGGGTAAGAAAAACATTGTCACTTCAGAGAAAACACCAGGAAGGTTCTAAGTGTGAGAAGCTTTCCAAGTGATAGGAGGATTGCTCGGCTGAGCTCCCGTTTGCTAACACTGCATTGTTGTGACAAGATCCTAGATACCATGGCAGACCTGTGGGTGGCCTCACTTGCAAGCACCTCAGAGATGTGCTCTCCTTGTAACCAAGCCATGAAATCAAATTTTGTTTGGAAACTGACTGGCTTATACTTCTCTCTGAAAGTAAGCATGTCACAGGTATTTATTTCCAGCACAACAGCTTCATCGCCATTGCTAATAAATTCTTTACACTGAGACCATCTTTACTAAGCACTGGCATGAGTAGGAAGTGCTCCTGGAGTGAAGACATTTCAAAGACATTTTAATACAGTGGCACCATGGGGAGGGCATTAATCTTTCTTGTGATTTCCTCTTATTGTAACAATGGAAAAGCTTTCTAATGTGCAAACCTCGTTAAATCAATCATCTTGGGAATTTAGATGCACAGTGTGATAAAGGCAACAACTTTCTCTACCTTAAGGCAATTTTCCATATGTTTTGGAAGTTGGGATTTAAGGAAAATAAGCTTCTTTGATGGATTTATGATTCAGCTTCAAATGTAATATTTGAATTATTCACTTTATTAGCCAAAAGAAATAGAAAGTCCTAAATAGCTAATAAAATGAGTTTCATTTTTAGATAATATTTATTGTTTACACTGCTGCTTCGGAGAGCCCTTTTATATCTGTTAAGCTGTAACTACACTGACAAAATATAATGAGAAATGTATTAATTTGGAACAAGGAACTATTTAACTGTTCTTTATTTATTTACAATCTTCTGCTATTTTTGTTAAGAATTTAGCAGCTCTTATTTGACAAAGCAATTTTATGAAGAAGATTAAGAAGTGTGAGGAAAATGCTTAAGACAAAATGTCCTATGTTAATTATACTTCAAAAAACAAAAAGGACAAATGTCTTAAGAGATGCAGATTTTTGTCTAGGCTTAACTTCTTCCTGTTTGTATATAGAAATGTACATTGAAAAGGAACACCAACTTCCATAATACTTTAAATTTGGACCTGTAACTACATTAGTACTGGCAGGTGGGAGTGACACAGTTGTAGGAGGAACTGTTTTAATGTTAGAATGAGACTGGCCAGAGGAAATGCACAATTAAAGCATTTGCTTTAAATTTCTGCTGCTATATTAGGGAAAGAAATGGATTCAAAACGTTAAACATGTTAAACTTTATTTGCTTTTATTAAATCCCATTATTTACTTTGCTCCTGGGGTATATCTGGACATTTCACAGCAAGATGGTTAGCATGGGAGGGTCTAAGGTTTACAGGAGCACATTGGCACCATTGTTTGTGCATCTGTAACCAAACCATCCTGCAATTAATTTAGTCAAAGTTTAGAGATTGCTGGATCTCTAGTGAGCTGTGTCTGAACTATGGATATTGGTTCCAGGAATACCTAGATCTATATAGACCAAGTGGGGAACTCTTGCTCTGAACTCAAGAATTCCACAAATCAATAGCATATTGAACCAGTTTTCTCACTGCTTTCCTATAGTCCCTGGCTTGGTATTTTTGGAAATTACATTAACTCTTTCAGAGACATTTATGCTATATCTGCAAGGGACAAGAGTTTTCTAATTATATCATACTGTGTTATCTAGCTCTATTTCAGTTTGAATTGCACTTATCATGTGGCACTAAGACATTAAAGACAGAGACCAAAGAATTAGCTGAAGCAAAAGAACTCTATTACTTGAAATCGATTCACGCTTAGTATTAGGAAATTTAAAATATCAAATGGTTACATTTCGAAAGTTATATACACACACACATATACTATAAACGTTTTACAGAAATGAAGTTATAGTCTGTAGTCTCAGAAAGAGTAGTACAGCACCATTTAAAAGAATCCTAATTGTATTACTTTGCATTCTGAAGGATCACTAACTCTATAATCTTTAAACATTTGTTAAACACTGGTTTCCCTCAGAAAACCAAGGTTTGATTAGGCACTACAGCCGTGGAAGAGAAGTAGAACAACACAAGTATTTATACATGGCTAAAAGCTTAAGTGACACGTAGGTAAACTTACAGTATCTTCTATTTGACAACCTGTATCTCTATGGCTAGGGGAAAGTGACAACTGTGGGAATGAAATAAGCCATCAAGGTAAGTGGTTATCTAGGTTCTAACTGAGCAGTGGTTGTTTTCCAAATATACTTTTCGTTTCATTAAGTCAATTTATATATAGGTGGTATCATATGTATTTTCAAATAAGAACACCATTATTTTCTTCCTTCTCCTCCTCTTCATCCCTTCCTGTCCATTACTACTTCCTCCATCTTCATACTTATCTGCCTTCCACAGGTTTTGAACCTAAAGATAACCCCAGTAGACTATTCAGTGGCCTTTGCGTGCCATCAACTTTTTAAAAAATTTTCCTCTGTGATGATCTATGTACCTGAGTACACAGTTAAATGATTGCCTACAATACAGACTGTCTTTCTTTGCTGTAGTTCTCTAGGGAAGCTGGAATGAGCAGGTCCCTAATCTCTATTTACTTGCACATTGCATAATATTTGAGATTTGAAAATGTGAACTGATGTTTACCTGGTTGCTTTCAGGCGACTGTGCAATAGAAGTTTTGGTTCTATTGAGAAAGCTTTGAGAGTGGATGAGATAAATGAGCAGAATATGTTCCTGAACACTGATACTGGGATGATAATGGAGGTAGAGAAGCAAAAAGCAGCAGTAGCCTCGGAGGCTAAAGGGATGGCTTCTCTTTTTAAGCAGTGAAAAGAGGAACCACAGAGCAAGGTCTTCACTGAGTAGAAAAGTACTCTTAAAAGTCCAATCACACACAAAGAGTTGTGTGAAGAACTTAGAAGCCAGCCAGAAGTGAAAGGAAGATGATAGGTCTTTTAGTGGAAGGCTTGGAGACAAATATCATTTTATAGTATTGGTTATTATACTATATATATAAATATATACATACATATGTATGTATATATAGAGAGAGATTTTATATATGTATATAGTATTATAGTCTTTGTTATTATATAACAAAATACTATACATATATACTGTTATTTTAAAATTAACTATTTTGTCCAAAAGCATGAGATAAAATACTATATAGGTACAATGGTGGTGTTATTATTGTACCCTTATGCCTTCCACCTGCTGCCAAATATGTCCATGAAACTTTCATATATAATATAGAACATAGTTGCTTCATGCCTGTAATTCTGATTTAGAATAAGAATAAGAATAAAATGTGTAAGACTATGTTTCAATTTATAACAATAGAATTCCTGATTTATTTTAAAAGGAGCAGGATTTGTTAATAATGTGGGCTTATTTCCTCTCTTCCCCTCTGCTGTGAGAGCAGAGGCCTTGTTGACACTTTGTTCTGGACTCAGTCAATCCTATTCATTCTACCCCCGTCATCACCCTGCATTGCTGTCACCTAGCTCAGCTCCACCAAAGGAGAGGCATGCCTTTATTCCCCACCCTGCTCTATTTGCACGGTCATCCTGGTATACCCAGTTCTCACTGCTGCTTGTTTACTCATACTTTTCCTAGAGACTGATGCTGGCTTTCAGGCCTTGTTTGATGAATGTTTAAAATGTTTTCCAAGATCTTCATGAGCTCAATTTGATATCAGTAACCCCTTTTTCCTTCTTTGTACCTCAATGTTTTACACACTTTATTAAGTTTTTCCATCTATTTCAAACAAAACCAATTTAGCGGGATCCCTGGGTGGCGCAGCGGTTTGGCGCCTGCCTTTGGCCCAGGGCGCGATCCTGGAGACCCAGGATCGAATCCCACATCGGGCTCCCGGTGCATGGAGCCTGCTGCTCCCTCTGCCTGTGTCTCTGCCTCTCTCTCTCTCTCTCTGTGACTATCATAAATAAATAAAAATTAAAAAAAAAAAAAAAACCAATTTAGCTAGCAGAACTCCAGATGGGGGAGGGGGGCCTTAAGTTTGGAGACCACCTTGTTTTTGCCATTCTTGCAAGGATCCTGCAAGTAGCATCAAGTATTAGGGCTCCAGATGGACATTCCAAACTCAGCTCTTGAGAAAATGATTCTTGCCCCTAGAATGTTAAGAAGGTGAGAGCCTTTATATTGTTGAATGACTTTGGACTGATTAGTGGAGTAGGGTGTCTAGTCTAGTAGAGTGTTTGGCAACTTTCTGGAGAATGGTAGAAGCTGGGAGGAACACAGAAGGAAACATGATAAAATTAAACCAGAAATTGGAAAAGGATTATCAAGTAATGTTGAGGCCTGAATAAGATTGAAAAATATTTGGAATGGGATCCCTGGGTGGCTCAGTGATTTGGCGCCTGACTTTGGCCCAGGGCGTGATCCCGGAGACCTGGGATCAAGTCCCACATTGGGCTCCCTGTGTGGAGCCTGCTTCTCCCTCTGCCTGTGTCTCTGCCTCTCTCTCTCTCTGTGTCTCTCATGAATAAATAAATAAAACCTTTAAAAAAAAAACTTAAAAAAAAGAAAGAAAGAAAAATATTTGGAATGGATCCCCACCTGGAAGGAGCCAAGAAGGAGCACCAGGTTAGGTAGGAACTTTCAGGTAGGTGATAGGGTCAGGATACCATTCAGTGACTGCAATGGTATCTTTGTGTGGGGGAATTAAAGGTGACTAAGACCTATCCTCAAAGAGTAAATAGTGTATTTTGCACTGAATGTGGCTTATCAAAAAGCAAAGCCAAAATCAAATAACTACAGTTGAAAATCCAGTTTAGGAGCGCCTGGGGGCAGAGTTGGTTAAGCGTCCAACTCTTGGTTTCTGCTCAGATTGTGATCTCTGGGTTGTGGGATCAAGCTCTGCCTTGGGCTCTGTGCTCAGTACCAAGTCTGCTTAGGATTCGCTCTCCCTGTCCCTCTTCTCCCCACCCCCACCCCGCTCTCTTTCTCTCCCTCTTTCTAAAAATAAAATAAATAGATCTTTAAAAAAAAAAACATAAAACTACCCCCCCACACCAAAACAAAACACGGTTTAAATCCAAGTGGCCAGTCAAGAGAGAAATCTACATAAGGAGCCAAAGTTATTAACAAAAAAAAAAAAAAAAAACTTGAAAAAGATTAGGATGAGGTTATAAAAAAGATGGGCCAGGAATGATTCCAGAGCTGACATGTGGACAGCTGGTGCTATTGATTTGGTGGTAGCAATCTTGGAAGTTAAAAGCCATTCAGGAAAAACACATAGTAGGAGTTTGTGGAAGCCAGTCCATATTGCTATCTGACTTTTTTTTTTAAAGAAATTGTTTACTGTCTCAGAGCAGAAGAGAATAATTAGGAATTTTAAGATTTGGAATTGGCCAGGCAGTTAATTGGAAGGGTTTGGAGGTGGAGTGATTAAAGAGATTTGTGGACTAGATAAAATGAGGTTCTGACTTTCTAGGAGATACTAATTGCTAGGAAACAATTGTCATGATGGCGTTAAGTAATGTAGACTGTCATGGTATAAATTCTTAAATAAGTTCCAACAAGATACTACCTTTGTCTCGAGTAAAATCAACTCTGCAAAAATCATATTCAAAATAATTTGACCCTTTTCTCTGGTTATATTTCAAATTTTCAGTTCTTCCTTTACACTGTAAAGGAAGTTTGCAGCATTAACTTTTCATTTACCTTTAAAATGTAGTGGCTGTGAGAGGTTTAAAGATGTGGTACATGTGAGAAATGTATCCTCTACATTATTCATGTATCAATCATGAGCTAGAAGAAATCCTACATTCTGGATACACAGAGCTGGATAAGTATAGCAAAAATGACTGGCCAGTTCAATTTGGTGCTTGGACATCCCTGGGGCAGTGCATGAGTGAAAACCTGGAGCCTTAAATTTATTACTGCTGTGGTATTAAGGTGAATTATAGCAAATGATATCTCATGGTTTCATGTTCAATTCAACCACAGCATGTAGATATGAATTATTTTAAATATAAATAAAAAAATATGTGGAAAATATCTAGTCTGTGTACTCATCATATCTAATGCATCTATATAATTCAGAAACAAGATTTGGGGCTGAACCTGCTAGAATTTAGCTCATATAAACTGAGTAATTCCCTGATCCCTTCTCTTATTCCTCACAATCTAAACCGTCAGTCTACACAAGGAACATGATTATATTTGAATCATAAAGCATGGCAGTCTATGTTTATCAGAAACTTTTGCAGTGAAATTGGGACTATGACGCTATCTCTTTGCTGCTGTCAAAACAAATGTGAGTCGTAGATAGATGGACAAATTGCAGTGTAAAATGCCACCTTATTAACAAGTTTTAAAATTTACTGTCTACAGACTATATCCGAAAGACATATATTGCTTGTGAAAATAATCATTGATCTTTAGAGGTAATTTTCAGTCTCTACACGTAGTGGAAATTAGTAAAGATGTCAATAGTTTAAGATGGTTTTAAGTGGCAAAGGACCAATGTGGACTAATGTCTCTTTATGGCTGCTAAGAAACTCATGAGTTTTATCCATCACCTACACAGGTACACAATTAGTGCCACCCAACTTAGAATGATTCCTCTTGTATAACCAGCTAAATTCCCCTGGCTACTAGGGCTATATTTTTTGCTTGATGCAGATATCTGCCAGTTTCTTCCCAGGTGCCTGCCCTTTGTATTTTCTACAGACTTTTCATCCTCAGTGGCCACCTGGTTTATATTCCTTTTGTTTGATTCTAGCTCCCATCTTCTTAGGTTCTGAATAGTTTTGCAGAGATCAGCATATTCTATTTCTTGCTGAATGCCTCCCTTTCTGTGAGTTACATTTTGTTGTTTTTGTACTCTCATTTAATCTTTTTCTTGCCTCTTTTCTAATTAACTCCATCGTTTCCTCCTTCATTATGCTTGTAATGAGGTCACAAAGGTGTTCTGAAATTTCTGCTTTTCCCATCTGCTTCAGGGTTCCAATTAGTTTTCTTTGGAATTCTAAAGTTTTTTGCTTAGTAGAAGCTTCCAATAAGGCTAACTCTAGGATGGCCTCTTTTCCTTCATCAGTTCATATGAAAACTTTCAAGATTATTCAGGCTCTCAATGGTGTAAAAGGCATCATTTTCTTTAGCATAGAAATGGAGTTAGAGACAACAACAGTTGAGCTACACAGAAAATTTAAATATCTTTTGAAAGAGTGTGAAGTCTGTTCTTCCAGATTGCAAGTAGATGCAGGTGAGAAATTTCAGAAAGACACTTTTATCCACACTTGGACGTGAAGGGTATGTAGCTAACACAACAAAATGAATTTTAAAGGAAATTTGCAAATAATATATTTTAAGGAAAAAGTTTCTTAACTTTAGTATCTTGCTCCTGGGGCATTATTTTCATATGGAATTTTTCAGTAGACTATTGTTTAGCCATTACTATGGACTGAATTTTGCCCCCCTGAAATTTGTATGTTGAAGCCCTAACCCCTAATGTGACTTTGTTTGGAGGTAGTAAAGGTTAAATAAGGTCATAATGGTGGAGCCGTAATCTGAGGCTGGTGTACTTATAAGAAGAGGAAGAGAGACCAAATGTCTCTCTTTTCTCACAAGTGCTCCGGGGAAAGGCCACTTGAGGATAAAGCAGAAAGGTAGCCCTTTGCAAGCCAGGGAAAGAGTTCTTACTAGAAACCAAACCCTGCCAGAACCTTGATCTTAGGCTTTTTAGCCTCTAGAACTGTGAGACAATACATTTCTGTTGTTTAAGCCATCCAGTCTATGGTACTTGGCTGCAGCAGCCTGAGCAACTGATATACCCTTAAAAGAAATTCTTTTAGGGGGCGCTTGGGTGGCTCAGTCAGTTAAGCATCTGACTCTTGATTTCTGCTCAAGTCACCATCTCAGGGTCATGAGATTGAGCCCCTGCATAGGGCTCAGCAAGGAGTCTGCTTGAGATTCTCTCCCCCTCCGCCCCCACCCCCAGCTCTCTCACAGTAGATAAATAAATACATAAAATCTTAAAAAAAAAAAAAAAAGAAGAAGAAATTCTTTTAAAGAGAGAAGCACTCGTGTAGTTTGTAAAGCAGGACACAAAACTATGTGTAACCCAACTAATGAGAGTTTGCTCCTTGGCAAGTCACAGATAGAGACTACACCAGTGGAGTTGGGAACTATGTGCAGTGAATAAAGAGATCATGGGGAATAACTTCTAAAGTCCTGACTCCCAGAACAAGGGAGGGAGGGCCAGGGGGTTCTGTTTGTTGGGATTAGGATGAATATTCCGGAAGGAGTTCTGTCATTATATGTAGAGATGGGCATAAGGTTGCACATGTTGTACTTAGGAAACATGCCTATATGTATATCCATGCTTCAACTTGGGTAGAGAGTTTAACATTAGAAGGAGGTAGAGGTAACTGTTGGACACTTTATGGTCCATCTGTGCAGGTTGAGCTCTAACTGGTTTAGGCCAGCAGGAGCTCTTCCAGCTGTTTGCCTCTAAAAGAAAGGATTAACATTCCTGTGAAGAAGCCTGGGGTCAGTGGGGGTCTTGCTGGTGACACTTATAACCTCATTAACGCTATGGGGCACAATTTCATATGCACTAAGATCTTAACTTAAAAAGTATAGAAGAAATTGAAACCCTCATACATGTTGGCGGGAATGTAAAATGGTGTAGCTACTTTGAAAACAGGCCAGCAGTTCCTCCAAATGTTAAGCACAGAGTTAGCATATAGCCCCACAATTCTGCTCCTCAGTATATATCCAAGAGGAATAGAAACACACATCCACACAAACTTTTGTCCATAAATATTCACAGTGGCATTATTTCTAATAGCCAAAAAGTAGAAAAAAAACCCCAAATGTCCATTAATTGATGGATAAATAAAATATGCTATATCCAATAAATAAAATCTTTTAAAAAATATGGTATATCCACATAATGAAGTACATGCTACACCCTGGATGAGCTTTGAAAACATCATATTAAGTGAGAAGCAAGTCATAAAAGCTACAAATTGTATAAATCTATTTATATGAAATGCCCAGGATAGGCAAATCTGTAGATACAGAAAGTAGCCAATGGTTGCTAGGGCTGGGTGGTGGGCCACTGGAGGGAGTAGGAAATGGTTGTTTTTTTTTTTTTTTTTTTTGGAAATGGTTGTTAATGAAAGGGTATTGGGGTTTCTGTGGGGGAGGAAGTAAATGTTCTAAAACTGATTGTGGTAATGGGTACATAACTCTGTGAACTTACTAAAAAACATGAATTGCACATTTTAAAAGGGCAAAGTGAGCAGTATATAAATTATATGTCAATAAAGCTGTTAAAAGTATACATATGGGGATCCCTGGGTGGCTTAGCAGTTTGGCACCTGCCTTCGGCCCAGGGTGTGATCCTGGAGACCCAGGATTGGGTCCCACTTCAGGCTCCCTGCATGGAGCCTACTTCTCCCTCTACCTGTGTCTCTGCCTCTCTCCTGGAGACCCAGGATTGGGTCCCACTTCAGGCTCCCTGCATGGAGCCTACTTCTCCCTCTACCTGTGTCTCTGCCTCTCTCTCTCATGAATAAATAAATAAAATCTTAAAAAAAAAAGTATGCATACAAGGATACCCCTACATTAACACATACACAGACAGAATCATACTGTAAAGAAATACACTGAAATATTAATAAAACCCTCGTGTGTTTTAGCTGTTTTTCTACTTACTGCTTCATGCTCATTAGTATATATATTTTAAAATTCTCTATACTGAATATCTTTTTCAGTAACCAAAAAATAAATAAATATTACAAACAAAGTAAATGTTCTCAACTCTCATCCTCCAGGCAATGTTGTTCTCAGGGGTTTCCCAATCAATAACACTATCAGGAACAACTGCTATCCACCCAAACTCTCCTCTCTGCCTACTTACTGAGTGTTTACTATATACTAGGTTCTCTATTACATGTTACAAAGACAAGCTAAATGAAGCACATAAGCCTCTAGAGGACGGGATTTATTCACTGCTATAAAGAAAGTCCTCAATTTGGCAGATGAATGGAAAAAGAAATGAGTGAGGATATTATTTTCTCTCTTTCATGGAAGTGACAATCTAGTTGGGGCAAAAATTAAATGGGCAATGGATACAGCATGATAAGCATAGAAAGAAGGGTACTGTTTTTTTGGGTAGTTTTTGTTTTTGTTTTTGTTTAGGGGGGTCGGTTTTGTTTTGTTTTTTTTTTTAGATGGGGCATTTAGGTGGGACGCAAAATCCCAGGATAAGCCATCTAGGACAGACTTCTTATAGGAGATGATTTCTCATCTGGAGAAAACAAATTCTAGGCAGAGAACAGCACATCTGCACCAAGACCACAGGTGGGCTCTAGTGTTGTCTATTCAAGAAGTTTTAAAAGCTATGATTAGGATTGTTTGGAGTTCTGTGAGTGCAGTTGTAATGAGAGGTGAAGTTGGAGGCGCCAGAATGTACAGATCTTAAGAGGCCCTACATGGAGTGCTGAGACCTTTCGATTTTATCTTGAGGCAATGGTGACTCGTTAGAAGGGTCTGGATCACTTAAGTCCTCCGTTACTTTGGTTCTTCTCTTGGTTTTGAAGAGTCCTCTGATTAGGTTCCTTTGTTATAGTTGGTATTTACCTGGAGGCTAGGAAGGAGTAATTTGAAAGTAAAGGAAGAAATGTCACGTTGGGGTCCTTCAAGTGTTCATTTTATTGCTTTTCTGTCTCCTCCCAGCCTCACCTCTTACCCTGTTGGACAGGAAGTTAAAATCCTGGGTCAGAAAGTGAGGGAGACACTTGGGCTGGGGTTTTAGATTGGTTGAGAGGAGCAGAGAGCTGTGACTTTCTTGGAGCTTCACTGTGGAGGGATATTACTAAAGGCTGGTCCTCCTCTGAGGTGACGAGAGCATCCAGTGAGGGTTTCCTGGCCTCTCTAGATCTTCCCTCTGTGTGTGATTTTCCTTACCCTATCAATCTACCTAGCTACCCTATTTGAGGTTTTGATATTTACAGCTTGTACCTGACAGATGATTCTTAGTTAAAATTATAATTACTCTGAATATTTTAATTCCACCTAGTATTTTAAATTTATAATTTAAACCCTCTGTACCAGTCTCAGGAAATAATGACATTATATTTTCTATACATTTTGGCCAGTATAAATAACTTCTGGCTTTTAATCTTGTAATCTTTACATGCAATATATCATATCCCAAAACAATATTCTCTATCTCTATCTCTATCATCTCTATCTCTGTCTAGATCTCCATCTATATCTAGAGGTAGAAACCCTAAATTCTTTCATGTGGGAATGAGAAGATTTAGTGTGGAGAATGGATTTGAAGGAAGCTATTGCAGGGATCCTTGTGAGGGACAATTGCAACCTGAACTGACCTGATACAGTGGCAGAAACAAGGAAAATAGTTAATGTATAAACAGTAGACATGCTAATGACAAATGATTATAATAATAGAGAGCACTTACAAGGCACTTCATTTTGTGCCATGCACTGAACTTTACCAGGATGTTCTCGTTTAGCTTATTTAAGCCCAGTAACAGACTTTGTGAGTTAGAATCCCATCACTGGTTCACATATATCTAACCTTGACTGGCAGTGTGCTTTAGCTGACCTTCTGAACAGCTTTGGTCATAATATTGATTTCCTATCAGTTCCTTTTTTTTTTTTTTTAAGTTTTTATTTATTTATTTGACACAGAGAATAAGACAGCACAAGAAGGAGGAGGGGCAGGCACAGAGAAAGGGAGAAGAACCTCCCTGCTGAGAAGGGAGCCTGGCGTGGGGCTCCATCTCAGGACCCTGAGATCATGACCTGAGCTGACGGCAGAGGCTCAACCGACTGAGCCACGTAGGTGCCCCATCCTATCAGATCCCTTAACATGCCTTATTCCTCCTTATTCAGGGCCTTTGTGAATGCTGTTCTCTATCTGGAATGTTCTGCACACTCATTCCCACCTACCAACTCAAAGCATTTAGTTAACATCTACTTTCAGATCTAGCTCAAATTCTTTCTACTCAGAGAGGCCTTTCTTATCCCCAAATCTAGGTGAGATCCAATTATTTAATGATCTTATAACACTATGTGTCTTTTTTTTCCAGTAGTCATCTCAGTTATAAATTTATGTTTATTGGTATGTTTCTTGGGCTCATTATTGTTTCATACACTAGGTTATAAATTTATGGGGATAGGAACCATATTTAGTTTTCAGTTTTATGTATTTATTTATTTTTGATCATCATAATCTCCCCCAACACTTAACATATTGCATGGCACATACCAACCATTTGATTAATATTGTTTAGACAGATTATGAATTTGGAGACTTTCACATTTCCCCGTTAAACACTTTTGAGAATTCATCAGTTTACAATGATTTTCTCACTACACTATCTCCTTTCCCAGTACTTAGAATGACCACGAATAGAATACCCTGAAAACTACGGCACTCAGGGTTTCTCTGGAACAATAATAGTCATCATGCTACTGTGACTTCCAGATTCCATCTGCCTCCAGGATTCATTCCTCTCCCTGTTACTAACACTGCTCCAATGAGAACAAAGGCTTTTAATTTTGTAGATTCATGATCAAACACAGAAATGTGTGTCTGTAAGTTGACCACTATTCTAGTCAAAACCTGGAGCAGTTATTTTTGAGACAAAAGGATGGGAAATGATCAAAGGCTGGGAACTTTTAGTGGAAATAAAGGTTGGCTCATGCATTTTAAAGACATGACATTCATAATATCAGAGTGCAAGATGAAATCGCTAATGTAGAGATTGCAGTTCAAGAAGGTAGTAAAAGTTTTGGCTTCAAAGGCAGGGAAGACCAGCAACTTGATCGCTTCTCTCTGCCTGCTTGAGGGAGATTTTAAAATGAGACAGAAAAAGAGACATCTCTGAATTGAGTTTTCAAAAAGTCAAGAAATTACAAAATTGATTGTACTATAGGATTTTTATTATGTAAAAATATTCTATGTATATAAAAAGGAAATGACAAGACGAAATTGTTTGAGGTAACAAGATTATAGGTAAATTTCTTCCTTTATTTCATTTTGATTAACATTCCTATCATATGCAATATATAACATATTTTTCAAGGAGCTCCAAATCTTCTGTAAGGTTCCAAGTTATAATTACTGTATATTTACCATGTGCTAAGTTTCCTATTCTATAGTTTTAGCTATTCCCAATGGCACCCCTGATGCGATCATGTTGAAAAGGTAAAAAGAGAAGGAAAAAAAAAAGATAGAAATTGGGGCACATAGGTGGCTCAGTGGTTGAGGTCATGCTCCCAGAGTTCTGGGATCAAGTCCTATATCAGGTTCCCCACAGGGAGCCTGCCTCTCCCTCTGCCTATGTCTCTGCCTGTCTCTGTGTGTCTCTCATGAATAAATAAATAAAATATTTTTTAAAAAATAGAAATTTTCTCCAGGTCCTGTACCTTGTGAGGTGGAGTTGGGATTTGAGCTCTGCTGGATCTTACTCCAAAGCTTAGTTTTGATCCATTGTCCTACTCTGTTTCGTTTTAGTCACTTGACACAGTCTCCTCAAAGACTTTCCAAATTCCCTGATACTGTTGGAAGTATTTTTTCCTCTGCTGCTTTGTTACAATTAATTAATTATTTCAGTAATTATTTATTAGACATTTGCTATATGCCCATGATTGTTCTGGTTTATGGATGAACGGAGGTGAACATCATGGACAAAGTCCTTACTCGAAGCCTACTCTAGTAGAGGAAAGATAATGAATTTAAAAATAAGAAACAAGAAAGCTATGAGATCATGGCAAGTGATATGTAGAGAATGAATGTTGGTTATCTGTTAGTGACTAATTATTAGACCCCAGAAGCTTGAACTAGTGTGAAGACCTTTCTGAGGAGGAAACATTGTAGCTGAGACCTGAACAAAAAGCATGATACCAGCAAAGGAACAAGTTTTTACAAAGGCCCAGCATGATACGTTTAAGTTATGGAAAGAGAAGATCATTGTTGCTAGAGCAAAAGAGATAGAGGGCATGTGGTTGGAGAAGAAGCAGGTAGCTGGGTCATGTAGGAATTTGTAAGCCAGAGTAAGGGGAATAGATTTTAGTTTAATGGACATAAGAAATCACTGGAAGATTTCAGGTCAAAAATCTTATTCCTGTTGCTGTGAGGAAAACGGATGGTAGGGGAACAAGCGGAGAAGCAGGGAGATGATTCAAGAGGCTGTTAAAATGTTCCCATACCCTGACACTGGAAACTGATGGTGGTTTTGTTGGAAACAGTGGTTTGCAGTCCAGGGTGTTCATCAGAATCACACTGAGAGCCTATTAAAACAAAGTTTGAGGCCCCTTCCTCTCTTTCCCTCCACCAGATGTCTGATTCAGTATTTCTGGGACAGAACCTAAGAAATATCCAACAAGTTCCCAGATGATACTGATGCTGACTCTCCAATGGACAAAGATGTTAATAATACAGATAAAAGGAGAAGGATTCAGAATATATTTTACAGTTGCAGGGGTAGAACTTGGCAGTGAATTGAATTTAGGGAGTGGAAAAAAAGAGGACTTGACCTCTAGAATTTGGGGAACTTGGGGGAGGGCTTTTTATTGAAATGAAAAGTTCTCAGGAAGGAACAGTTTTTGATGAGATAGAAGTAAGAGAAGAGTCAAGATTGAATTAAATTAGGGAAAAATATGAGAACATAGTATTGTATACGTTTATATTGGATTATTTAAATATAACTTTACATGATTAATTACAGTAACCTAAATCCTTTCACTAAGGTTGGTGCAGGAGGCATAGCTCATCTGGGCAGGTCCCAACTAAGTGTTGGGGGCTGAAATAATGGCTACAGGGAAAGAGGGTACAGTGAGGCTGTTGGAAGCCAGAGGTATGATTCAAGCCTGGTTAAGTGACTGAACAAAAGTGATATCAGAAAAAAAAAAAAAAAAAAAGGATATCAGAAATAAGTATGGAAGACTCTATGTGATACGGTTTTAGAGGCTGAGTGTCAAGACAGGAACGTGTTTCTTAATAAGTACACATGATAATAATAACAACTAACTTTTATTAAATGCATAGTGTTTGTTAGGCATTGCTAAGTGTTTTGCATAGATTATTTAACTCTTATAATACCCTTGCTAAAAACAAAAATTTAACTGATTAAATTTGAAAACTAATTGGCTTTATTCAACAATTGGGTTGCATCCCATCTAGAGCAAGTAGAAAGGAGCTCTGAGGATCTGTAGAAAATAGAAGCCTTTTATAGGCAGAAGGGTCAGGAGAAAGGAAATTCTGTCATAAGCAGAAGGTAGAATTATTTCAGGAAAGGTCACTTTCCTTTGGGAAAGGGAGTGGGCATGGGTCTATCAGGCAGATTTCCTCTCTAGTATTGATCAGGGAATTCTGGACTATAGGCTTAAAATTCCAATCTTGGGAGAAGTTGAAACTACAATTAGGCTAGGTTTTAAATCCTGGTTGCTGATGTAGGGTTTAGCACAAGTCACTCTATTTTGGACCTATTGTTTCTTTTCTTTTTTTTTTTTTTTATTTATGACAGTCACACAGAGAGAGAGAGAGAGGCAGAGACACAGGCAGAGGGAGAAGCAGACTCCATGCACCGGGAGCCCGATGTGGGATTCGATCCCGGGTCTCCAGGATCGCGCCCTGGGCCAAAGGCAGGCGCCAAACCGCTGCGCCACCCAGGGATCCCCTATTGTTTCTTTTTTAAACACCGTATAGAAGGAAAACTCCTCCCCTCTATTCTTATAACACTTCTGACACCCAATGTATGGATTTTTATAAACCAAGCAATTCTCCATTTCTTGGAGGATACCAACTGAGTGTCCTACAATTTAACCCAATTCTGACACTGACTGGAATTAGTGCAGGCCCCACAGGTTCAGGACCCAGTCCTAGAAGAGTGTGTGCTCCCGGCTTGAGATACCAATGTCACTTGCCAAATTGTCACCTGTAGTTCTGGCTGACCTGCTATAAATCAGGGGTTCCCGCAACCCCTTCTTTGGGTTTGATAATTTGCTAGAACTGTTCACACAGAACTCGGGAAAGTGCTTTATTATAAAAATACTGGTTTTTATAAAAATACAACTCAGGAGGTGCCTCTGTGGCTGAGTCAGTTAAGTGTCTGCCTTCAGCTCAGGTCATGATCCAGAAGTCTGGGGAGGGAACCCTGCATCAGCTCCCTGTGCAGCAGGGAGTCGGCTTCTCCTCTGCTCCTCACCCAGCTTGCACTCTCTCTCTCTCTTTCAAATAAATAAATAAAATCTTTAAAAAAAATAATAAAGATACAACCCAGGAACAGCCAAATGGCATAAGACAATATATGTGGCAAGGTTGTGGAGCTTCAGTAACTTCTCTGTGTGGGTCACTCTCCTTGCACCTTGATGGTTTCACCAACTTGGAAGCTCTCTGAGCCCCTTTAGCCAGGGATTTTATAGAGGCTTTATTAAATAAACATAACTAATTAAATCACGGCAATTGGTGCTTAACGTCTCTCACTCCCCCAACCCCTCTCCTTCACAGGCATGTTGGGGGGATGGGGCTGAAAGTTCCAACCTCTAATCCCATTGTTGATTCCTCTGGCAATAAGCCTTCCCATTCTTAGGGGCTTTCCAAACGTCACCTCATTAACATAAACTCAGGTGTGGTTGAAAAGATTTTGTTATAAATAACAAAAGATATTCCTTTCACCTCTATCCCTCTACAGCTAGCCATATCAGAATCCAGGGACAAAAACCAAATATTACAACAAAAGATATTCCTTTCACCTTTTTCAGTGAAGGACTTGTAAGGGTTTTAGGAGCTCTGGCCAGAAGCCCGGGAATGAAGACGAAAATATATTGCTTATTTTATCCCAAATTCTTATTCCATGAGGTAGGTATCATTATAATCCAATTTTATAGATGAGAAAACTGAGTTTGAGAGGATTAAGGCAGGCAGGTCCAGTCTGGGGACCCAGAGGAGGTCCCACAGGACCAGCCAAGAGGGTCCCTGGCTTTGGGTACAATAAAAATCAAAATCGAGCCGAGAGGAAGTGAGAACAGAGTTTACTGAAGATATAGAGAGTGTAGATATGGACAGAGCCTCTGGGAGACTCAGAAAGGAAAGCTAAATGAGTCTAGTCTTTGTTTGGGGCCCGTGTTTTTTTTTTTTTTTAGATTTTATTTATTTATTCATGAGAGACAGAAAGAGAGAGGCAGGCAGAGACATAAGCAGAGGGAGAAGCAGGTTCAATGCAGGGAGCCTGATGTGGGACTTGATTTGGGGACCATGGGATCACGCCCTGAGCCGAAGGCAGATGCTCAACTGCTGAGCCACCCAGGTGTCCCAAGGGATCTGGGGTTTTTATTGAGGATTGGGATCTGGTTTGTGTGTCCTCTCAGGCCTCTAGGAACTGACCAAAACAAGGACCAGTGCTCAAGTGTCCTCCGTAAGTCACTTATGCCCTGGAGGCAGGGGTCATGGTGAGTCAGTAGTCTTAGAAAATGTCCTTGACGACTCTCTCCAGTCACTCCTTAGATATTATCGATTGTGCTGGAAGACTCCAAAGAAATCATTAACTCCTTGACCTTTACAAAGAGGACATATGTTATCAGTTTTATAAGGCATGTGGTAGGGTGGAAGTGTAGGTTTTAGCAAAACTAGAACCAGGTAAAGGAGCAAAAAAAGCAGTTTTTCATGGGATCTCTTTAGTTTCCCTGTAAAACTTACTGAAATGATATAGTTTGATAATAATAGAGCTGGAATTCAAAACGGGGTGCTGTTCAATTTCAGTACAGTTTAGAAGGTTTTAATCTGTACAATTTTAAAACAAACATTTTACTGGGGAGATTAAATAGCTTTTTTGCTGCCTAGTCTATAAAATGTTTGACGTCAGTCTTTAGCCAGGGACGAAGTTCCTCCGCCCACTTATGACATTACTTCTATTGAAAAATCTAATCTAGTGGCACCATGTAATTGATGGCTCCTCTTCCAGGAATGTATTTCATTGTACATTTGAGGACTCTTTGCATGATTTGTGCCTGAATACAGTATTTTCAGCACAGAATTAGCTACAGTTTATATCACTATTTTTTTAAGTGTTAATACATTAATCATAGTATGAAAGTGTTAAATTTCCTTGAGAAAACTTTTTTTTTTTTTAACTTCCTATAGATGGGAAAATCCTCACATACTGAAATGCCAGGCTCTTTATCTACCCCCGCCCCCCTTTTCCTTGTCTGATATCTTTGCTTCCTCTCCATGTGTCATAACCAAAATGCAGTTTCCTAGGAAAACAGAAAGAACAAAGGATAGCCTAAAGACGCAGCTCCTTAAAGATAGGTGTGCCTTTATCTTCTGCACTTGCTCTGGGTGCCTCCCTCTGCTTCCTACACTTCACTCCTGAACCTTGACTACTGCTACAGTCCCTGATTGTCCTCTGCATTGACAAGCAACAAAATTCTGTAGGCTTGCTTAGGGGACCAGAGAGATAGGAAAGATGTTTTCTTAACACATTAAATTTTATGGGATTTTTTTTTTTCTTTTTTCTGTCCAGAGAAGCTTTTTAGGGCTGCCCACTTGCTATTTTCCCTGGTCTCTGTATGAGGTATTCATTTAGACAACTTGAGAAACTGAGTAAAGGTGGGAATACCCATGATAGGCTCTTCCAAGGCAGGGAGATCACTTTTATAAAAGAAATAGATTACTTTGCACCGCTATGTTATAGTAAGTAGTCCCATAGTAGATATTTTTCAATTTTAAGCATTTCATAGAAACTGCTTTACAGACTGTGCAACAGAGAGCACAGATACACAGTATGCTTGATCCTATCCTCCATCCTGATCGATGGCTTGCCTTAATTTCCAGAAAGGACTTTCCGGATGCACCTTGTATTTATAATTGAAGAATACTTTCAAAATAAGACTTTAAATAAGACTATTAGTTTTTGTGCCTTGAAACAATTATGGAATGATAAACATAAAGCAGAACATCTCTTGATTGGGTATTGGTTTGAATGAAATGGAAAAGCAAGAACATCTGAGTTGGTGAAACGCACACACGCAGATATAGTGTGATTGGGGGCTGGGAAGGTGCTCGGCAGAAGTTCTTGTTTCTAAATATTTCTCTAACAGTATAGAGAGGTTCTCAATATGTTGCCATTAGCTCTGAGGAGTCACTAATTTAAAAGTAATCTCCTGAGGGCAGGATCAAGTTGTCATTAACTATTGATATTGGAAATATTTGATATCTAATTAAGAGTTAGAGGTAATAAGAATGGGGTCTAAGATCGGTTGACCAGGAATGGTGATAAAACATTTTTCCAGGACTAGCTTTTCATGGAGATGGGCTGGAGGGAGTGAGAGGAAAACATGAGAGAAAAGCTCTGGGCATATGGAATCTCCCATTCTGAGGGAACCGGCTTGCTCTAAACCCCTGCTGACAGGGCGGTGGTGAGGATTTTAACTATACTACATGACTCAACCTTTCTTCTCTAGCCAAAACAGTTTATCTTGCTTTGGGGGGCATAGTCAGAGGGTAATGAATCTGAAATAGGGGCAGCTGTCTTAGAGAGGAGCCAGTGACCTATGCCATGGTCTAATACAAGGTGAATTGGACCGATTAGACTCTCCTTTTTAGTTATTTGACCTAAACTAATGGAAAGAAGTAAGAGCTAGAGCTAGAGCTGAAAGGATGTGATGGTGTGAAGTCAGTGCCAGAGTAGACCATAATGAAACCAAAGTTTTTAGGGAGCTTACATTCTGAATAGGCAAAAGAAGGCAGTAATTATGACCACCTAGCCCACGGGAGGCAGACATAGAGAGTAACTGCTTCTTCAAGTCCCTGGGTAATAATCTCACAGCAAACTTTCTTGCTCTTACAATGGCCTATGCCAACCTCTCTTGTAGTCAAAGGAAGCCGACTAAAATACTGCCTGGTTAATTTTTATTTAGGATGATCTTGACAGAAAATACTGAAGTGTGTGATCACTATGTCACTAAATTTCTAGAAGAAATTTGTAGATATAAGAAGCAGATCGCGTTGTTTAGGAGGAAGGCATTAAATTTAATATGCTCACTGGTAACCTAATTTCAAAATCAGTCCATTCCTGTCTTCTCAGCCCACCTACTTCTCTGATCTAATCTTGTATGAACATAGGTTTTAAAACTCTGCATAGGTTAAAAAAATAAAAAAAGAAGGATGAGGGACGCCTGGGTGGCTCAGCGGTTGAGCATTTGCCTTTGGCTCAGGGTGTGATCCTGGAGTCCTGGGATGGAATCCCACATCGGGCTCCCTGCATAGAGCCTGCTTCTCCCTCTGCCTCTCTTTCTGTGTCTCTCATGAATAAATAAATAAAATCTTTTTTTTTTTTTTTAAAGATGATTACTTTTTACCTAAAGGCATGTTAGTAAGCATAGGAAGACAACTATGAAATCAACTATAGGACTTGATCCTATCAAATAGACTTGTGTGAAACTTCATCTAGATTTAGCCCAACACTACCATATAGTAACACTAGGGTCTACCCAAATTGAGTTTATTAAGACTTTTTTTTAGTTAATCCACTTTAAAAAGTATATCCTATTGCTATAAGGAAAGTTTGCTGTGGCATCATTCCTAACATTGTGGTTCCCACAAACGATTAGCTTTACCATAGGATATGAAGAAAAAATAAGAGCAAAAGATCATGAAATAAGACCATATTGTCCAAACATGCTATGTATGCCTTGGCAAACAGAATGCATATATTAAGACAAATCACATTTAACTTGCCAGAGAACTGATCAAAGCTGGCACAGAAAAAGACTCATGTTGGACAGATCAGTCAGGGAAACCTAACAGTGGTCCCTGTGAAGTAGGGAGACCATTTAATGTACCCGCCGGACTGGAACAGTTTTGAAAGTGGTATGGACACTACTATTAGTTTCTAGGTCAATAGATGTAAACTAGAAGTCTTCCAGGAAACTGGATATATGGTTGTCTCATAAGGAAGCCAATTCATTGTTTCCTCTGAAAATTTTCTTTTGTCTAATGGCCAAATAACTGAAGGGTAGAAAGTGCTAAATTAAAAAAAAAAAAAAAAAATCCAAAATCTAGGACTCTTGAAAATGCATACTGTTAAACTAATAAATGTCAACATGTTAGGGTTTTTGCCTTTAGGGCCACATTTCAAGGAAGTTTATTTAGGCTTCAAGGGGGAAACTTTACCCAATTTAAAAACAGCATCTCCCTTGCTGCTGTGAAGAATCTTGGCTGCCCAGCTCACTTGTGGTAGGCACACACCAATTCTGATGACTTTCTGGGCCAGGTCACATGCACTGGAGTTTAGTTTGAGTTTTTGTTTGTTTGTTTGTTTTAATTGAGCTAAAATTCACATAAAATAAAATGTACCGTTTTAACCATTTACAATTAAGTGTCTTTTAGCATTCAGTGCTGTGCAACCATCATCATGATTTCGTTATAGGACATTTTTTTATGACCCTAAGAGGAAGCCTCATACACATTAAGGAATCAGTCTGCATTCCCCACCGTTCTTGGCCCCTGGCAATCAGTAAACTGTGTTCTGTCTCTATGCATTTGCCTTTTCTGGATATTTCATATAAATGAGATCACAATAGAGGCCCCTTTGTGTCTGACTTTTTTCACTTAACATCATATTTTCAAGGTCCGTCCATGTAGTAGCATGTATCAATGCTTCATTATCTTCCATGGGTAAGTAATATTGCATTGTACAGATACACCATATTTTGTTTATTTTTTTTATTAATGGACATTTGGGTGTTTCCACCTTTTGGCTATTTTGAATAATGTTGTTATGAACATTCTTACACAAGTCTTTGTTTGAACACCTGTTTTCAGTTTGGGGGGGTATACATACTTAGGAGTAGAATTGTTGGGTTATGTGGTAATTCTCTGTTAAATATTTTTGAAAAACCATGGAATTCATTTTCTGGGCAGGACAGCTCTGAGAGGTCACCCAGGACAGGGATTTGGGAGTGGCCATCTATGTATAAGACCATTTCCTTAAAAGATTAAGACCCGAAGATGTATATCACTTTTTTTAAAAGGAGATTTTATTTATTTAAGAAAGAGAGAGACTGAGAGAGACCCCGTGCGCATGGTGGGGGAGGGGCTGAGGGAGAGGGATAAGCAGACCTCCACTGAGCAGGGAGCCACACTGGGACCAGGACCTGGGCCGAAGCCAGAGACACCGAACTGACTGAACCACCCAGGCACCCTGAATATCACTATCTAACACATAATGGGAGCATATTTGCTTAGTTATTTCTAAATTAAGCAGACTCAAGAAGGAAGCCTTAACACCCAACCCCTTACTCCATCAACTGATTTATTTATTAAATAAAATGAGATAGGAAATTTGGGGGGAGTTTTCGGTTAAGACTTTTCTCTGCATCCAACACTTCTCCTGATGCTACTGAGTCCATCATATTTCTTTTTTTCACTTGTTTTTATTTAAGTTCAATTTGCCAACATATAGTATAAAATACCCAGTGCTCATCCCATCAAATGCCTGGTCAAGTGACCATCGAGTGCTCGGGCCTCCTCAGTGCCTGTCAACCAGTGACCCCAACACCGCCCCCCCCCCCCCGCCCACTCTCCTTAGTCCATCATATTTCTTAGATTTATTTTGAATTTACCAAACTTCACAAGTTATAAAAGGAGGCATCACTGTTTTGTACTTTGTATTTGTCAAGCACCACTATCCTTCAGAGGCTGATCTTTTAATATCATCAGAACAGGTTATTCCCTTGTTTTGATAGAAAGCTGCTAATATAAGAAGAAACGGACATGTAGTATAAGCACACTGGGTTTTTCCCCCTTACTCCTTTGAAAAGTATTATTCTTATCTTTATGAAAAAAAATTTTCCTATGAAATAATTTATTTACTAGAAATAAACCCTTTCTTTGCTTAAGAACAGAAGGACCACATGTCTTTGGAAAGCTAACAGATAGGAGTCTGTGTTTTTGACTATTTTACCAATATTATTTAAGAAGTTTAAACAGAGGGTTGACTAGCTTCCAAAATTAAGTTGGGAATACTGTAATATACTTTGATTTCTTTTGGATGGAGGGTGCAAGTAACAAGCTTTATCCTGAGTTTTCTTGTTTGCAACTAATGAACAGGCATGGGATATCTAGGGGAGTTACCCAGGTAATCACTACCTATTATGACTAGACAGTGGTTTCAAATTGTTTTCTAGCTTCACAAAAGCTCTAAGTCTCTGCCTTTCAGAATGTTCCCTCAACAGATTATGTGTGTGCAAAAGATGTATCCTATAGATGTGAGTACTTTTGAGCTCATATGTGATAATTTCTTTGTTTTTAAATAGCTTTGTTTTAGGAGGTAGACATATACACCTATTTATATTGTGTAATTGTATGATTGTACAATGGTCAATTGATTATATTTTCATTCTTCCTTATTCCAAGATATCAGATGGAAATATTCTCCATTTTGTCCTTTATTTTAAGAGAAATTTGACTATTTTTTGTCTTTCCCTTATTGTGGCATTTATTTTGCAAAACAAATTAACTTCCCATTTATGCTCCCAAGCAACACATCTTTATTGATTAAATAAGTCAGTTATAGTTTTGCTTTATTAAATTTCAAATGTTTTCTCTATTATAAAAGTAGCACAGACTATAAATAATAATAAAAAATTTGAGCTCATAATTAATAAAATAATCAGAGGCAATGACAATGAGAACAATGAACTAATGAGCAAAACTAGCAGAGGTAATGTTTCACATAGACTGAAAATGTGTACCACACACTGGAAACCTGGCAAAGATGTTGAAGGTTGGAACTTTGGTCAGATGACTAATTTTTATCATTTCAGAGATCCAGGCTAGTCATATTGTATATGTGTGTAGGCATTTGTGTGTGCATTTATATATACATATATATACATAATTTATATATAATTTATATAAATTTTTTTTCTACAGAATTAACAGTGGAATGCTGATTGTAATTGTTAGGGCTCCCCCCCCCCCCCCATTTTGTTAAAACACTGATTGCAAACCTTGAGGTCTGACAATAATACTTTGGTGTTCAATGTTGGAAAGAGGATGGTTAGTAAAGGAAAATCACCCTGAAGTACCAGACTCTTTTGACTGGCAAAGAAATAAAAATAACCAGGGAGAGAGAACAGCAGCAGAGGGGCAGCATCTGTTTCACTTTTTTAGGAACCGCATCTCATGGACCCATTCATTAAAATTCCAATGTGCCTATGCTTGCTTTCTGCAAAGCTGCGTTTTAACCCTATTAGATTTGGAGTAGAGAAAGGGAGAGAAAGAAAGAGGAAGAGCAAGAGGAGAGCGTCCTCATTATAAGTGTTTCACATCTACTACATTGGATAATATCTACTATGGGGATTGTAAACTTTCAGGCACAGTGATATATTTTTGAACATCTGAGATACTACACACTGAAAACACCATGAAATAAAAATAATCTCTTCACACTTCCCAACTGGCTGTTTATCAACTTTTTCCTTTCCCACATTTATGCATGAAGTGTCCCTTTGCAGCCAGAAACCCTGTGGTGTTTTTGGCTCTGATTTGGACAGTAACTTGCTTATTTTCAGAGTTAATGGCAAAAAGCAAAGAAAAATGTAGTCCATTAGTGTGTTACGTTATGTAAAGAAAACAAGATTGCTAAATACTGCCATCCAGTATACTTTCCAAGCATTTATTTAAGCCTTTTAATTTCAAATCAAAGAGCCCCAAATAATAGAGTTGGAAAAAAAGTTAAGTCTCTGCGTGTCTTATAGCGATTGACCTACTTATTTAAAGTTTCTGTAAATCCATCCTCTATCAAGCAACCTCCAAGGGGAAACACACAAATGTATATATACTTAAATAACCACAGCAAATATTGAATATTGACTTTCCTGTTTTTCTTTCCTTCCTTTCTCCCCAAGGGAGCAACAGTGTGGGGTTTAATTCTCTCCATGGCTGCATGCTTGTACGTGTGTGCATTGCAAATTTAACAAGCAGTGGCGATAAAAGATGAGTAAAGTGGGTTCCTGGACCAGAAGGGTGTGTGATCCAGAAACTTGCTTTGAGGTTCACCAGGTACAAATTTTTATAATGGATACTGATTATGAATAACATCCGTAGTTTGTAGATGAGCCTGAAGCTAAATATACACTGTCAGAGGGCTGCTGAGGACATGATGGGGCTACTAAAGCAGATTTGTCCTCCTTAGTCAAGGGATGCTCCTACTAATAGGTTATTTCAGGAGCAAAGTGCAATTCTATCTTCCAGGCCGGTAGCTCCGGGGAAATGTTTTATTTTGCTCAGAACAATTAATGAAATTATGCAATGCTAGAATTAAAGGGTATCTTCTCTTTGTTTGTGTAAAAGCAAAAAAAAAAAAAAAGATATATCCCAATGCACTAATTATATGTATAAAGGCAGTTATACACTTATTCTTTATAAATGCATAAGAAATAGTTTAGAGAAATACACTTGTAACTGGTAACAATGCTTACCTCTTAGGAGTGGATTTGGATTGGGGTGATGATTGAGTGGGACTTTAGAGTTCTTTGTAACATTTGTGGTTTAGTGCACATGCATAAATGTGTCACTTGAGACACTGAGGATTAAAATAATTTACAGAGTTATCTTTTCTAGGTGCTTGCCCTTAAACAGACATCTAAGCTGTTCAAGATAGCCTGTTATTTTTCTACTTTAAAGTTATCTATGGAAAGCTGCATTCCTAGACATTCTAGTATTTTTTAGACTCCATGGTTAAAATTTTTTCCTTGATCTCTAAGTCAAATTAAGTGGACATAAATATCTCTAAGCATTTCTTTTGATTCTATTTTCTTCTTAAAAAGTGAATATAAGTGAAAAATGCTGAGCAACATTTCATGAAACAACAGGGCATTGCTGGAAATTTCCAAGTAATGGTAGCATTCAGGACAGTTTGACTATCAGCATCCCTAATAACATGGAATTATTTCTAGAGCAAAGTGTGAGAGCAAGAGTAGGAACACCACCACATTCTGTGGCATAAAGTCTTTACTTGTAAATATCATAATCCAAAACACTAAGTTTTCGGGTGAAAAATGCAGAACCCATCAAGTCATTGACTGGAGTTTTCAGTTTCATCTGCATATGTAGCAGTTACCGTCAGTTGTGGTATTTTTAAAGTAGAAGAGACAGCAGCACACTATGGTACTTACAGAATTTGGGTAAACCAACCTCCAGGCTCTTGATGCATAGCTTTTTCTTTGCTAGGTTCAGTTAGGACTGGCTCAAGCCTCCATGTGTCAGATTGGTTAGAAATACAAAATGGCATGCATTGGGGCCAACCAGTTTACATGTTTATCTAAGAATTTTAGGGGTTATGCAGACAAAAGGAAGCCCCTCCCCAACAGCACTCAGGCATACAGATGCTCCCTGCATCAGCTTTGTGTCCCTGACTGCTATCAGTTTGCTTTTCACTGAGTTCTGCTGCTGCTGAGCCTCAGACTTTCTCCATCTGCTAGTCCATGCTGCAGCAAACATGGCTGGGGCTCACCCATGTGGTCTTTCAAAGGAAGAGGACTCTGAGTGTTCCTTAGTGGATCCTCAGTGCCCCTCTTTTTAATCACATACACAACTCTTCCCTTCTGAGTCCCCATAGCTGGGCACAGAGTTGCTTCAGTGTCTGCCCATTGAGAATCCCACAGTCACTCGACCATCCTTCCCCTCCCATCAGACAACAGTATTATCTTTTTCCTCAGAAGTTTAGTATCTAGGCCAGGCTTTTCTTTAATCCTTTTTAGGGTTCTTTCACTTATTAGGCTATATCTGTTTCTGTTCTCTTAATTTCTTACATGGTTCTTCCTCTTGTTTACTGACAACTCATTGCACCCCTGATCGCCCGTTTTACCTAATTGCCTGCTTTGCACACTGTGCAGGCTTCCTGACTACTACTGCACTTTGTCCAGTGTGACACAAAAAAGTCTTTCTACTATATTAGCAAACTAACATCTTGAGTTTCTACTAATTTAGAATTCCAGGGATTGTGTCCCATGAAACAAATTATTACTAAGAAGAATGAGATAATGTAATATTTATGTTGCATAACCAAACTTTGAAGGGTTGACTTATATTGAAAAGGGTTTATGTATAAAAGCATAATGTAGCCACCTTCAACTTTTTTGGTTTTAAATTTTTGTCCCTATTAGTGGGGGAAAAATCCCATTTATTGCAAGCCTATTTTATACCATGATCATAACTAGTTGTGATATTAGTATGGTCGGTCATTTTATAGTCTGAGCAGATCACCAATTACTACTTTAGAAAAAACTACAATAAAAAATATGTTGGGAAGCCAAAGCCTATAATTTTGGTTCACATATTCTAACAATTTAAGACTGAAATGTTCATATCATCTTAGAAACTCTAATATGACAACTGTATAATAATTGAACATAAATATATTTTTTTGTAAATGATTTCTTCCAAGATACACCAATATAGTTTTATTAAGAGGATATTAGCATCAATTTAGATTGATAATATTGTTATCTCTTTGCTGTTCGCTCTGCTGAGCTGGCTGGGTTTGCTTGCATAGCAATTAAGCCTGTCAGTTCAGAAAGCCTGATAGGATTGCCACTACCTTTAATAGCTATATTGTTTGGGCCATTGTTTTTACCTGTAGATAGAATCCTCTTGTAAGGCTTAAACATTAATCTAGTCTTCCTTTTATGTAGCCTCTAAGTCATTTTAGCTTGAATCTATACTTATAATGCTTTAGTCATGTTATAATATGCTGTGACCCTAATCTTTCTTGGAAAAACTGCTAAAACCATGAAATAGGGGGAAATGGCTATTATTAGTTGGTCATGGCATGTATTCTCCTTTTCAGATCTTTGAAATACACTTTCTAAAGTAGATCTGTGATAACTCAGGTCAGTGAGGATTGCACAGTTTGATTTAACCTCAAATACTTTTGTTAAATTTTTTTTTTTTTTTTATGAAATGTATTTCACTTTTGACATTAGGAAGATTGCAGCTTTGAGGAATTCATGTGGACCTTCTGCAAGCGTTTTATTTTGCTAATGAATAGAATTGATCTCTGTAATTGAAAGATAATGATACTATTCGACTATAATGACTAAATACCAAATGAAATTCTGCACAAGTAAAATTCTACACTATCCTGGATATAATGTGACTACTGTATCTTAATTGTGAAATCACACTATATATCCTTTTGAAATTGTTTAATTATTAAAGAAAAAAAATCAGATGAAATGAGCAATGAGAAGGATGCTGAACTAGGTGTCTTGTAGACATGAGTTTTAAACTGGATTCTTTGCAAAACCTTGGGCAAATCACTTATTTTTCTTGGACTCAGTTTTTCACCCATAGATTTGGTAGAACAAGGTCATTTAAGGTCTTTTCCAGCTCTAGAATCTGAATCCCACCAAATTGATTTTTCATAGTCAGTAAGAAATCTGAACAAAGCTGAACTGTGAAATATTTGACAAGCATTAACAGGATTGAACATGTTTTAGACATTCAGTGTTCTGTAGGAGAAAAGAACAGTTAAGATCTATTCCCCCCTCCCCCCAAAACTTGTATTTTTAAAAATTTGAAACACTGTACTATTGACAGTTACTCTAAACTGGTTTTATACTTCTTGTGGTAAGGATGGAGAGAGAATGCTTAAACATATAATTTCACAGGGCACGTTGTGCTTTATAAACGCAGTGACAAACAGTGGGTTGGGTTGGAGATCTGGGTCAGCTTGGGTGGTATATAGTCCAGACTATACTAGATTTATCCTTGATAAACAGGGTCATGAATCTTATTGAGATTTTTTCCCCCGTGGGGGTAGGAAATAAAAAGGGAGACAGAAAAGCAAAAGTGCCTGCAATACCAGAGCACCTGCTTTATTAAATCTTCCCCAGGGAGGTTCATTATTAAGCTCTGAAATATAAGATCTTACTATAAATGGCAGATAGGAACCTGTACTCTCTTCATTTGTAATATGCATATTTTACTGATTTCTTATTAAAATCAAATTTACCAATCAGCTTATGCACAAAAATATACTTCTTTGTAGAATTTTATGGGTGGGTATAGCATATTAAATTGTACAGAGAATGTTCACATATTCATTAATAAAGATTCCTGCTTGAGACAAAATGATTCATTTTTATTGCCTTTGCATTTCTAGAGTCTGTGTAAGATAACTGTCTTAAAAATATCAGAGAGAAGATTTTAGAAACAGGTAAAAAGACTTGCTTAATATACCAGAAAATATCTGGCTTTATTTTTACTGAGGGATAAAAATAGTATATGCGCATATATTTTGAAATGAAAGGGTATAAATAAAAATGCAGTTGTAGAGCAGATAACCTGAATTAATAGACTGCTATTTTATCTGCTTTAGTATTCACATGAGGCTAGATTTTAGCCATTTACATTAATAAAGTTTTTGCCAAAAAACCTCTGAGTTACAATACTTGATCTCACTTAAATTTTTTTGAAAGGACAGAGTTTTTTTTGAAGGAATAAGTATTTCACTGTCTTGTAAAGAAGAATCATATTCTCATAGTCTTTTGTCCTAAATAAACAAATTCCATTTTGCCACTCATGATTTTTTTACAGTGATGATTGAAACACTAAATAATTCAGCTTAATTTAGACAGAGGAAATTAAAAGTTTTGTTACAATTCAGAAATGTCATAGCATTCAAGGATTGTGGTAAACAGGAGGTCTATTTTATCTACACCTGAAGAAGAAATGCAAAAGAAAGCACCTTGAGTGGGGAAGAATTTGAGATTAGGAGGGTATTACTAGAAGGTCTGGTGAAATGATGGTGAACATAAAATGTTGCTCTAGGCATATAGTAAGCTCAGCAACACCATGGGTGCACCTGTAATCATGAGAAACTTTATGTTAATTTTTCTGTGATTAGTTGACTTATCTGAAAAAATGGGGACGATGGTAGAAAATATAAGGCAAAAGCATAGTAAATTTGCTTGGGAACTATATTTGAAAATTATTTTGAAATGAAAAGTTTATTTTCTGTAGAAGTTTAATATTTTAAAGCAGATTTTTAATGTCATAACTTACTAAAGAACTCTAGAAATAGGGATGTTATTTTTTGGGGGAGGACTCTTTATGTTTGGAAAAATGCAGTATTTATGGTATGAATTGAGATAAGATCTATTCCATGAATTCAAAAGTTTCTAGAACTGATAAAAGGTAAGTCTTAAAATCTTATGAAAAAAGAGGTAATTATATACCGTAATAAAAAAAGGCAGAGAGAACAGAAAGGCTATATGTAGAATTAAAATATTTTCCTATCATCGGTCACTTTCATTTTCCAAACTGACACTATTTTAAAAACATATATATATATATATATGTAATATATATATATATGTTGTTGTTGATGTTGTTGATGATTAACTTCATCATAGTCATCTTCCAAACTAGGAAAAAAGGCAATGATATTACAACTGTGAGACCAGAGTGCTGAGCAGGTTTGTTGAATTCTGTGCAGTAGGCTAAGGAACTAGCAAATGCCGGGGCGAAATTTCTCTTGAATATATTTCTGTTCTTCTGAGCTGGTTCTTCAGACACCGGCAATTTCAAGTCTACTTTATCCAGGAACTCTTTCTTTCTGGTTCTTGTGACCTAAATTTGACAATATTATATAGGTAATGATGAGTTGCACTTTGATTTCGTGAGGTCTGTAAATGCTATTTTATTTAGAGTCTGAAAACAATGCAAACTTCTGTGTTTGCATAAATATTGATAGCTCGTCGGGGAAGGCAATGGAGATAAGGCCATCTTGCCTCCATTTGGCTTCTAAGTAGACTCTGTCATAATTTAAGAAAACTGCAGCTCAAACATCATTTTACACTCACAAAATATACAAGTGATCATGGTAAGATATAATGAAAAAGGGTAGTTTAGAAATGTAGACAAGGAGCTGACTTTAGAATAGCTTGAGAGATACACTAGGAGATGCTAGGGTATAAGTGACAGAGGCCTTTGAGGCTGGGGGTAGGGGTGGGAGGGAGCGAAGGAGAGAGAGGGAGGAAGGGGGAGGGAGAGAATATTAATGCTTTAAGGCTTTGATTGTCTTCTTTTACACTGTGTGTGGTTTAATATTGCTTTCTGCCTTGAGATTTAGATGGGTTGGATAAGGATAGCGATTCATCTCAGTGGCCACGTAATCTTTTCAGTGTTTAGTGTCCCTGAATGCTTTATTCTGGCTCTGGGTATCTCTTTTTTTTTTTTTTTTTTTTTCTTTTTTTCTTTCTTTCTTTCTTTCTTTCTTTCTTCCTTCCTGTGCCCTTCGAGACTTTTTACGCTGTAGGTATGACCCCTGCCCTCTACTAGAGAGATGACAGAAAAGTAATGAGGTATTCTTGAGTGTGTTTTTGCTTATCATGATTAGAGAAGTTATTAGAAATAAGATAACAGCAGTTTACAAAAAACTGGTTTAGAGAGCAGTAGTTCTTAAGATCTCAAGATGTGATGACTGGACCAGGAAGAACAGCAGTATTACCTGGAACTTGCTAGAAATGAGAACCCCCCTTCCCCAAGTACTGAATCAGAAACTCTGGGAGGGGCCCCAGCAATCTCTTTTCACAGTCCCTCTAGGTGATTCTTTTGTGTGCTAAAGTTTAAGAAGGAATGTCTAGAGACCAGAGCTTTTTTCACCATTCTATCACTTTCTAGCTGTTAGATCTTGGTAAATTTGCTGAACTTTTCTCAGTCGGCTTCTTGTGTCTGCAAAATGAGAGATGATCAACAATGGCCCTTCTAGCTCTAACATTCTGTGAGTCTAGGATTCTAATTACTTGGTGAAAGGGAACGTAAAAGGGAAAAACAGTGCCTAGACATCCAGCTACAGTGACAAATTTGATATTGCTGAGTTACATGCTCTCTCCACATGTTTAATGTACAGCGATCCTTCTCAATCCTCATTAGCTCTGTATCTTTCATGTAGCAGTTACTGTAAAATAAAATGAGCCTGCTAAATAACTCAAGACCAATTCAATTTCAAGTAAGTAGAATAGATTACAATGATCTTACTTTTAATTGTTGAAGATGACACAAAGCATCAATGATATTATAAAACGTAATTTAAAAGTACACAGCTTTTAGTGGAATAGCTTTCCCCAAATTCACCATAAATCGAGTGCTGAGAGTACGTAATTAAGTCTAGAAGCAATAATAGGATGACATAGTCTCCTTTTTACGTGGTATAATGTATTCAAAGTTTAGAAAGTGATAAACATATTTTTTCTAAAGGATCTGCAAAAGCACACTTTTGATAGCCTAGTGGAGATTAGTTAGTTCAAATGGCCAAAGGGCAAATCTTTTACTTCTCCTCAAAGCAGTTTTCAAACGGTAACCTGCTTTTTAATTTATGCAGAGGTATGACACATCATTTGGAAAGTTATAGCTTCTACTGAAAAATGCCAAATGTATGTCTTTATAAGTATTAACTATGAACGTGAGTATCTGTATAATATAAATGAAGATTCAGGGCTGCTCTAAGAAATTATGAGTTCTGGATATTGAGAAGTGCAGGTGTTGACATTTCATATAATTGAGTTATGTCAATGCTGTAGACAAAGTTAACCTCCTTTGTCCCATTATCGTACTATTCTGAGTCATTTTTTATGTATATATTGGATGCCAATTTTTAAAAGGCATAACAGTGATACATTTGCTTTGACTGGCTTGAAATAATTGGGTAGAAGATTTGTTATGTTAAAAAGAGAAATTAGTCCACCAGACACAAGTGGCACAGGTATGATCTGGCTTTCCTTGTCTGTGTCTGTTCATAATCTCATTCAGTAGAGCTGAGTACAATATACACTCGGTAGCTTTGTTTAACAGGCTCTGTCTATGTATATGCATGCTTTTTTCTTTCTACAATTGCAATTTCAATTGCTTAGTAATTGTAAGCTGTTTATGGTATCATGGAAGCGATATGAATACGACAATTTTTAATATTTTTGCATATATTCTTCATATACATAAATCAGGCAATTATTTTTTAAAAGATGCCTGTAAATGAGAGGTCTTGGAGTAGCTTCCTATAAAATTATGTAAGACCAACTTCAATTGAGGGTGACTCGTTCTCATTTTTGTAGAAAGTTATCACCTACTCTCCTTTACAACAAACGATACCAACTTATTTTCTTTTGGCTTTAGGCGGTCACTGAAATTCTTTGCATCCAAAACCTGTTGTTAAAAGATCTAAAAAGAAGACAATAAATGGTCCTGTATTCTTTTAGAGTGGCCATGACATTTGTCCAGAAGGGGGAGCTCTCAGTCCGCACGCCGCAGAGCAAAGCAGACAGTCTAGGATCTTATCTGCTGCTTGGAAATTGTCTGACAGGAAAATATCAACACAAACCATGCGATTTGCCGCTGGAGCACGCTGGACCTCATCTGCTTAAAAAGATGCACGGATATAGTCATCACAGTTCATAATTTAATAAACTGCTAAAAAAGCCACACATTTTCATTTTAGCGACTTTGGTCTCACAACTAAATTCACATCGCTACAAAGACATTTGAATTTTGCACTAATATGTCATGAGCACTGCACCCATTGCAAATTAATGAGTCTCTGAATAGCACTGTGCATTTGTCATTTGAATTTATGCTAATGCAATGAGGTCTCCTGGTGATGCTGATAGTCCATAGCAGCTGCTCGAACCACAGAATGTACCAGCACTTTTCTTCTACTTTATATTGCTACCTCTTTTCTTGGCTTTTCTGGCCTGTCACTTAGGCGGCAATTCTGTAGCTGGTTATTGATAGGGCTGCTAATTATCTTTGACTTTACACTATTGGCCTGACCCCCAACACTGAGCAGAAGTAATGGATCAGTGTTGAGAGAATTATGTACATCATATGGTGACAGCCTCAGACCAGGAGGTCAGAAGGAGTTCATTGAGAACCAGTGGTATTTACAAAGGACGTTGGTATGGAAATTCGTAATATTTTTCAGTGATATTATGTAATTTATATCAATAGGTCAATCTAAGAAAGTGACTGTGACCTTTCTAATCATAATGAACGTCATATGTATTGTGTGTGCAAAAAGAGACTATGGTCATGTGGTCATTTTCAATCTCCTCTATTGCAATCTAAGAAAATAGTCATGGCAATACTTCTGGGCAATCAGGGCATTTGAGTCCTCCTTATGGTTGTACAAATTGCTTACCGGTCAAAGAAATGTGGTGACACATTTGGATCTAGTGGAGGGATTTTTGGCATATTGTGTGTGGGAGGGAGATGCACAAACAACCATTTTCATGGGACACAAATCAATGACAAAAGGTTCTCACTGTATCTTCTTTCGCCAAGTCTTAATTATGAAATTAAATTTTTTTTCTTAGACTAGTGTTTCCATTTGACCTGCTTCTAGAACGAAAAATGAAAGTATGCAGAATTTATTCTAATAGATTCAGGAAATTAGATTTGGTGTTTGGTAATGTCATGGAAAAATTAAGCAGAAAATTAAAATCTAAAAACAAAAGTATCCATTAGATTATGTACCTTTTGAAAATTATTACTAAATTTAAGAAATGTTCTTTTTTCTTCCCAGGGCCACAGAAAAGCATGCATACTTTTTCTTTCAAATTGAAAAAAAAAAATTTTTTTTTTTTTAAGGGACAAACAAAAAAATGTACACCCTGGTTAAAATGTAGCATTGTTAGCATTCATTTCCTCCCTTGTAAAAGAGGCTGAGATAAGTAAGAGTCAATTCCTGAATTATCTCCAGGGATGGGTGGGGGGGAGCATTCCAAAGCAGATATGTATAATTGTTTGTTAAGTGATGTCAGGAGGTAGAGTATAGAAGCAAAAGTGACCTACTATCTCAAATAGTGCCCAAGAGCAATTAGGCTTTTTTCTTATCAAACTCATGAAAGGAAGATTTTCATCCTGATTCCACTGGCTGGTAAACTGTTCAGAGCATAAGCTCCAGGAGAGGCAGACACCTCTATTTCTCTCTACCTCTAGGTACCAAGCTGAGGTTAAAAGGCCTCTCTAGGGAAGGCAAGCTTTCCCCGGGAAGGCAGCGCAGAGACTACTACAGCGCCTCTGTTTTCCATCAAGGCAGGGAGACGTTTTTCACTCTTCTTGGAAAAACTTTGAAATGTAAACTGTTTCGATTGATGGCTCCTTCTGGCCTTGGCAACTCTTTTTGGTAGCTGGTGCTCTTTCTGTAATACTTGTTAAAAACGTCTCCGAAGCAAAGATGTTGTTTTTTATGTGATTTTTTTTTTTTTTTTTAAGTCAGCACATGTGTGAGTGCAGACAGGCTCTCATCTTGCACGGCGGAGACTGGCAGGTGAACACCTACTCCTGTTGCCCTTATTCATTTGCAAGACTTTATAAGATTAGTCTCTTTGAAAGCTGTTTTCACTCTAAACTGTCAATCCTCTTCGAATGTGGTCCCTCTCCCTGGGAATGACTTCTCAGAACTCGCTACAGTGCTGTGGCCTGAAAGCCCCTTTCATAGCCCGGAGATGCTTCAGTGAGTCTCTGCTACCTTGTCCCTGAACCTTCTAGGGCAAGGCTGCCTGGGGGCAGCTTTATAAACCTAGATTCAGGGATGCCTGGGTGGCTCAGGGGTTGAGTGTCTAATTCGGCTCAAGTCCTGACCCCAGGGTCCTGGGATCAAGTCCTGCATCAGGCTCCCCACAGGGAGCCTGCTTCTCCCTCTGCCTATGTCTCTGCCTCTCTCTGTGTCTATCATGAATAAATAAATAAAATCTTTAAAAATAAAACAAAACTGGATACACATCGAAGGTATCCTATGTTTTAGAGCCTTAAACTACATACACAATTTCCACCACCATCCACATAATTGTAATTGTTTTATCTAGTGTTGGAAATTTCAGTTTTGGTCAGTCATCTATGAAATGACTCTGCATATGTGCTTTCTTAGATTCTTGTAACATTCTTAGACTATATCCATGTGGAAAGAACTTGGGTGGTGACATAGTTCAATCTGCTTAAACCAATTGATTTAGAAAGCGAAATTGTCAAATTGCATAAACCCGTCTGAAAAATCCCCTTTTTAGTTTAAACATTGACTGCTTAATATTGATCTGTTGGACTTATAATGGTTAAATGATTTCTTTATCCCGTGCTGCATCAAGTCAAGTTCATAGTTGCACATTGTTATTTGTTGGGGACTTATTTTTCTTTGTCTGATCACATTGGATGCATTATACTACTCTCTGTCCTGCTGCTGTTCCTTTTCCTTTACATGCATCGTGAAGACGGAAGCCCTGTGCCCTGTTTTTGAGCGGAGCAACCCTCTCCCTCAGTGCCTTGCACTCTGATTCTCCCACTTGCCAGATACTCTCTGGACCAGTAGCACATTCTGAAGCAGGGAAGCTGCAAATCAATAGCTTTTTGATTTGCAAGTGTTAAGACAGGCACTGATTAAGTGTTTAATCTCAAGGGCAAGAAGCCATGCTGGCTGTAGTCCTCTTCAGCCAAGTGGCTGCTCAGGTGCTCAGAGATGCTTCTTTCCTTCCATTCTCTCGTGTATTTGTACACATATTATACACACACACATTTCCTCCCACATACACGCATGAATAAATGTACACATAACCTCATAGGTAGGCACACACAAGGTTAGACTGGGATCATCATACTCTGCAATTTTTAGTCTTTGAAAATTACAGATAAACAAGAAACACTTGTATAGTTATCAAAAATATTTCGTAAATGCATTTTTGAATTAATTACTGGAATACAGGTAAAATCAATAGGAAACATTTCCTTCTTATGAACTGCTTACGAACTAACGTTCATTTCAGCATTCATGCACCTGTGTATTTGGCGCCTTATAATTTGCCCAAGCAGTATATACAAGTCCTGTGTCAAGTTGCTTGCCTTCGAGATGCTTCTAATCTAGTGTGAAAATAAGATTAGAATCAATATAATATGAATAAATGTAAAAGATATAAGCAATATAAAATTGTTCTTTTGTATTAAAGTGGAAAATGTTAGGTTAATACTTTTCAGAACAGTGTTCTTGATTTCTTACATATAATTGTTATATTCTTTGTTTTTCAGAATATGTGAAAAAAATGCAAATCAGTAACCAAATGACAGGAAAGTCAGTGCAAAGTCAGTGCAAAGTCAGTGCTTGGCTTGCTTTTCTTTCCCACATACCCCCTTTTTCTTCTCCTTGGTCCTATTAAGGACCTCAGAGCTACACTGAGACCCCATTCCCCCTGCATGGGGAGGAGGGAGCAATGTGTAAGCCAAGTAGAAATCAAACAAAGGTTGAAACCTCTCTGTAGACCCACGTAGAAGTCCTGGGGTCATTGGCCTTTTGGAAAAAGGATTCAGTTTTCAATAAATTCCTGCCCTCACAAAGCCTTCTTTCTTTATTATAATCCTTAAATTTACTAAAGAGAATTACAGCAGTTCACTCCCAGGGAGGCCTTAATACTCTCATTTGTAAAGTAAGATAAATTTGTAAAAATATATAAGCAATTAGATGTTCTCTCAAAAACCTTCTAAAGAAAAAATTCTCTTTCCAATGTTTCCAGATGATAGTGTCATGGAGTTCCCATTTTTATTTCTTTGGATCCTGGAGACTAATGCATAGTAAAAAAACAAAAACAAAAACAAAAACCAACCAAACAAAAAAACCCTAAAAATATTTAAATTAAAGCATGTTTTGAGTTTGATTAAAAAGTAGCAGAAAGAAAAAAAAATCAATTCATCCTGGTAAGATTTTTATCTTAAGAATTGAACATATTAGTAAGAAGAAAAAAAATATATATGAAGGGGAAGAGAGGGAGAGAAAGAAATTTAAATAATTATTATTTTTGTGGTAAAAACACTTAACATGAGCTCTGCCCACTTAACAAATTTTTAATTGTACAGTAATACAGTATTATTAACCACCGGCACGTGTTGTATAGCAGATCTCTAGAGCTCATTCATCTTGCCTAAGTGAAACTACATACCAGTTGAACAACTCTCCATTTCCCCGTCTCTCAAGTCCCTGATAATCACCATTCCACTCTCTGCTTTTATTATTCAGTTTTAACGAAGAAGGAAATCCTGCTCATGTGACATGGGTGAAACTGGAGGACATTATGCTAAGTGAAATAAGCCCATTGCAGAAAGACAACTACTGCGTACTTCCACTTACGTGAGGTACGTAAAATAGACTCATAGATGCAAAAAGTGAGAAATGTCTTAGGGACTGGAGGAGAGCAGAAGTAGAAAGAGAAGGTGTGTATAAATCACTTCACTCAAGTGAATCTCTGGTATGATCATCCAACTTCTTTAGCTACATTTTCTTTTACTAAATAACTCATCTTTTCTGCTTCTTTCTGCTATAGACACTGGGATATAAAATTTTATAAGGACTCCTGAACTCCCAAGGTTCAGGATAAGCATGCATTATCCCAGTTATGTACACCATGTAGGGGGAAGGGCAAAGATATTTAAAAACTCACAAGAGCACCAATAAGAGAACAATTATTGAAGTGAGGAAATTTGAGACTCATCTAGCATTTATTTAAGGTTGCTTGAGAAAGCTCTTAAAATCATAAATGAGAAAGGGGAATTAAAATGCCGATAATATTTTTTGAACAATGTCTGCATATTATAATGATAGGGCATTTGTGGGGTTTGCTTCAATTTATGTGGGGACATAAGAGGAAATTTTTTTTACTCTTTTTTTTTTTTAAACCTCATAACAGATTAGTGCATGTGAACTAAGGCCCTATAAGGGGATGCAGCTGATCCTGAAAATCGGATCCATGGCCCTTAATTTTTGGTTAGATGACTAACAAATTTGAAATTTGCAAGCTTGCAAAGCCCATGTCACACCCCTTGGCCTCTTGGTGTTTCCTGGAGGGCCCGATTTAAGGGTATGGTCTCTGCAGGGCAGGCATGTAAGAAGTGCTTGCCAAGTGATTTATTTTGCTAAAATATGATAATCGGCTTAGTAGGACTTGGTAGCTTAAAAAAATCATAAACGGTATGGAAAAGATGTCTACATTTCTAAATCTTTCAAAAAAAAGCCTTCAGAAATTTTATCTGGCACTATGAAAATAGACTCCACAGAAGATTCTTTCCCTTCCTCCTCCCACTCCCCAATTTAAATCAACTAATTAAGAAAGACTGTAACTAGAAGGGAATGATTAACTCATTAACTTAATCATTGTCATACTTGTGAATATGGACTTGTACCAGAGTTAAGAGGTTAATGAATTCAAATATATTGTCAAAACTGCCTATGGTTCTCAAAGAGGAGGATTTTATGTTCTGTAGTTTATATGCTTAGAAGTTAGAACTCGGCTGTGATAAAGTTTGACATCAAAATAGGTTACTAAAATTGTTCAGGAAACGGTGAGTAGGAAATAAGGATTTCTCTTTATCACCATTGTCAACATCACTGCTACCTTCAATACCACTGCTACAAATACTACCCTCATCTTCACATGGACTTTTCTTTTTTCATCTGGGTAGCTGGGAATTGACTTGGTTGGGCATAAGGCCTGTCCATACATAGGGATATTTGAGATCCCTAGACTCCAGTCATTGGCCATATATCCTTACTGTGAATGTTTTGGAACAATGGGCTGATGGGTTAATGGCTAATGAGCCCATTATCCACTCTGTTATCCATCAAAAATAGCAGGCACTGGGTGGGCTAGTACAGTGAGTAGATCCAGTGTTTAGCAGAGCAGACACTGCTCTTGCCCTGGCAGCACTTACCCCCTCCGTAAACATTTACACCCTGGGAGTTGCATTCAATCCAGGATACAAATACATACTTAATCATAAATTGCACAAGAGAAGATGAGGGATTACTGCCTCATGATGGAACTTGATTTAGGTTAGGAAGCTTCTCTAAGGAAGTGGCATTTCTGTTGACACCTGTAGAGTTAGCAGGAGTGGCCAGTTGGAAGTTGGAAAGAAGAGAACTCCAGGGAAAGCTAACAGCATGAGCATGAGGAGATCACGCAGAGACTTTGCTGACATGGGATTGAGGATATTATTTTAAGAGAAACAGAGAACCATCGAAAAATTTTAAGAAGGGTTGACATGACTAGAATTTTCTTGAAAGAAAATCACTATGGTTATTTGTGGAAAATATACCAGAGGAGGGAAAATAGTAGAAACATGAGAACAGCGGTAAAGCTGAGAGAGGATGGGGCCTTGATAAGAAGGTGGAGATGGAGAGAAGGACATGGATTCAAGATGTACTTTGAATTGATTATTAGATTATGAATACTGAATACATATTGAATCGAGAGGTAGAATTGATAAATCAGATATCTGGTAAACGATGTGTATTAGGGAAGAGTTTGCAAGAAAAGTGTCATTTGTCAGAGATTCCCTAGCCCACCAACCACCCACATGACTGTATGAGAAATACAATGCAACGCAGCCATGTGGAACAACTTCAGGGGGACCCTCACAACTTTTCCGTGTGCTTGGTATCCCCTGGCATTGTGCAATGCAATGGCCCTGGGGCTGTGAAATATTGATTGTGTTTTGTTGCCTGTAAAGATTCTAACATGGGATGTTAGTTGGATTGAGGGCCTCCATGTCTGGTTATATTCTCCTGAAGGGCTGGCTGAGGACTGGAAACTACACCCTATTAGGAGACTGTGTCTGTCTCTAGGAAGGGCGGGGGGTACCATTTGCTAGTTGGTCTATCCCAGCTAGGGAACATTTAATAATTCACTGTCCAAAGTGTTGCTCTTATATAATTTGTGTATCCTAAAGAATGATCTTCTTCTAATTAAGTACTAGTTGTAGCCCTGTTTCTATTAGTCAAGTACATGTATACCACAAATCCACCTCTTGAAAGCGTGCAAGATGATGGTAGACAGGATATTAGCAAAAATATTTATAAACTGGAGATGAAATAGACCTCAGAGGAAAATTATCTATAGTAATAAGAAGGATCTGTCCATCAAGGTAGGAGATTTAGAATCCGAAGCTTCTGGCTCAATTTTCATATCCCAGTTACATTTACTTGAGTAGGTAAGATCTTTAAGCAAGCCACCCCTATATCATCACTGTTTGCTTTCACCTTGGAATCCTAGGTCCAGTGTTTCTAGTGTTCATTCACATGTTCACAACCAGAGATCATTGGTACCACTTACAACAGATTCCCTCCTTTGCTGATAGGATATAAGCCAATAGAGAGAAACTCAATATTCGTCCCTCTCCTTCCACCTTTCTATGTTCTCCAAGTGTAAAGGAGGTTCAAGTTTAGACATCCAAAGGCCACTGTTTCTACTCTTTTGATTTCTGAATTTGAGAGGTCACTGAGTGAAAAGCTGAGGAATTTTGATTCAATCTTTATTTAAATTTAAAATAATTGAAATCTTCAACCTTAGGTCTCAACAATCTAAAGCAGAACAGAACATCTCTTTTACCCTATAGTTGTCTATTGCTTTCTTCATTATTGCAGCAAATGTGCCTCCATTAACCCATTTAACTAAGTCAGAACCTGGACATTTTTATAATGTTCTCCTTTCACATTGACAATACAATGTGAAAATGGTCAGGTATCCAAACTGCTTTGAACTTCAGATAGTTTTCCCATAAGAAATTCAATTATCCCCAAGCTTTATAAGCCAATTTTCCTTGGTATAGATTTATTTATTCAATCAACCAAAATTTACTGAGTATCTATAATGTTCTCCTCTGTTCTTTCTCTTCTCACCCTCATCTGGTCCCTAAACTGATTTCTTGAATCCATCTGCTTTCCTCTGTGTCTATTGACTAATTAAAGCAGTTAGAATGGGGGCACCTGGATGGCTCAGTTGGTTAAGTGTCCAACTCTTGATATTAGCTCAGGTCTTGATCTTAGGATTGTGAGTTCAAGCCCTGTGTTGGGCTCCATGCTGGGTGTGGAGGCTACTTTAAAAAAAAAGGAAAGCAAAAGAAAAAGCAGTTAGAATGATTTTTCTTAAATGCGTTATTTGATCACTTCATTCGTTTGCTTAAGATTCTTCGCTGACTTTTTATTGTCTTCAAATACAATTAAAATCTATTGGCAAATCAGACAAAGTCTTTGATAAATGACTGATGCCTCCTAGCTACCTGTTTGTCTCTTTTCATCTCGTGCCATTTCTACTTAAGTTACACTGAAATGTGAATTCCAACATACACCTGATCTTTCATAATTCTGTGACTTTTCAAATTCCCTTCCTTCTTCCTGCCTCTCCCCTTCATCCTCAATCTTCTGGCTATCTCCAAATCATTCCTTTATTTTTTTTTTATTTTTTAGACTTTATTTTTTTTATTTTTTTTATTTTTTATTTATTTATGATAGTCACACACAGAGAGAGAGAGGCAGAGACATAGGCAGAGGGAGAAGCAGGCTCCATGCACCGAGAGCCCGACGTGGGATTTGATCCCGGGTCTCCAGGATCGCGCCCTGGGCCAAAGGCAGGCGCTAAACCGCTGCGCCACCCAGGGATTCCCCAAATCATTCCTTTAGACTCAGCTCAAAAATTGTCTCTGATAAGCACTTGTATGGCTCCTGTGTCTGACTCAGTCACCCCCTTCCTGGGTTGAATTAGGAGATTTTTCTTACATTGTGTGCTTGACTCTACTGTATGATTTTATTGTATTATCTCTGTTGGTTCATCTTTTTGTGTATCTCGGTATATAGAATAGTAGCTAGAAATGTGGCCATTGGAGTTATGCAGACCTCCTAATCAAATGTGTGACCAGGAAAACTTTGGTTTCTAAATCTGTTATGATGGGTTATTGATTAAAAAAGATAATGCAAATTAAATGCATAGTTCTGCCTGGTGCATACTTCGTGTGTGTGTAACAAATATCATCTGTTGTTGTTGATGGTATTATTAGGAATAGTGTCTTTTATCCTTAGTTTCTAACTTGGTATATATCACTTAATAGATACTCAGTAAATTTTGGTTGGTTGAATAAATAGGTCTATACCAAAGAAAATTGGTTTATAAAGCTTGGGGATAATTTGAATTTCTTTTTTTTTTTTTTTAAATCTGAATTTCTTATGGGAAAACTATCTGAAGTTCAAAGCAGTTTGGATACCTGACCATTTTCACATTGTATTGTCAAGGATATGAATACAGAATACTCTAGATTTCATAATTGCTACTTGATTTGCAGGGTTAGGAAACAAAAACTGTAAGTGTTCACTTAATTAAAATTGTTGGTATTACCTAGCATAATTCTAATATACACCATATAATTATGAATAATATAAAGAAGACTTCTGGGAAGCATTTTATGAGGCACATGGCATAAGGATGTTTCCACTAGATTATAGATTCCATACCCTGAATTCCTAAATTCTATACAGAGCTTGTTATTTATTCTCCTGTGTGAGTCAGCTGATATGTAGATGTTTGAAGACTGTTCTTCTTTTTTTCCTTAACTCTATATATGTAATTAGTGATCCTTAACATATTTAATTAGATAAGATTATATTTAGAACAAATTTTTTTATCTCCAAGTATTATTCATAATAACAAATGTAACTAAGTCTTGGTTATATGTACCAATGAATCAGATTAGTTGTGTAAACAACTTTCTAAATGTTTTCTTTATGAAATTTGTAATGTGCTTTGTTATTATCATTTGACTATTAAGTACAAATATTAGGACATAGTAAAGAATTTGAACCAAGCAACAGAGATACACTACAAACCACAGGCAGGGCTGCAAGTGTACAGAGACTCCTGCCCTGATTGGCACTGAAATTAGGCCTCTAGACTCTGAGGATTAGGAGGGACTTTAGAGACTGTGGAATCCAACTTTCTACATAATGGATGTTTCTCTCCACGCGCCATCTCATAAGTCTTTATCTAGTGTCTCTAACATTTTCCAGTTTGTGAAAGCATGGCTTTCACTTGTGAGACTTCAAATAACTCTAGGGAGTGTTTTAATTTTTTTTTGAGCGAAACCCTATTTTCCTGTAACTTCCCATGTATTTGTCTTAATTGCTATTTGTGAATTATTCCGAGTATTGATTTTACTTGATGAAAAGTCCCTTAATATAATACTTTATATTAAAAATGGTTATTTTATAGAGTAGACTAGAATATTTCTACTAGAAATTCTGGAGTTTCTAAGATAAACATCAAGATTTTCCTGATGAGAGAAAAATTTATTCCAAAAGTTTTAATCACGCTTTTACTTTGGGAGAGATTTTTAATGTTTACTTATTTATTTACTCTTAGTAAAGCAAGTAATTGGCCCATTTGAGTATGAAAAGATAGGTCTCAGGTTGTGGTCTGCTAGGGAAGGCTCACTGGCTCTGGCTCTGCTTAAAAAGAGGGCTTCCAAAGAGGGAGAGGGTAATGGGCAAGTGATGGGGGGAAACCAGTAGCTATAAAGCAAGAGGGGAGAGAGTGCCATGAGATGACCAGAGGCCAGGGCCTGAAGAGAAGATATTGCCTGTGGAAAAGAAATTGTTCTGATGGATTGGCACAAGCACTTAGGAGGTAGGGATGTCTGAAATACATTTTTAATTTTTTGGTTTGCATGATGCTTCCATATATTGCCTTCCATCTTCAGACACATTCCACTTAATCTATAGTTAAAAATCTATACTTTGGACAATGCCTTTTATTCACTATTGCCTTTTATTATTGGTACTTGAGGCGAGGGAGAATTGACGGAAAAGTGGACCATATTTCACCGTTGGGTGAGCAGGAAAATAATAATGTAGCAGGGAACATTGAGGATGTTTGGGGGAGTAGGTAGATTTGAGACTGGATTTATTTATTCATCATATTGTGAGATAAGTTTAATTTCTTAAAAAATATTAAATGTAGGGGAGATTGTATACAGTTGGAAGAGTTGAGGACACTCAGGGTATTAACATAAGGTCTCACTTAAGAAATTTGAGATTTCATGGTTGCAGTGAGCTAGTCTGGATATGTCTGGTTATGTTGGGGTGTGAACTGGTGGGATTATCTGACCCCACTTTGCTGTTAATATTTTCTGTATTCTCTGAGTAGAAGCACTGCTTATATTCTGTCAATATAACCCTTGAAAAGTGGTTGGTTGTCTCTCCTATTTAGATTTGCATATATTTAAATGACATGAAAACATATTATTTAAAGATAAGAACTAAGTATTGTACTTTCTCTTTACTCATGGCTTCATCTCTTGCATAGTTGTAAATCGTTTGCTCCAACTGTGATCTCCCTTGGTTGGTCGTTCTAACTAAAGTCCTGTGGCATAGGGGAAATACACTAACTACACTTAGAGTTGGAAGATCCTTCCTTGAATATTAGCTCCACCAATCATAACAATATGAATGCTTGGAATGTCACATATTCTGAGTCTGAATTTCCTTATCTATAGAATTCAAGTAAAAAATGACTTTTCTATCTCCTTTATAGAATTGTGGTGATTGTCAAATGCCATGATATGAAAACATCTTATAAAACAAATACCCCATACAAATAGGAAGTGATATCATTTAAAATGTTTAATAAATATCCTTTTAAGAAATGGCGCAAGGCATAAAGGGGAATAAAAGCACACTAAGGATGGTTTTGAAATCTCTTTGTTAAGAAAATAAGCAATTGAAAGAAATAGAGATAATATTTTTGACTTGTCAATGAAATCATTATTTTGCTTCTGTAACTTTGTAACTCTCTATGATTGAGTGAACCATCCAAGTGATGAGTTTTCTGTATGCTAATTCACATCTTCAATCAACTAAATTCTTCAGATAAATTGCATGTCCTTTAAAAAAATTGGTAACTATGCTATACAATTTACTGCTTTAGCAAAGTAGCTACTCAAAGTAGCTACTTTTTTTTTTCCTGGAGGGCAAGTGATCATTACCCAAAAAAGGAAAGAAAAGCCCCAAACCTCCAAGCTCAAGCAGTTTAATCTATTTCCTATTAAGATGCATAAATATACATTTCACAAGTCATATAAAAATAGTTTTATATCATGGCCAGTTAAGGAATGAGAGACACTGAGGGAAAGAGAAAAGGGAAGGGTATGAAGACAGAATCTCTCATTCATTGTGTTTTGAATTCTTATATTTCTTTCTTCTACTGCCTAAGCCCTGACTTTTCTTTCCAAAGGCTTAGAAAAGCATCTTTCTCCTGCCCAATGGCTATAAAAATCCATGACTGTTGCCTGTTACCCACTATCTCTTGGCTACTCTGCTCTTGTTGTGACCCATACCTCTGTCTCTCCCTACAGTCCACCTTTATCTGAAGGCCAAGATCCTCTTAGTGTCCCTGGTGGGAACATGGGAACCAGCGCCTCTTTAAACCATCACTCTTCTGGTGATTTAAGTCCTGTTCTTTTGCAGTGTTCATATTTCCTTCTCACACTCAATCTTAACTTCTGAAACTAACTGCTTGGGACACACCTGGCTCTTTCCTGAGAATCTTGGAGTGAAATGTTACACATGATGTCAGGACCTCAACCATACAATTAGAATTCTAATTTGGACTTTTGTACAACTGGATGAACTTATCAGTCAAGAAAGGCATGTTGGGTAGGCAATTAATAAGGAAGTTTCCTAGGGGCTTAATGAAATGGGGTTCATGACTGGTTTCAGCTTATTGTCTGGTTCCCCCTCACCAGTCTAATTAAAGCACAGATTTGAAGGCTAAGGGGAAGAATTGAACATTATCCTGATTAATTTTCATACTGGTAAGACCTTAAGCTGATTTCTTACCTTCTCTGGGCTTTAAAGTTCATAGTAATTTGGCATGCACAGAACAACTGCTTAAATGGTGGGCCATCTTCCCCAAGAGACCAAAGCTTCTAGAAAGCCCAGTGGATGACTTTTCACATCCTATAACCTGGAGCAAACATGTGATGCTGCCAAATTGGAGGGCTTACCCTGCCTTAGTTGGACCAAAACCCCAGTGAATGCCAAGGTCCAGCCAAGGGCTTACTTAGTGACTGTTGCTGACTGCCTCACCCATGCTGCTGGTATTGAAGCAAATTGTTTGGAAATGGGCCAGATTTTTCTCTGTCTCCTGGGGGACTCTAGAATTTTATAGTGCATGTTTATATTTGTGTAATCAGCACATTTTCTAATTAAGTGGGAATTAGTGTGTTTTACTAAGTATAGTTAAAATTATTGCCTTTAAACACCAAACTAGACTGTAAAATATAGCTTGCAAAATTGCATGTAATAATAATAATATATTATATAGTGCTTACTATGTGTAAACACGGTTTTAATTGCTGAACCTGTATTAATTCATTTAATTCTCATAACTCTGCTAGATTAATTTCCTTTTATTAACCTCAGTTTACATATCAGGATATTAAGGCCAAAAGAGGTTAAGTGATTTGCCTAAATTACACAAAAACTTAAGGTTTTGGAAAATATCCCACGTTTATTCTTTTTTTTCTTTTTTTTAAAATTTTTATTTATTTATGATAGTCACAGAGAGAGAGAGAGAGAGAGGCAGAGACACAGGCAGAGGGAGAAGCAGGCTCCATGCACCGGGAGCCCGACGTGGGATTCGATCCCGGGTCTCCAGGATCGCGCCCTGGGCCAAAGGCAGGCGCCAAACCGCTGCGCCACCCAGGGATCCCTCCCACGTTTATTCTTGAATGACAAAAATATTTTATAGAACTCATTGTGGACTGATGGTTACAAGTGTTTGTGTAGGAAAAGGCAAAAATCAGGAGATGGGTACCTGATTTAGGGATTCATTGAGTTAAGATTTAGTGACCAGGAGAGATTTGAAGATTCAGATGGCACTGTAGATGGTAGTATAGAAACTGTAAGAGTGCTGGAAAATTCAACATACAAGAAATATATCTTTTGGAATTTTATGGGAATAATCTATATATAGATAAAGCAGTGAGTAAAGATGGAAAATGAAATAACTTGAGGAAAGTGAGAAAGGTTAATTCAGGGAACTTGTGTGGATGGAGTACAGTCCTGATGCTGATTCGTGTTTGAATTGTTCAAAGAAGGCAATTTTGATATTCAATAGAAGAATTGGTTGAAACCCTGACTAAAATAGATTGGGCTGCAATAATGACCAAAGAAAGCCTGTCTTTGGGTTCGGGGGAAAATAGGGACAAACTTAAGAAATTCATTCAAGCTGTGAGACACATGGATGGCACTCAATAGCTGTATGCATTATGACTGGCTGTAAACATTGCACATTTAACTCATATCTCATTCTAAAGGAGTTGTCTAAGAATAGGGCAACTATCAGCTTGATGCAAAGATAACATCTTGTTTTAAAATGCCAACATTTAAAAATGTTTACAGGAATTTGATGGACTATGGTGGATACATTTTTCCTTCAGAGCTTAGTCCTCTGTTTATTTATTTATTTTTAAAGATTTATTTATTTACTTGGGAGAGAGAGAGAGAGCAGTGGGAGGGGCAGAGGGAGAGAGAAAGACTCTGAAGCAGAGTCCTCACAGAGCCTAGAGCCCAACATGGACTTGGTCTCTCAATCATCATCATTTGAGCCAAAATCAAGAGTCTGATGCTCAAATAACTGAGCTATCCAAGTGACCGAGAGCATAGTCCTCTTTTTACAAAATTCTCTTTTTCACAATATTTGTTTGGTAATGTTATCTATACTTTTCTGAAACAAAATCCACGAATAGTCAATAATATGACCATTTCTACATAGAGGAGAAATAAATGAAAAGATTAATATTAAAATAGTATGTATTTCCATATGTAAATGTTCTGGCAAAGTGATCCTAAAAGACATAATGAAGTAGTCAGATGTATGCTCCCATTTGAAGAATTGCTGTGGATTTAATGATATTAATGCAAACTGACACAGTTGTGTTATACTGGCAGCCCAGACGCCATGAGTGGTGTGCACTGATGTGATTTTTCCAGAATGATGAACAACTATAAGTATGCTTTCAAACAAAATAAAATGCAATCTTCTTTCACTTTCCATAGTAGTTACATTCCTCCAGTGTTGTGGATCTAAAAACTGTGTCAAGTATACGCTGTGTTTATATGTAAAAGAAACTTAAGTTGTAAGCTCAAATTTTTCACCTAATTGAATATTTGGCATGATATTCTCAAGTCAAAAGAGATGCTGAATAATTTCTTGTGGTCCAAGGTGTCCAGCATTTTTGGGCTCCATCCACAAAATGCTAATAGCACCCTCCATCACTGTGGCAACAAAATACTTAAATGCCTGATCCATTCTTGAGCACTCACAATTTTTAGTCTGCAAAAGCATAAGAAATCAGACTCTGCCGTCAGTAGTTTCTTAGGACGATCAGAAGACCATTGTTACTTTATCAGCCCCTTCCTAGGCCATGTGAAGGCAGAAGAACAGATTACCCCAAGACTGAATGGCTGAAGACAACAATAATATGTTATTTCTTCTCATGAGTTAGTTGGCTATTGGGCAGTTAATTCCTATGAATGTCAGTTGAGTCATGCCTCTTCAGTCATGGTGACAGTCCAAAATACCCCCATATATTTTTAAATTTTCACCTGGTAAATGTAGACTTAGTCTCCAAATCTCAGTTCGATATCAGTGTGTCTAGGAGATGTTTTCTGATTCCGTATATTGGGCTGAGTTCTCCACGTGGTACTCCCATAGCTTTCATTTCCTAACATTCATCACATTTTTAATTGCTTGGGTATTTTCACTGTCACACTATGAATTCTAGTAAGGCAAATCCTATGGTTTGTTCATCGTTGTATCCTGGTTACTTTGTCCCAATATTTAAATGAAATGTATTTTTGCATTCCATTGTATAGGAAGTTGATCTGAAATTTAGTTTATGAATCAATTGCCCAAAAAAGTGACCTAAGAGTTTTAGGAAATGTTGGTGGATTATTTAAAATGTCAGTATATCAATTTCATTTAAAAAATTTCCCTTGGAGATGAGGGGAAATGACGTTTTTGATCAATAGAGAAAAATCCATATAAATAATGTGCATTCACCCAGCAAGGAGGCATTGCATCGTCATGTTCTCCACTATTCTGCTACTGGGTGCTTGAAATCTTCTTTGGACGTAGATCCTTACCCATCTGGACTTCTAACCCCTTCCTATTCCATATTTCTTGGGCATACACTCTGAATTTTGACTTGATTTGAATTTTTCGTTATTTGTATGAAAACTGTAGATATCTTTTCTTCCTAGGGATTTACCCACAGTTTTGAGTCATATTTAGTGTCATTACAGTGTGCTCATCCGGTATGCTTGGTGATTGTGCATACTCTCATGTTGTCACACACAGCCTATATCTGATCTGCACAAATGTAAGTCTCAGACTGTCCCTACGTATCTAATCCCACGTTTTGTCCTGAACCCTGAGAGGACCCGCGGGACCCACAAAACTGAGAAATGAATCTAGAACATGATTCTTCACATTTCCACTTTTCTTCTGTGAGCTCTCTAGGCAAATGATATTGGCTTATTCACTTAGTATCCTTTAAAATACATTTTTAGGGCAGCCCGGGTGGCGCAGCGGTTTAGCGCCGCCTGCAGCCCGGGGCGTGATCCTGGAGAACCTGGATCGAGTCCCACGTCGGGCTCTCTGTATGATGCCTGCTTCTCCCTCTGCCTGTGTCTCTGCCTCTCTCTCTCTGTCTCTATGAATAAATAAATAAAATCCTAAAAAAAAATACATTTTTATCACCAATCTCTGAGTCCTGTCATGGTTCTAGGATGACAATTTTGGGAAAAATCTGACTCTAGTTAGTATAAAATCCACTCCTTAATTTTCTAGGATTTAGATCACAGAGGCTTTATTGAACTATTATGTTAGCTTAACCAATGCAATCTACTTTAACTAAAATTTAAGTTCTGCCCCTAAAAAAGCAGGTATAGGTTTAGATTATTTCTAGAGTCCCTAACAAATGCAGTATCAGAAAGCTGGAATTCCTCTCATATTGCTTCCTTGTGTATACCTCATTGAAAACCCCTTGGATTACTGGTTTCTCTCTGCCTCTACTTGGTGCAGTATCAATGCTTAGATAAGAAACTGGGACCTGGGAGAGTAAGGTGTGATGTGAGTAGGTAATCTTTTTATTTGCATGCTGCCTTACACATATGCTTAATCAGCCTTGTAGCCTGAATAAGTAGTAGAAGCAATGCTATGTATTTGAGCTATTTTGAGACATTGAAAACATTGTGTTTCTTTCAAAATTGGCCATGTCTTTTTGATTTTCTTCCCACTCTGAACATAAAACAGGTGCACCAGCAATAGTTGGCACAAAGTGAAAAAGTTTTTGCAATGAAGACTGATCATTTCTTGTAGTTCACTTTATCTTAGTCATCACTGTTGATTCAGAGATATTAAGTATGGTAATAACTTGAAGCCAAATTAGTCAAGATTTGGCCAGCGCTAACCAGGGTTTGCTTTTACTGTGGGAGGAACTTGCAAAAGGCAATATTGATTATGTCTGGGATATGCCAATTATAATTTGACATTCTGATTTCTGCTTTTTGTTTAACTTAGAAGCAGATTCTGCTTTGCTCTATTTGTGAAAGACAACTGGATGAGTGAAGATTACTACTTGCAATAAGACTAGCAATTTATCTGAAATCAGAGGCAGAGAACAATATCTACTTTTCCTTTTTTCTGACTCAAAATGTGTGGAGATGAGGAATATTATTGAACAATATTATCCAGGTAAAAAGTGAAACATGAAAACAGTAAGAAAGCCATGAATAATGCTTGAGATGAAAATTAAAACAAAATATAATTAAGTACTTAGAAGATATAATATATAGAGAGTGATGAAAAAAGTAAAAAGAAAAATTAGGTTGCCATGAAAAAAATAGTTGGGTGACTGAATGGGTGCAGAGTGAGTTGATACATAGAAAATGGGTATTTTAGAGAAATAAGTTGCCACTTTGTGATCAATACAGTGTATAACCCACAACAGAGATTGTGTTCTGGCTGAGGTAATTGCACATTAACATGTGTAACAGGATGTTAAAACGAGATTCTTCTTTTAGCTTTGGCTGAGGCATGAAGACACTGGAGGCTACATTTGAGAATGAATTATGAGAGTGACCCCTTGCCTGAGAATCAGTGAGATTGCTCTGAAACTTATGTTGAGGACCAAGAAAGAAGGGAGAGATTAGGATTTTGTGAGGGGAGTTTGGGAGAGAACTCTAAGTGCTATGGTGTCACCTCTCCTCTATATAGGAGTGAGTGGAGTCTTTTGAGAGAAGTTCAGTTTCCGTGTTTTTTACAGTTAAGAAGAGAGTAGATTGATGTCTGATTCATGCCTGAGTAACCTAAAGCAGCCTTTAAGGAAAAAGGAACAGGTCTGGAAAGTTTCTGTATATGCCTCTGTTAAGGGGGCAAAGGTTCATGAATTGTAGCCATGGGGAAAATTCAGTAAAAACACAAGCTGAAGTCATTTAAACATGGGACTCTGCAAAAGAAGATGATTTATCAGGGTGAGAGAATCTCAGAGTAAGAGGCTAAGGGGTAGGCCTCTTAGGTCGGAAGTCACAGAAGGATTAGGGGCAGCCAGTCGTGGGTGAGACACTGCCTTGGTCAAGGGAATCACTTTTGTAGGTGTCTGGCCTGAAAGTCTCCTAAAAATCTGCAAAAGCACCCATGAGAGAATGATCCTGCAAGGTCTGAAGAGCATGGTGTCTCTCCATGACAGCAAAGTCATTGAGAACTTTTCTATGTCTTTTACCTCTCCTACCTACCACTGGGTATTTGAACCTGGAAGGTCAAGAAACAGCAGTTATTGATTAAGGGAGAAAGATAAGACGAGTGAGGGAAAGAGAGAAGAAATGAACCACATTTCATTCCTGAAGGCAGGTGGCACATCTGCTGGATGGAGAGCAGTGTAAGAGTCTTAGTTGTGAATGAAGTTTGAAGGGTTCATTCATTTGTTGGATTAAATATTGTGATGTCTTAGTGAAGGATTAAAGTGACCATAGGAATTTCTGTTACCAAGAAGAGACTAGAAAATCATGGGGACTGCTTGACTTTTAATCCAATGACAGGGATGGATTTCCTGTTGTGATCATGTTTAAAAGTTCAGAGGAAGATAGAAATCACAGAGATAACTTTTGATTATATGCCTTGAGTACTTTTCAAAGTATTGGCTCTGGAGGAAAAAGCATAGGCACTTTCTCGAAGGAGATGTGCCTTTGAGTTAAAAGATTTTAAAAGTTTTTAAAATTTCTGATCTACCGTTTCTTAGCTGGAACCTAGAAAAATTTACATAACTTCTCTGAACCTCCTTTATAAAATGTAACTAATAATCATTTGTGAAAAGACAGTGTTAATGTTCAAGAAATACCACTTTTCTCTACCTTTTCTAGATAAAATCTCAATCTCTTACTTTAAAAAATATACTTCATGGGATGCCTGAGTTGGCTCACCAGTTGAGTATCTGCTTTCGGCTCAGGGTGTGATCCTGGGGTCCCAGGATCAAGTCCCACATCAGGCTCCCTGCCCAGAGCCTGCTTCTCCCTCTGCCTGTGTCTCTGCCTCTCTCTCTGTGTCTCTCAGGAATAAATAAATAAAATCTTTAATATGTATATATATATATACATATTTATATATGTATATATATATAGATTTATATAAATATATAAATAAATATATATATATATTTCATGAAACTTGTGGCAGACGGTGGGGAGACAGGACTCTGCAAAAGAAGATAGTGAGTCAGGATGAGAGGATCCCAGGGTAAGAGACTAAGGGGTATGCTACTGAGGTCAGAAGTCACAGAAGGATTAGGGGCAAAAAAAACAAAAAACAAACAAAACAAAACAAAAACCTCCCACAGGTCTTGTTTACGTTTATAGATATATAATTCTCTCTAGAAAACAGATTGTAAATTCCTTGAATATGAGGGACAGCAGCTATGATGAACATCGAAAAATATGATAGTCAATAAAGACAGAGTGGAGAGATCACCAACATGGGTTAATAGAGGTAGTATGAGGTGGTCAAGTTCAGCAGTATGGATATAATCAGACAAACTGGATTTGATAGGATGATGGCATAACATTCAAGCACGTGGGATAGAAACTATAAGTATTTCCAGTTAGAAAAATATAGCTTGTGCAAAAGTGGAAATGGGCAAAAGATAGTTAGGGGACAATGAACTGATAATTGTGATGAAACTGAGGACTTGCATAGGTTTGGGAATCCCTTTATAGGAGAAGGAAATAAACCAGTTGATAGAAGATTCTTGCGAACTGAACACTTTTACTTAGCACGTATATCATGATTAAGGTGAAGACTCTGAAAGTTTGGGATGGGGAAAAATACATTGTTTGGGAAAAATTAATCAGCTTTAGTTTATAGGATGTATTAGCTAGGGAAGAGACTAAAAACAGTGAGACCATTTAACAGATTATTGCAATAGCTAATTGTGAGGATCCTGAACTCAGAAAGTCATAGCTGTGCGAATAGAAAGGGATGAAAAATAATGAGGGAAGAATTGACAGGCTTCAGAAAATATTTACATTTTCAAACATTACACAAGGAAAAGTCTCTAGGTCAGCTCTATCCAACTGCACTTTCTGATTTTTGAAATTTTCTCCACACTGTGCAATATGGCAGCCATTAGCCACATGTCACTATTGATCACTTGAAATATGGCTAGTGAGAAATTGAATTTGAAGTTTTGATGTTAATTATTTTAAATTTAAACAGCCCCATGTAGCTAATAGTTACTATATAAGTGCAGTATCTCTTCCATAACAAATTGCAGCAGCATCCACACCTGAGTGGATAAAAGGATATTTTGAGTATTGCATTGGCAGTGTTGTCTCTTAGCCAGTGATTTGAGTTTGGCACTCTTGCTGTCTTTGGCAATTAGTGCAATGAGTTGAATATTTTATATTTTTCTCTAACTGCCTTATGGAAATAGAAAAGTGAAAATGCTATCACTAGTCTTAATAAATTTGTGTCTCATCAATTAAGTACAATTAAGACATGGGAGGAAATTATTAAGTGTCCCGAAAGTGGCAAAACTTCTGTCTCAACCTAACCTGGGGAAAAAAATAAAGATAAAATCATATATAAAAATGATAGAAATATACTGCCAAACATAATTTGGGATTTACATAATTTTATTATTAACATCCTCATCATTATTTAGCAACAACTCTTATAGATGCAGTGACATGGAACATTATCATTTACTTTTCTCACATTCCATTTCTGGTTATAATTTCAACAATGTATTGTATGTGAGTGCAGACATCTCTTCTATATATACTTCTCACAACATTGAAAGTTATTACTATCTTTATTTTTAGTGAAGAAAATGTGACTAATTTTTCTGTAGCTACACATCTAGTAAATGACAGATTTTGAACAGATCCAGCTGATTCCCAAATTTCCAATTTTTGGTGTAGATAAATACCGGACGAAAGTCCTCAAGCTATCACATGCAATAATGCAATAGTCCATGTTTTAACATTTTTAACTTTGGTTATTCAGGCTTATTCTCTCAGGTTTAAAGCTAGATTTAATCACATATTTGAGACATGAGAGATTTGATGATTAATTGCAAAAATACAATGGATTATCCTATTAGTAAATACTAATTAGTGTTTATTAATGAGGTAAAAATTAATTTCTTAAGACAACATATTTTCTTATAAAATGTAATAGGAAAGTATTACTTGTCAGAAATTCTATAATAGATTGAAACAGTCACTGTTCTGATTGAGACTGAGGTGTTCCTGTTCTTCAAGTTCATGAAAGGAAGTACAAGAAGCAATTGTTTGGTTCTAGTACCAAGTTGTCAGCAAGGAACCACAAAACTGGTTGTACACCCTTCCTAAACAATCAGCAGCCTTGCGCTTGTATCCATGTTTCTGAAAGCTAGCCAATCACTAAACACACTGAAAGTTAGCCAGTACCTTTATACTCACATTTTTAAAACTTGGCCAATCTCTGGACTCTGTGCTTCCCCCAAACCCAATATAAGATCAGGTTTTTGCTTTATCTAATAACTGTGTTTTGCCCTATATTAGCCTGCAACGAATACATCTCTGTTCCAGGTATAGTAGAATGGTTCTCCTCCCTCAGTATTTTTTCCCTCTTTTACTAGGTGAGTGACGCTCTCCTAGTATCTATGACTAGATGTGTTTGGGAGGGGACAAATGACAAGAGATTATCTAAAAATTTGGGGAAAATACCTCTCTCTCCTAAGTTCTCATGTCCCTCCTGAGGAGACTCAAAGAATATATTAAAAGATAACTAAAGTGACCAGTCACAACCAGATCTCATCAACTAACAAATGTTAAATGTCCTTTCTTGATCTCCTTTTTCTCTTAGTGTTCCTCCAGTACCTACTGAGAATGGGCTAACTTATATAACATCCAAGGAAATGGAAGTTCCTCCCTGACTTCAAAAAGAATTTGTTAAAAATATGCTTTATTTTAGTACACTTGGATGGCTCGGTCAGTTAAGCCTCCAACTCTTGATTTTAGCTCAGGTCATGACCTCAGGGTTGTGAGATCAAGCCCATTGTGGGGTCTGCGCTGGGCATGGAGCTTACTTAAGATTCTCTCTCTCCCTCTTCCTCTGCCCCTCCCCCTGCTCACACATGCACTCACACTCTGTCTCTCAAATAAACAAATCTTTTTAAAATATGATTTTTAATTTATATTTATTTATGTAATTTATATAAATAAACTTTTGGTTATTGATTGCTAAATTTCATAGGGTCATATAATTGATCTGTATTGTAATTTATGTTACAAAATATCCTTCTGCCCTTTCTAATTCCTAATGAGAGATTCTGGAATGTCATTCCTGCACTTTCCACTGTTAATAGTAACATTGCCCCTGCTTGACGGAGAATACTTCCTTCATTAATAGCAATCTACTGAAGATTGCATGGGCATTGCGATTTTTCCTTCAGGGCTACAAAATCCTGGACCTGCAAAGCTAGGATTAGAAATCTGACAACATTTTGCACAATATAATACCACAATATTATGTCCAAATTAAAACGACCAAGTTCAAATTTATCTTAAGAATGAGATTCTAAATGTGATTCCTCTGAGGGACTAGAAATGGGGCAAGTAGCATAAAATAAAGGGTATGAATCTTGACTGGAGAGTTTCTCCTTCAAGTCATGTCTTCCCATAGAATATAATCTTAATATATTTTAGCATTTGTGAGTGGAGAAAGATTACTTCAATAGGATCAAGCTTTTAGGATGTATACAAGGGAGAATTAGGTAAAACAAACTGGAAACTAATACACAGCAATGTGCTGAAATCCCCATGTATTGGCTCACCAGAACCAATTATTGCATTTTCAGAATTATGTTAATTGGTTGACATCATATTGGGAAGCTTGAGCTCTGCCATGATGGAAGTTTTTACAATGTGGAAATGGACAAAAAATATAAATCAAGGTTTCTTCTCATTCCCACCCCCACCTCTTGTGTCCTTCTGTTCAGTTATCTTTCTCTGAAGACTGTTTTTGACACACATATCTTTATGAGCCACATAGACCCCATCATGAAAATACAATATTCCTATTTCTTTGTAGAAAAGGGATAACAGCAGACGATGTGTTTTCTGACTAAATTGAAGGGGAATTATTTACTAATTCTAAAATGAGGTTTAAAGGATGAAGTTCTGACCCAGTCTATTTCTCTTTTTCTTTTCTTTTTGTGACTACATAGAGAAATTATAGGCTCATTGGTATCAGGTGTAGATCTGTTTTCATAGTGGCTACACCATCTTATAGACCCACTAACAGTATACAAGGACTCCAATTTCTCTACAACCTCATCTACATTTGTTTACTTGCTACCTTTTGTATATGTCTGTGTGTGCGTGCGATAATAGTCATCCTACAGATGTAATGTTATTTTATTGTGATTTTGATTTGCATTTCCCTAATGATTACTGATGTTGAGCACCTTTTCATACACTGTTGGCCTTCTGTATGTCCTCTTTTTAAAAATGTCTATTTGAGTCTTTTGCCCATTTTTGATCAGGTTATTTTTTAATTTGTTTACGTATTTTTTTGCGATTGAGTTAACTTTTTTGCTATTATTTCGGATATTTATCCTTTTTTTTTTTTAATTTTTATTTATTTATGATAGTCACAGAGAGAGAGAGAGGCAGAGACACAGGCAGAGGGAGAAGCAGGCTCCATGCACCGGGAGCCCGACGTGGGATTCGATCCCGGGTCTCCAGGATCGCGCCCTGGGCCAAAGGCAGGTGCCAAACCGTTGCGCCACCCAGGGATCCCGGATATTTATCCTTTACCAGATATATGGTCTGCAAATGTTTTCTTTCATTTTGTAGATTGCCTTTTTTCCTCAGTTGATTGTTTCTTTTACTCTGCAGAAGCTTTTTAGTTTGATGTAGTCCCCCAAATTAAAAACAGAACTACCATGTGATTTAGGAATTACACTTATGGATATATATATTCAAGATAATTGAAATCTCAAAGAGATTTCTGCACTTCAAAGCTCATTGTACCATTATGCACAATAGCGTAAATAAGGAAATAATCCAAATATCCATTAAAGAATTAATGAGTAAAGAAAATGTGGAATATACAATGGAATAATATTCAGCGTTAAAAAAGAAGAATTCTATCATTTGTGACAACATGGATAAATCTGGGAGACATTATGCTAAGTGAAATAAGTCAGTCAAAGGACGAATACTGCATGATGCCACTTAGAGAAGGAATATAAGATAGTCAAACTCATAGAAGCAGAGAGTAGAATGGTGATTTCCAAGGGAAGTGGAAATGGAGGATTCTTGTTCAAGGGGTATTAAAGTTATAGAAGATGAATGAGTTCTAGAGATCTGTTCTTCAACATATTGCCTATGGTTAAACATATGGTATGTATGTATGTATGTATGTATGTATGTATGTATTTATTTATTTATTTTGTTTAAAAGATTTTTTTAAATTTATTCATGATAGGTAGAGAGAGAGAGAAAGAGAGAGAGAGAGAGAGAGAGGCAAAGAGAGAAGCGGGCACCATGCAGGGAGCCCGACACGGGACTAGATCCCTGGACCCCAGGATCACACCCCGGGCCAAAGGCAGGGGCCAAACCGCTGAGCCACCCAGGGATCCCCAAACATACGGTATTTAAAAATGCACTTAAAATTCATAAAGAGAATAGAGCTCATGTTAAGAGTACTCACTATAAAACAAACACCCCCCCAAAAACAACAACAACAACAACAACAACAACAACAACAACAAAGGGACAAAGGAAACTTTTGGAAACTATGGATGGTTGTTTTTGTTTTGTTTTAAAGGTTTATTTATTTATGACAGAGAGAGAGAGGCAGAGACATAGGCAGAGGGAGAAGTAGGCTCTCCACAAGAAGCCTGATGCAAGACTCGATCCCAGACCCTGGGATCACACCCTGAGCTGAAGACAGACGCTTAACCGCTGAGCCACCCAGGCATCCTGATGGATGGGTTTTTTACGTTGATTATGGCATCATAGGTATATACACTTGTCCAAACTCATCAAATTGTATACATCAAATATGTAGTTTTCACATTAATTATACCTCAATAAAGCTATGGAAAAAAAAGAAGTGAAAGTCTACATCTTGATTAATTCATTCTTCCCTGCCTATCTTTGAATCTTGGTGACTGTTAAAATAATGAGAAATTCTGGGTTTTTGGAAAAACACAGGAGTCTTTACCTCAAGTAATTTTGAAAAAATGTGACAAATTTTCATCAGAGATGACCTCCTCTTTGTAGGCTAATCTTCTAGGAAGGGCTTCTAAGACTGTACCAGCATCATCATCATAAATAAGTGTAGAACGACCATCTCTTTTGTGTCTTGTGTGATCTCTGGCAATTTTGAAGCCAGATACAGTCCAGATAGAACAACAACAAATGAGAGAAAAACATTCCTTAGTACTCTGTGGGAGGGAGTTTATGGGATTGTGATGGGCCTGGAGGGTATAGTATTGGCTGCACTTTGGAAGATTCACCTCTACTGGATCTGATTAGTTGGTGATCAGTGTTAAGCAAAGTTAAATGATGATTTGGACGAACAGGATTAGATTTATAAGGCTCTTTTTTATTTTCCTTTTTGCTTTATGGTTGTATTCTGAGAAATTATTTGGAATTAGATCCCATTTTCTATTTTAGTTTTTCTTGTTAATATAGTATACTGATTCCCATCTCTGCACATTAGAGTCACCTATGGAATTAAAAAAAAAAAAATCTTGATACCTGGCCCCTATCCCAGAACAATGAAATTTGAGAGCAATTCAGAATCACTGCTCTGGAATGTAGACTTTTAATGGGTTCAAGATAACTAATTTAATTTTGTTTTATCATTTAAGGAGTTAATTTCTAGATTGGTTGTTTTTCTGGCTATCATATTTTCATACAGTTCTCTTAACTTTCTTTTTTTGTATATATGAAATATTTTTGATCAGATGACACCTACTAGATAGGCTGCTGTTTTCTCCAGGACGTCAGTTCTACAGGCTGTTAATTTGATAAGCAGTTTGTGTGCTTTGTTTTTCCTTGATATTAAAACAAACCTATTGAGACATCAGCACATCTGGGGGAAAACATGCTTTTAATATTTAGGTTGTTATTATTCACTTTGAATAAAAAGCTATCAAACTTGACATGTATCTTTAAAAAATAGAAATGAATCCTTAGGGGTAATAATGAATCTGATTTTGAGAAGAAAGCCAACTGGGCAGAGAGCCTTAAGCAGTTTTCCTCATTGTTATTTTATCATAGGACACGACCTTTGAGAATATTAAAATATGACTCTTGTCTACTGACCTTATAACAGATATAGCTCCTGTTAAACATGGTTGCTTTGTTTTTTGCTTTTGTGCTGCTGGCATATATGGCGGTTTGTTGATTAATAAAAAAAAATCCTCAAGACATGAGGTAAAATGAATGCCATGTTCTGGTGACTGGTATATACCAAACTAGAAGCAAATTCACATGAGAAAAGTGCTCGATAAAAATATTTCATCTAAGATATTTTCCAGCTGAGTTGCCTTCGAATTCTGTTCCCACCACATTCTCTGAATTGCACGGTGGAAAAGCTGAGACTTTTAACTTATGCTCTTCAGAGCACTGGGAACTTGGGCACAGAAACCAGGTCATTTTTTTTTTTTTTTATTGCTGTCTTTCTGCAAGGATTTAATTATTTTTTATATTGTTTGTATAAAGGAAGAACAACTTTAGGAAGAACTTTCTTTAACAACCGTCAACTATCCCAGTGATATATTCCCATGCCATATAACAGTGTATTTTGTTATTATTGACAAATTATAGGGATCAAGTGATAATAGCCTTTGTAGCCCCAATTTGGATTTATATGTGTTATAAGTATAGTAAGCCTAATATTGTTTGTAAGAAAATGTGTATTAATAGCATATATAGCAATCAACAAAGATCAGTGTGTTTTATTGAGAGCATATTACCTAAATTTAGGGAGTTAGCAGTATTGATTATTTCATGCCAAAGACGTGTTCAGGTCTCTACAGTAAATATAGTTTCTTCCTTAAGGGTTTACTGTCAAAATTACATATTATTCAGCAGGACTATCCAGGCATGAAATGAACATGTTACTGTATTCCTCTGTGTTTATATTCTATCTTTATTCTAATTTAGATCATGAACCATTTGGCAAGAACCATGCTTAATCCTATCGGCACTTACAGAATAGTAAGCGAAATAGATCCTTATCAGTTTCTTGAAGAATTCCAGTAAGAGAGACAAAATAAGTTTACCAAAGAGATAATGTAAGATTTAAAGAAATCTGAGGGGATTTTGAAAAATGGCTTACTTAGAAGAATATTTGTTCATGAGGTATTAATTGCCAAACAGTTGTATGAAAGGCATCCTTCTGGACCATATCCATATCCATATATATGTATATATGCATACATTTACATATACACACATGTTTTTTTTTCTTTATTCCTAGGAAACTCAGAGTCAATTTGAGGAAATGAGATAGATGCAAATAACTATAAGGCAAGAGAGATTGTGATGTGTCAGGCTAAGATTTACACTTACTTCTGGTTCTGCTATCCACTAGTTATGTGACAGTAGGCAGACCATAGAGCCTTTCTGGAACTTAGTTTCCACATCTGTAATATGAGAGTATGAACTGCTTTGTCTCCAAGATCCTTTCCCTTAAATAAACATTATTAAAAAGAGGGCACATTTATATGATGTACATTTTAATGCACTGAAAACATAGCCATTCTTCAGTAAGAAATTATTATTAAAAAGCTGATAAAAATTGAGTGGGTCAGTAAGAGCTGGAGAAGGCTGGCATGTGAATCATATGTGAGTGATCAAGAGAAAATCACTACCTTGGTTTTCTTCTTTCCCCTTCCTGGAATGATCTGCTAGATGCTCCTCTGGCACTCTCCCCATCTTCCAGGTCTTTGGAGACAGGTCACTTCTGCTGGAAGCCATCCTTGACCAACCTACTCACCAAAATCTCCTTGCCCACATCTCACTATCCCATGCCTTGCTTATTTTTTCTCCTAGCTTTTATTACTCCCTACCATTGCATTTTATATTGGTTTAAATAGTTAATTATCTGCCTTTCCCAGTAGGATACAAGCTCTATTATGAGAGAAATTTTATATATGTGGTTCATTGCTGTTTCACCAGCTTCTAGGACAGTGTCTGGCACATTGAAGCCACTTTGTAGACACTTATTGACAAAGAAAGTAAACTTCCTTATGACTCTTAATTTTTGAACAATAGCCTCTCCTCTTTTTCTACAATATCTGTTTACTCTCAGAAGTATTACACTACCTAAATAGTTTACTGATTTGTGCTAGCTTTTGTAATAAGATTCATTTTTGCTTCCTTCTTTCCTTCCATCCTTTTGAGAAGTGGAAAGGAATTTTCAGCTATTTAGTAAAGAATGTGGAGCCTTTATCTTGCCTAAATGTCAAACTAGAAACCTTATGCGATTGAAATTTCTCATGAGTATAGTGTTATTTACAAGCTTTATCAAAACAGATAGAAGAAACAATTCTTGCAGATTGTTTTCCATCTTATTTTTAAGACAACCTGAATATACACAAAAACTAAATATATGTATCTGTATATATTTATATTTAATATTAAAATTAGCTTTTTGAACTTATGAATTATTTGTGTCTGCTCAGGTCAGAAAAACAGATTGTACTTTTATTTTTGATTCAAAATAAAGTGTCAGAATAGTGAAAAGCTGAACGGTAGCTAAATTTGGTTCCCATCAGGAATCATTAGAATACTTAGATAGTCACATTGTCACTGGCTACAAAGTCGATGGGAGCAGTTGCATAGGATGAGTTAACTCTATAAGGAGAATCCTCTTGAAATTCTGTAGGTGAAAAATGGTTTTACTATTTTGAGAAAAAATGGAGTTAAATTGCTTGCACCAACTTGTTTTCTCTTTAAACAGAGACTTCAGAAGTCCAAACAAAAGAAATTAATTTGTTGCTTTTATGAAGCTAAATTATAAATTTATATAGTAAAAGCTTAAATTATTTGAATGAAGTAAGAAAAAAAGAGATATAATCATAGTTTTTCATAAAACCTGTATTCTAGCATAACTGATATTGATTTATAGCTCTTATTTTTAGTTTTTTAATTTTTAAGGCTTGTTTAAAACTTATTTTGAGAAGGGAGGAAAGAGAGAGAGTGTGTGCGTGCACAAGTGAGAGGGACAGAGGGAGATGGAGAGAGAGAGAATCACATGCAGACCTTGTGCTGAGTGTGGCCCCCAACACGGGGCTCGATCTCATGACCCTAGGATCATGACCTGAGCCGAAAAGCAAGAGTTAGATGCTTAACTGACTGTGCCACCCAGACACCCCGATAGCTTAAATTTTTATTAAATACAATCATATTTATGAGTTCCTGGTTTTTATTATCACTGGTATACTAAATATGCTCCCAAATATCATAGATACAGACATAAATTTGGGTGTTTGGATTTTGATTTTGTGAACTATCATAATAATTATTATTATTTTTTGAACTATCATAATTATAGAAAAAATACCTTAAACAGATCAGAATTTCAGTTTTGCGATTGGAAGGTTGTTCCAACCTCTGATATCCTATGTATGTGTTGCCATTCTTTGCTCAAGAAAGAAGCCATGATCAAAAACACCTTGTGTAATTTGGCTCTGTTTGCTGCTTGACCCACTATTGCTTTAACATGGCTCCTCTCAACAGAAAGCTTTGATGAACTGTGTTTGTGCTACGACCGTCTGCTATTAACATGAGAGAAAATGAAGGACTCTACTTTTAAATAATATGGGCTCCTTGATATTCACAAGCACAGAAAACCCAATCAAAATATCATACTTGTTACCATTAGTATTAAGCTTGGATTTCTGTGCTTTCCAAAGCTGAGCAAAATGGGTATAAATTTAAGTACTTAGGTTTATACAACCAAAGCAATTGTGTTTGTGCAGGCAGTGGTTGTATTTGTAGCTCTGTTCATTTTAAAACTGACTCATGGCTGAATTATGAATGGGGCATTGGCCTGTAATTTACAAATAGAAAAGTTTGGACTGGTGCCTCCTGCTTGTAGCAAAGGCAGATTTTATTAGTTTTGGACTTTTGGTAAGTGCACTATAGCAAGAATATTAAATAAATCATTCATTTTACTAGTTAAGAACATGGAGAATTTGTACTTGCTGTGACTGAGACCAGTACAGCTAGACTTAGCTGGGTATGGGCTGACCCTAGGTTATCATCTGGCATAGCTACAAATTCCTCTCTTACTCATCTAGGCTAAATTCATTAATATTCCTTCTTATGACATATTGGAAACCACTGTTACACCTACCCTTTCAAATTCCAGAACATCATACTTTTCAAAAGTAGAGTACACAGTAGTAATTTAATACAAATCCAAGTTAGGTAAATTCATGTTTAGGGTTTATAAAAATGTATCTGCTTTATTGAAGAGTTTTAAGCAAGTGGATTATTAACCTTTTAATATCTACTTTTAAGTGTACTGTTAAGAATCTGTCTGGGTTGTGGAGCCCATAGACACATTCTAGGCAAATGGCGTAACTTCCTGGGCTGAATCAGTTTAGTTCAGTTAAAATCTTCAGTTTACTGAATGATTTGAATTGGATCACCATCCCTACTTCAGGAGCAGAGCTGGCCAGAAGTGAGGAAGGGAATGAGGCCTGCTCTTGTTCTCACTCTAGCATGTTGGAAGGGAGGGTCTCACATTATGTGTTTTGAATGTCTTGTCTTCTTCCCTATGCTGGGTCTAGCTCCTTTGGCATTGTAGGAGGAGATGGGATGAGGGGAAAGGGGATGTGTCCCTTAACCAGTTTTCACTTAGTTATCATTGCTTGCCTGGCTCACATATAGGGACGCCAGCATGGTGGGTATCTGCAGGTTGGCTCCTTTGAGGGCATGTGTGCAAGTTCTTCAAAGACCTCTGGGGGTTAGGGGAGCTACCTCACTCTGATTTCCTTGCTGTGTGGGTTTAGGTTTGAATGGTGGTCTCCTGTCTGGGTGGAATTCAGGTTAGATAGCTCAGGCCAACTGCTGTCTTCACTGTTCATGTGAATCATGGAAAACTGGTGTGAACTTGCCAGCTGTTCCCACCCTACTATCCACATCCCCAATTCTCTTTTTTTCTCTCTTGAAACAGGTGATGAGCAAGTCTGCTACCTCAAAAACTATCATATTGAGAGCTCCTTCTCCATGTAGCTTCCTCTGAACTTCACAAGTGATTCTCTTGGATCCCTCTTCATTTGTCTGGTTGGGAGAAGGCACCCTTTTCCTTTCCCCCATGAGGAGGCAAGAGAACCTTTTCTCACCATGAATTCTGAATTTCTCATAAGGCTGATGATCCTAATGACTCTTTCTTCCTCCTTTTTCCTGGCTATGGCTAATATCTATGGTGGAGGCAGTGGTAGGATGGCAGTGGTTAAGTGGTACAGTCCTCTCAGCTGACTTTTAGTAAGCCTTGGGGAAGGTCTCTCTCCGAAATCATTGGTAAATCTCTTTAAAATTTGCAGGTATTAAAATTATTTTTTATTTTTGTTTTTAACTTTGAGCACTGTTTGCTCATTTTGGGATTGAGAAAATGAAGTCTCACTTTATGTTCAAAATTTGAAGCAACTCCTCTTAAGTAAAAAAAATTCTAATAATTCCACCATTCAAACCGGGTGGGTCAAGTAGACCAAATATTGAAACTGTATTTTCTTTGTTTCTGCCTGGAGTTGACACTTAAGCTGTAAGCAGTAATATGCTCATCCTTTGTAACATGTAAATTATGTGACTATTGAATCGGGCAAAGTTTTCATTTATTTTATACATAAAATGTGACCAATGTATGGTTTTGAAACGTAAACATTAGGATACAGTGTTGCAATGTTGTTTTAGAAACAGGTTCCCTGAAATATTTTATAGAACCAGATTCCAATGAAATAAGTATTTCAAACAGAGTAATTCCCAATATGTATGATCTTTAGGAATCTCTGGGTCTAGCTTCAAAATTAAACTGTTACTGGTATGAATGGCAATTATTATCCACACAGTTACTCAGATATTAATTTAGAAGAAAATTTATTAGTTATACCTGCTTACATTTAGTCTTTGTCAAGTCATTTTAAGGCTCTGAATAAAAACAGAGAAGTAATTTCAAATTTCAAAGAAAATTTGATGTACCTGAATGATATTTATAAGGGCAAAATTATATGGGTATTATTTCTTATCCTTGAATAGACTATTTAAAGAAAGCGGTAAAATATTGGTATGTA